>NC_059358.1:18624411-18953161 GCF_019703515.2 Myxocyprinus asiaticus | reverse complement strand
AGTTTGTCATGGCAAACTTAACATATCTAGTTCCATTTGGAATACACACTTTACCTTAACAATCACATATTTTATGTTAGTTCTTCTAGATTGTAGTAGTATGTCAAACATCATGTGATTATTATTCTGGTAACACTTTACAATAATGTTGTATTCATTAACATTAGTTAACTAAATTAGTTAACATGAACTTACAATGAACAATACTTTTTCAGCACTTATTAATCTTGGTTAATGTTAATTTCAACATATACTCATATATTCTTTAAATTAAAAGTTGTATATGTTAACATTAGCTCATGCATCAGATATCATGAACTATTGTATCTTTCTAAATGAACATTAACCAAAATTAATCAATGCTGTAAAAAATGTATTGCTCATTGTTAGTTCATGATACGTAATGCATTAACTTATGTTAACAAAAGCAACCTTTTTGTGAAGTGTTACTGTTATTCCTTTTAATTCTGTTCCAATCAGAGAATGTTTTGCCTCCAAGTATCCTTGCTGAATTCTTGATGTCTGGGACCAAGAGTACCCTAATGCCATCTGTTGGTAGTAATCCACTTTTCAAGCATGTGTTTCAAACTAAGACAACCAGGGATTCATTTCATGGTGATTCTACATTACCCAAAAGAGCCTAAAATGAGATTTATTATGGTGCAGGCCATCAGCCCATTGTCCATACTGCAATAACAAACATCATGTGTACACTGCATACTTACCTACCTTAAAGAGCAAAACAAGGGGACATCACGATGGATTGCTAGAGATCACGTAATTCTAAACCATCTCTGAGAAAGAGAGACTGGCAGACAGATAGAGAGACAAATAAACAAAGAGAGAGTGCCAGACAAACTGAGAAGCAGAGATAAACAGAGAGAAAGACATCAGGGCACAGAAAAGAGGGAGAGACACAGAAGTGCTTCTAAGTGTTTTCCAGTGGAGGACTCAGGATTTCTGGTTTATGGAGCTCTGGGGGTTTCCCGTTGTGTTGAAGGTCAATACACAGCTGACGCTTGAGAATGGAGGAGGGATAAATCAAAGTACGCCTATGAAGGAAGTGAAGAGAGATAGAGAAAAGGGGCAAAAAGGGTAATCAAGGAAGGGAAGCAGTAAGAGGTTTTGTACTATGGGTGCCATGATCAGTATTTGACAGCTAAAGTGGCTTGGGTGGATATCCTCATAAGAAAATGAATTACACAGGAAACTAAGGCTGAAACGATTAGTCGACGTTATCGACAACATTGACAGTAAAAGATCGTCGTAAAAAATTTCCGTTGTCGAATAGTCGTTTGATCTCATTTAACGTAATGAGATCACATTAAACTCTAAGTATGATGTGCGAGAGCAGCACTGCAGTTCGCGCCTGAATGAGGAGAGGAAGAAAACAGTTCACAGTTCAGATGCACTCTAAACTTTCCAAATAGCTTCAGGTGATGTAGATCGCAAAGTATGAGGAAATGATAATGCAAAAATACAAAATAAGTAAATACAGAAGCACTCTCGTTGTGGAATAAGTGGAGCTGGAACCCTTTAAAGGAAACACCCCGGCGTTACATCTTAAATGCAGTTTTATTTAATGCGTTATAGCTTTATTAAAGTTCAAATAATACTGAAGCAGATAATGTAAATAACTACAAACTCCAAAACGGTAATTTCTCTGTGTGGTCAGCGCCTCTTCTATGATTTGCGCGAATGTCCCAATCTAAGGGGGAGAGATTGAACCTGCACCCGGCTGAGGCACACTCTGGCACAGGGATGCTCGCCCCTCAGGCGTGCACGCTTAATGCAGCTAGATTATAACGTGATGGCTCGTGACTTATTGAATCATAATATACGTGTCACTGTGTGTTTCTTATTGTGAAGAAAATTGGCAATACACAGCTTTATTAATACGAGAGAGGTTTTTTTTTTGTGGGTTAAATATGGATTGAAGTGAACAGAAAGGTGAGAGAGGTAGTCTTCGCCCCATTATACATTGCAACAAAATAAATTTTTTGATTTGTTTTTGTTTTGGCTTGTTTCCCAATATAAATATCTAAATCTCCTTTAAAACAACGTACATTTTCTTTAGCAGCTATACTGCAGAAGAAAAAATTGTTATCTGAGAATGATGAATATAATATTACAAATACAAATATTTTAAAATATCTAAAAATCCTTTAAAAAATAAAAAGATGCATTCACCTGAGAAGCAGCATAAAAGATATTTAGACTTGCTTTTAGAGAATAATCTTGAATATAAGTATATTTTGTCTTTACTGCACTTGCAGAAGTATAACCAAGTAAAAAAAAAAATACACTTATATACAAAATACGCTTATATTTAAGATACATGCTCTTAAAGCAAGTCTAAATATCTTAGATGTTGCTTCTCAAGTAAATGTATCTCTTTTTAAGGATTTTCACATTCTGACACCCTGTCTACACTGGACATGAGCGGCACGTCGAATCAAAAGCAATAGAACCCTTTATAATCAATGATGCTGTCTACACTGGAAGCATCCATTGCAGCGCATTGTGCCAACATTAAACGGGTGTCCCGTTCCATTTTTGCACTGCATGCGCTGACGCTACTACTGCCAGCAACACAAATAAATGGTTTAGAACATTTGTGTCGACTGGTCCAGTGTAGACAGCCTCAAGTCGTTGTAACGGACGCACCCGGTGAAGACGGTGTTCTCATCAGCCTCTCTTCACAACACAAGAATTTTAAATAATTTTATATATATATATATATATATATATATATATATATATATATATATATATATATATATATATATATATATATATATTTTTTTTTTTTTTTTAGAAAATGTTTTATGTTTTTAAGAATATGTGAAATCATTTTAAAGAAAGCATATCAAATGAACTTTTAAGAAACATCAGCATTTTTTATGATAGAACTTTAATAATTAGAACTAAAATGTAGAAACTATGCATGAATGAAAATTTTCATATTAAACAAAATAATTATCATATAATTTATTGACTTCTGTCAGGCATTTCAAACATTGGTCCAGTCAGCCAGATCCAAGGAATCAAAGCACTCACACCAAAAATAATCCTTAATGTCTGTGTCAAATAGGATCTTACCTGAACAATTTCAGAAGCTTGTATCACCTCTCTGTCTACACTGTAGGTGACTTGGTCTCTTTTTAAATAAATAAGCCACAAACATCAACACTACCATTAATTTAAATTCAATATAATAGCCAAACAAAAAACATGAAAAAGGCAAAGAACAATATATTGTTAAGAACTACACTATGACATGAGTTTATTGTTGTCATACATATGACTCTATGAAAGTATTTCCCAAATATTTGTAACCTTCAGTTTTTTGGCTGGTGGTTATAAGATATTATTGTTTATTTAGTGTTTCAGTGAAAAAGACTAACAATAAAGAGGTCAAAGATTTAAAACTGGCTGAAAGTTGCCAAAATGTAAAATGTTTTCATCTGTTTAACAACATTAACTTACAATAGTCAAAGATGACTTCTCTGTTTGCTCACGTCTTATCTCATGTAGATTGCAGCTTAGTGTCTGTCGCTGCTGGCATGCTGTTGGGCTCATTAATATTTATCACATTGTCTGCGTTCACTGATTTGCTGAATCAAAACATGGACTGTGAGCGCTAGCCAATGAGTCTGCCGCTTTTGAGTTAGTTCCACCCACTGCCGAAGCAACCAGATGGCAGAGGCTTCTGCTGTGTCTTAACCCTTTCATACATACCGTCACACATAACTGGGCCCCGCAGAATAGCGTCATACATATGTGTTTCTGCAACAGCCAGTTACGTTACAAGCTGCCAGATTCAAATCGGCTTTCGTGCCGACACACTGCGCTGGTCAAGCATCTGTAATTTATATTCGCTCAAACAGTTACTCATATAGTCTTTTAAACCACATAATAAGTTTAGTTTATATACATACATCCAACTTGTCACCAAAGTACCACGCTAAAAAATTTACAGCTCTCATCAAACGCGATCTTCCTCCAATGCGTGCTGCCATCTGTTTACATTACTAGCGATTGTCATTCATCAAACAAACAGCTATTCAGTGTCTTTTCAAGCACATAATATGTTTATTTTATGTAACAAACAGCCTAATTGTCACCAAAGTACCACGATAACAGTTCACAGCTTGTATATGCACAGCCATCATATCTAAACGCAAACTTCCCATGCACGCAGCCACGTCTACTTATTAGGTGCAGATGCAGTTTTCATTCACACAAACAGCAACTCAAGCAGACTTTTCAGACATATAATACGTTTGTTTTCTGAAACAGACAGCCAAACTATCACAAAAGCACCACGATAACAGTTTAAAACTCATATACTCACAGTGAAAATATGCTGATCGAGCGTGATTATCCGATGCAAGTCTGTTTACATTAGCGCTCGTCACACACACACACACACACACACACACACACACACACACACACACACACACACAATGTCTGAGAAGTCAAACTGGACTGCTGATATTATTTGTTCATTTGTTTTTTACATCTATAAAAATTTAATAAATAAAACAAATATAGTACATCAGACATAACCCATTTGTTCATATGTTTACTATATTATATACAGTATTTTATTTAAAGTTTTATGACAAAAATTAAAATAAAATAAATTATATATATAATAACATAAATTAATAGAAATACTCCTCTACACACCCACACCTGTGCAGTGTCATGTGTAAAAATAACTCACTCCAGGTGGCACTGCAGGGGAATTTAGACCCTACTCATAAAAGGTTAAAGGCTTCGGTTTAGGCGAATGGCTGCACTTTTTTCTCTTACACTACAACTAAGCAAAAAATAAATAAAAATAAAAATAAAAAAAACATATTCAAATGTAACTATAATTATCAAAAAGTGGTTTCGTTATTTCTAAAAGTGAAGGAGACATACTGTATCTCCCTCAGTTATTATGGTTCCTACACCCCTGCATACATGTCAAACAAATCTGGGTCTTGAAACAAACCATGAGAAACACTAATTTAGAGAGGTTTCAATAATAAAAACAACCTAATAATAACTGTCTCATGTTTTGTTTTGGTTTTTTGTTTTTCAGTCATAGAAATTGAAAATTTCTTTACGAGTAAAATGCATCCTGTCACTGTTAAATCTCATTTCTGAATTGTAACACTGATGAAACATGGGCTTCTCTGATGTAGAGGGTGTTAAATCAGGCTTTTCCATTGTCTGAAGCCAAGTCAGATGTTACTATCTACACCATACTAGAGGGGAAAATGAGCTGGAAATGCAAACTCTGAGCCAGGACAGTTTTCCATGCATCAAAATTATTCAGCATAATACATATTGAGTGATATTAACCTTGCTGACATGAAAACCACACATATACATATGTGGGCTTGTACAGTACATTCTGTATCTTTAAAGAGCACCTATTATGGTTTTTAAACGTGCCTAATTTTGTTTTAAAGGTCTCGTACAATAGATTTACATGCATCCAAGGTCAAAAAACACTTTAATTTGCTCATAATTTAAATTGCAGTATTAACTTTTTTTTTTCCAGTGTCAAAAACGACTCGTTCAATGATCCGTTCTAAAGGATTCATTCAAAACCCCTCCTTTCAGAGAGGCTACTCTGCTCTGAGTGGTCAGATGTCCCAGCCTGTTGTGATTGGTCTACCGCTTAGTGTAGTGTTTAGGGCGGTCAAAGCTGTTCGCGAGCAGCCAATGAAGACCAGAGGCAGGTTTTTTGTTACCAAATTACGTAGGTTAGTACAGGAAGTAAGTCTGGAATTACTAAAGACTCGTTTCAGGTGTTCAGAATCGGTTCTTTCTTTTGGGAGTCAATAACTAATATATAACACACTACATGAAAGGTAATATTTGAAAAACCATAATAGGTGCTCTTTAAGTTCTCTGCCCATATGTCAACACAAAAAAGGCACAATTAATCAAATGTCTCACTTTAATAAATAATGATACCCTGTTGTAAATGGAGCATTCTGAATAGGACACTTTAACCGACAGTTAACATTATATTTTCAATGCAAAGTTATTGCAAAAGTATCCAAAGCCAGAGGTATCTCTTAATCATGTATCATGTGTGGCATTGGCATTTCATTGATGGCATTACACCACCAACTCACACATTAGGAAAAAGATAATATCAGACAAGTCAATCAGCAATACAGGACCATATCAGATTCAGAGAGGGGGAAAAGAGGTTAAACAAACTCCACAAACCCAACACATTATTATACACCGCATAATGTTTCAGACACAAGCCATGTGGAACTCAAAAATTATGGATCTGCCATGAAGAGAAGAATGTTTCTCGGGCTTGCGCACGCTTTTCTGTCTACTTATGTTTCTCTTGGCTAATCTCTGTATGGCCATCTTGTTTTTCACAAGGAGCCTCTGTCCACGCATATGTGGTTGAACTTTATGAGCACACAAGACAAAAGTGGCAGAAGCACATTTTACGGCTGGAAGACCCTCCATCCTCTGTCAGCTCGAGCTTTGGCATGGTGAATGAAACTAAACATGTCCGCAGTCATAGAACGGGACCCTCAGATGCTCTGAGGCCACTTAGCTCATGACTTCTGACTGAACCTGATGGTGGGAAATATTGTCCAATCCTCCCATCTCTCTGCTTACCTAGATAAAGAGTGAATTTCATCTTCTTCTGTGGTACAATGGCTCTAGTCAAGCATGCAGTGGAAGGGGTCCTGCAGGGTCAAACCAGCCAGACCAAATGAAGCACCTCTTACAAAGTGGAAGACCTGTCCTTCCCTTTATTCCAAAAGTGATACATCAGTATAGCTGCTATTCTAGGAGAATGAAGAAAAAAAAATACTTTCATACTTTCATAATGGTGCCTGGCAGTCTAATAAACCTGCAGTGTTGCTGTAAGTAAAACATTTTACCCTATGAAGCATAAACTAAGCACAGAAATCACTCCTAAGGGTAGCACTGAGAGGTTTGGATCTGCAGTCATATTAAACTCAGTAAAAAAGTTTTGCCCCTAAATAAACGAACAGTACTTTTGAATAAAACTGTTTTCTATAAAAGCTGATTTATTCTACATGGGCTGCCATGTTGACATCACTTGACTTGCAAAATACTAATCATTATATCTCAGAAACCCTCCTATTATCCACACAATGCAAGTCAATGGGGTCCAAAACTTTCAAGCTCCAAAAAGGACATAAAAGGGACCATAAAGGTAATCCATAGAACTCAAGTGGTTTAATCCATCTTTTCTGAAACAATACGATCGGCCAGAAACTGACCAAAATGTAACTTCTTTTTCACTATAAATCTTGACATCTGAAGTATCCTTGGAGCAATCATGAGAGAAGCTTGATTATACTTCCTCACACTTGACACATGCACAGAGTGCTGTACAGACTTTGGAAGACATCAATTAAACCACTTGAGTTTTAATGGACTACCTTTATGCTGCCTTTAAGTCCTTTTTAGAGCTTGAAAGTGTTGTATGGATATAAAAACATCATGTGTATTTCAGAATATCTTTCTTTGTGTTCTGCTGAAGAAAGAAAGTCATACCAGTTCAAAATGGCATAAGGGTGAGTAAATAATGAAAGAATTATCATTTTTGGGCAAACTGTTCCTTTAAGTGTCCATCTAGTTGCTATGAAGCACTCTCAGTTGAACTAGTGAACCAATAGGGAAGCAAAACGCCCCCTTATTATTTTGATTCACACGTATTATTTTTGGACCATGACTGCAATACTTTTGACAGGATTTTGATCCCATACATTACAAACACATTTGTTATCTCTGCATGCTGCCGTGTGGACATTTCAGCTCAACTTAATCATGATACTCTTGGAAGACAGTCTTTGGGCAAAGGTTAAATCAACAAGGCACCGTTTCATCTCATTTTGAGGGAAAAAACTACAGATCAGATTTAGTTATATCCCCGTAAAGGAAGCAGTGAAATGAAAACTTTCAAAATAATCAAAGATAATCTAAATAATCTTGGACTTTTAGTCTGTGATCTGTGTTCCACATATGTGTCGCCACATGAAGTTCTGGAAAAAATAAAACTTTAGTTATGCTAGATAAACGTATGATTGGTAGTCTCCACTGATGTAATAGTTATTATTAGATGCAGGGGCGCTGTAAGGATTTTTGTGCCCCTTGACACTTTGCACACTTGGCCCCTTATCACAATTTTTTTTTTTTTTTTAATAAAAGTTATAATTATTAATAAATGTGAATAAAATCATGATTGCACATTCAATTAGAGACACTAAAAAACAAATGGGAGTTTGAAAAGTGGATTAAAATAATAATGCATTTAATAGAAATAATGGTAACACTTTACAATAAGGTTCCATCTGTTAACATTAGTTAATGCATTAGGTATCATGAACTAACAATGAAGATACATTTTACAGTATTTATTAATCTTTGTTAATGTTAGTTAATAAAAATACAATTGTTCATTCTTTTGATTTAAAGAGGTCCAGGCGTTAAAACCCTTGATTTAACTTTTTTATTTGTAAGAATTACCACAGGTTTGACCATGGATGGCTCATCATTATTGAATAGGTCAATGTAACTATGGTTTCTATAAAACAAACTATAACATTTTGTTTTGGACAGAAAACAGTAGCCTAAACATTTAAAATCTTAATTAAAACCTGCTTTGTTATAATAAAACTAAGTAAACTTCTTCTCCTTTTATAGTTTTAATATGAATCTGTAACATTTCTGTCTAATCATACCTGCAGTTGGTGATGCTACAATTATGGCACACACTATGTTTTCTCGTCTTTTCCTCGTCAGTGCTGTTCAGAATGTCGGGTCTGTCTGGACTTATGAGATGTTTGTCATTCTTCAAAGTGCTTCAAAGTAGAAAATTGTCGGTTTTGTGGTGTGTACTGCGCTGTTTAGTGCTCCGTATGATCCAGTCAAGCCTGGATGATGACTCGTTGAGCACAAGGATGCACGTGAGTGTACAGTTGTACAGCTGTACAGATGGGAAGCGCATTTAGCGGTTAAAAAGCTGTTTTGGGATAAAACACTGAACGTCTTAAGGGGGATTCCACACACTAGATCATCTTTTATTATCAAGTAAGACTAAGAGCAGTCTTCATTTTAGCTAACCAGTGTGAAGTGGCTATTTATAACAAAATCATGCAGGAAAAGTCTTGGAGGTTCTACTAGCCCCCATGTCTGTCCAGGGCCCTTAGAATTGTTCTAATCTTCCCCCCATTATGGCGCCCCTGATTAGATGCACAAGTTATGACATATATTTTTTTTATCTCAAGTAGGGATGCATCGTTACAAAATCTGTGTGCTGATACCGATATCCGATTCTTTCGAACAACATATGCTGATACCGATAGTTTGGTGGTTCTGCTTTTATTTGCTGCATTGTTTCAAATCACTGATAATTAATCACACAACATTTTTCCACCCCAATGGACTGATAGCAAAGATCATTGCTTTTATCTGCCGATACATCTGTGCATTGCTAATCTAGTCTTTGTTTTGAATTGCTCACATTACTTGCATTCGCAAGGGTCAGACTCATTCAGACGATTCTTACAATTATATTTAAACAATGCAGTTCCTATGAAAGTTACCAGCCAACTGGTGAGTAACTCAGTCTCTGTAGAAACAGCTCTGAAACCCACACTGTCCAAATGTTAAAACAAAACACCTGTACATTTCTTCGCCTTTGACATTGAAACTGTCAGCATCATTCCACTGTCATGTTTATTCTGTTGGTTCATGTTTTTCATGTCTTTTATTTTGAAAATCTAGTTCCTGTTTCATGTCATGTGGTCCCCTGGTCATGTGATTTCATGTTTTCCTCCTTGTTCATGTGTCTTGTTTTCATTGTTTTTTTGTCTTGTTATCTTGTTTAGAGTTCTTAGTGTTCATTGGTTATCTTTGTCATGTGTTCTCCCATGTCCTAGTATTTAACCCTCATTTTTGCCATTGTCCATGGTCAGGTATTGTGTTTATGTAATGTTGAAGGCCATGGCCATGTCCATGTCCATGTCCATGTCCATGTTTTATTCACGTTTGTAGTTAGGATTTATTGGATCTCACTTTTGTTAAATAAATTGCACTTGGGTTCTTCACTCCATCGTCATCGTCTTTGTCATTGCCAGCACCAGCCAGCGTTACATCCATACTGTATCATTATAAATTACAAGTGAAAAATCCATATTTTTGGTCAATCCATTAATATCCCGTGATGACGTATCCAACACTGATGAAATTCTTTTTTTAAGAATGTTTTGCTGTTGCTCTGATGAAGTGTTGATATCCCCTCTCTTTGTCTCAGGCCAGTTTCAGGCATAACTCAGCAACACAAATTCATCTGAAATGAGGCAGCAATCAGAGGGCAATTCGACAATTCATTTCAGATAGCGGTATGACCACAGTTACTTGTTAGTTTGGATCCTATCTGGGACATAAGTTTGAAAAAGGATGTGTGAGGGCAAATGTTCTGCTAGTCTATGACTGATATACGCCTTGTGGATTTCCCTAACACTCACTCTGAGCTTTTCCTTTATGGATAATGACAAGCATATGTCCTAACAATACTTCAGACTCCATCACAGACACACACACACACGTTTATTTATTTATCTAAATGAGGACATACCATACTTTTATTGTTTTATACAGTATAAAGCTCTATATAAAGCTATATATATATATATATAGCTTTATATAGAGCTTTATACTGTATAAAACAATAAAAGTTAAATAAATAAAATACCCTTTATACATACATATATATATATATATATATATATATATATATATATATATATATATATATATATATATATATATATATATATATATATATATATATGTATGTATAAAGGGTATTTTATTTATTTAACAAATGATTTTCCAATCGAGGGCATCCCCGAATGTCACCAAAAGGGGTTTTTGTCAGATTTAGCAAATTTTTGTGAGAATTTGGCCCCAAAACTATAGCTAAGTATGCGCTCTGTCACATACACACACTTAGTAATAATTTAAATTTATGACTGGACCACTTGATCAGAAGTACTAAAGCACAATCGTAAATGAACAGTAAAAACATCCTGTTAGGCTTCATACATGCATCTTTTCCATTTGCATTACATCAACACATTTGAAAGTCAGTTGACTGTAAGCTCCAACGCCAAATTTACTGAGGCTGTATTGTAAACAATTTGAACTTTTTATGGCCTGCATTGGGGTTTTTATATTATTTCAGATCTGGCAACCACAGGTGAACTGTTTTGCCAAACACTATAAAGAAAAGAAATAACAGAGCCAACGCTTCAGGACAAAGCAGACCCAAATCTACATTACACTCAATGTTGGTTTTTACTCCATACATCATGAAAGGGGCCAGCAAATATTAGTTCTAAAAATCCATCTGCATGTACTCACCCACACTCAAAATGGATGACTGGTTTTTGGGACCATTCTACATGAACAGGACAATACAGCCAAAAATATGAGCTTGTTGGTCTCAAAGATTATATAAGCAGCCAGTTAGCTACTGCTTACATTACAAATGACCACAAGCAGCAGAATGGGGCGTGCAAGGCTGATGGAGATGAAACGGAATTGGAGTCAGTCCATGATGGAGTGAACCTCCAGTTTCCATTTAAGGTCCATTTCCGTTCAGATATGTGTGGGATGTCTGTGTGTGTGTTACTGCTGCTACTGAGTTGAGCAACTGTGAAGTTTAAGCTATAAAAATAATATATTCTGATTGGTCAATTGCAGCATTGCTTGGTCAAATGTTTTGGTATAATAATGGCCACAAAACGTTATATTTGACCATTGGCACTGGCAACAAACCTCCAGTGTGCTAGTTTTATGTCTCTTGTATCACTCTGCAGTCTCTGTTTTTTCATACACAATAACTCAAATCAATATTTCAATGTCGATTTATTTACTTATTTGGTAAAAATTTGGTAAAGTAGCCATGTAAAAAGAGAGATAATGTACAGTCAGCTAGTCATTATCTCAAAATAACCCCTTCAGGATGACACAAGACCCTCCGCTTCAATGTGTGGTCTTGATCACCCCGTTAAGGTTGATTTTGTAAAAATAACTGGCTGACTGTATGTTATGCCTTACATATAGTAAGTATGTATCCCTTACATATTTAAATACATATGTATTTACTTCAAGCATGAACTTAACACGATGCACATGCATTGAAGGTTCTACATGTTAACTTACTGTTCCTCATGTGTTTCTGAGAGTTTTATACTGTAAATACTGTATACTGCGCTAAAGTCACCATCAGGAGGCTTCACAAGATGCAGTTCAGTGTAATGAACATATTTCAAAGCATGAGCTATGCTGCTGAATGTTGTAATGAAAACATATGTGACCTTCTGCCCTCTGACATATTCTGCCTTGGTCAAACAGGAATTGGCAGTGTCACTGTGAAATCACATTAATAAAAAATAATAGCTGCAAATTGCAAATTTCCTGTCAAGTTAGCCGCCCACTTGGGAAGCACTTGTCCCTCTAAATGTATAATTGTTCTTCCCTGAAGTCTGTGCAATCTGACATTTTAATTCATTTTCAGAGCGAGTATCAAGAAAAGTTCTAAACCACTTAAAATCACACTTTTTCTAGAAATTGGTTTAGGAGCTGTTGATTACAAACTCAGTACAGTAGTAATAAAAACCTAGTTCTCTTTAATTTAGAAATAAAAATTAAAACATATGTCTGTTATGAATTGTGAAATATATTTTCTGTTGATATTTTGTACAGATTGGTTAGGTGAGAGTTTGCCTAAACCTGTTGTTTTTACTTGATGTATCCATCAAGTACACAACTGGACATGAAAATATAATTTACTTAATAAATTAGCTCCATATATAGTTCATTAAGAATTGATAAATTATTTAAAGTGTAAGTTCAAACAAATATGAAACTTTTGTTGTCATTTACTGTATTCACACTCGTGTCATTCCAAACCTGTATGAATTTCTTTCATCTGTGGAACACAAAAGGCAGCATGTTCGCCTCAGTTACCATTCACTTTCATTGTATACAAAAAAGATGCAATGAAAGTGAATGGTGACTGAGACTAACATTCTGCCTAATCTCCTATTGTGTTCCACTAAATAAAGTAAGTCACATGGGCTTGGAACAACACTCTTGTTATTCCAACCCATTGACAGAATTTTCATTAGTTAAAATTTTTAACTATCCCTTTAATCTTGAGTCATTGTTTTCTATTAATAGAGTTTAATACTTAAGAAAACAGGATTTATTCAAATATGAAAGTGTGCAGCTGCACATCAGTGAGGTGATTACATCCTAGTTTGATGAGCAGATGTTTTAAGATTTGTTCTGGTGCTGTCACGTGAGGAAGAAATATGAAGTGTTCCCACAATGAAGAGCGAACAAAGCGGAGAATGCTTTGATTTTAAAGAGTCGCTAAATTAGCACTGAGCCATTGTTAGTAGGGCCACAGGTTAGTCCCAGGGTTCCAGTTAGGAGGGGCGGAGGTGAATTTTACAAGCCCAGGCCGAAGAGCCGCATTGGGATTGCCCTCACCAGCTGCATGCTTTACAAGGCAAACTTCAAAGATAAGGCCTTGACTTACCCCCCTCCTGCCACACCACACACTACATGCCTTACTTTGGATACTCAGTGTGAGTAAAGCAACATGTATCAGTTCAATTGTAATGACTTATTCTGAGTGACACACTCCAGTGTGTGAGAAAATGCCCCTTGACTAATGGTGTTTTAGGGAAACCTGTCAAACATGTGATGATGGCAAGGTTCCATAGGCCCACTCAGAAAGACCCAAAAATACAACTTTCTACTAAAGTTTAGTCTATCTGTCTGTCTGTCTTAAATTTAAGGCACAAAGTACACATAATAAAACTATAAATTAATCACGTCTGTTCAATGCAATCTGGGTTATAAAAGCTGATATCTGTCAGAGAGGCTCTAAAGGGCACAGAATTCCAGAAGTTTCTTAGCGGTTCACTTTTTCCATCTCTCAACCCCACTGACCTGCTTGCCGTCTGAATTCTTTGGCTTCCAAGGAACGGGATGATTACAGCATGGAATTTCAGTGAAGACTGACTTCATTTCTGCTCCCGAAATAGAGGGGTTGGAAGTCAGAGACATAGGCCACTGAAAGTCAATTACCAGTCGGCAGTGGAGAGATGACTTAGATGCCAAATTTTTCTACCCCTTTCTACTTAGTGCTGAGCTTATGTGACCTATTTGAAGCAGCATTTCCCATTTAGGAAATTGTAAAAAAATGCCCCGCTTCATACATGTAACTGATGAGGTCAAAATTCATTACTAATTAGACCTCTTGTGTGACAAGTAAATTAATTTGCACATAAAATGAGACAGCTGATAGTCTCCCTTTCACTCTCCCACTCTCTCTATCTCCACCCCCAAATCCTTTACTTCTTACACTAAATTATCCAGCTGTGGAGGCCCTGGTCTGTCAGGCATGGTTGTTGACAGCTGGCCTGTCCCCAACTGTGGCTAGACAGCGAAGTCCCCTGATATTTGACTGGACATCCATAAGAACTGTCTGCAGTCCTGAGCAAAGGATTTGTGGTGAATTATGACAGTCTCCTGACCCATGCCAGAAGAGTTCAACTACACAGGGCACAAGGAGAAGGGCACATAGATGGGATGATGTTTCACCACAGATGTTCCAGAGAAGGTAATGATAATCAGATGTAAGGAAGAACTACTGATCTGCTCTGATTTATAGACATCTAGTATCAGCATGCACAGTAATGAGGGCTATTTCTGTGATGCATACATTGGGCTTATGAAAGTTCACAAGGGTATTTAGTGCAGTACAGAAGGCAGAAGACCTATTCATGTGATTACACAGTTGAATCTGAATGCAAAATGTAAGTGTGCAGAACAACTGTATAATGGTTGAAAAACTGTTAGAGGACAGGTTGCCCCATAAATGAAAATTCTTTCATCATTTATTCAGCCTCATGCTGTTCCAAACTCATATGACCAACCTGGTCTCATAAAAACAATTTACTATATCAACATTTTTACCTAATGATTTTGACGTGCCTTACTGTTAGGGATATTAATGACTGATTGATAATCGATTAATCGTAGTTAATAATTTGATTGATAAAGCTTATCAATCGTCAATTAATTAATTTCCGGACAAATGCGTTGAGTAACAATGCCAGCAGACTTTGAAAGGGCAGTCTATACAGTCATCTGCCGCTAGAGACCAGTGGCGTATCCAGGACATTTTTACTGGGGTGGCCAAGATGTGGCACAGACCTAATGTGGGGTGGCGATACCGGGAGAACCTTTATGAATGGCACATGATCAAAATGTGTAAATATCGCATTGCTTTGCTTCAACATCTACACATGTAGAATAAATGAATTCTTAAACTCATGTTAGCATTCACTGAATTGTTTGTATTCAATATCAGACTGTTGTTTTGACATTTGACAGTTTTCTATTTCTGTTCCATTTCAACCTATTACAGTTTCTGGGAATCTCTGGTTATTTTAACATAACATCCATTTTTAAATCAGTAATTGTTTAGGAAAAGTCAGTTACACATTTTTAAGAGCTATTCTCATTGTAGAGAATTAATCTGCGTATAACATCAGGTATAGTGTATAATCATATAAAGATACAAGTACAGGTGATAACTGATTGAGGTGCAATTCAATCAATCATTCAATCAATTATTCATTCATTTATTAGCTATAACTGCACTGTCCAGCAGAAATATTGTTAAATTGGGTACAAATCAGTGTGTGAAATTGGCTACGAGGGCTTATAGGTGTCTGTCTGGAAACCCCAAAATTGCAGATTGAGCTCTGTATACAGTAAAAACAAAACTCTATTTCTCTATTATCTAATCACGTTTATTTTCCACATGTTCTGATAGCTTCAATTACTTTGAATATTACCAAATAAAATAGTTAATCATTTAATGCATTTAAGGCATTTAAGTGCAATTTGCCCTGCCTCTGCATATTTAAAATGTCAAATAAGGTATAAAAACTTTGAAGATTTTAGTGGTCTGACTGACCAATAATACACATAAAGAACTCATAAATAACTCATGTAAAGATTTAAAGTACAGTCACAGCACAAACCCTTCTGTTTCACACACAGGTTAGCCATATATATAACTTTAGCTATTGAACATATACATCTGTAAAACGCTTTACACACCTCCGTCATTAAATCAGAAAACATGGCATTTCATATTTCATGTCAATATAAAGATAACATGCTGAATGTGGTGTAGGGTCTAGCTTACTCTTTAACCTAGCTACTGTAACAATGAAAAAAATTTCACATGGAAATTCGGGATAAATTAAATGATAGATTAGATGAACATACCTCTCAAATAACAGCTTTCTTTCTGACCACAAATCGACGTCGTCAGCTCATTGGAAGTTGGATGTAGACGCTAGCTCGTGTCAGCTTCGTGCTTCTGACCGATCATTATACTCCAGACCTGGCGCCCGCTGCCCGCGACCTGCGGCACCTGCCTGGCCACCCGCAGCCTGCCCCTCCCCCCACTGATCAAAGATCAGCTCACACAGCTTCAGTCCCACCACTACTATAATGGTCAGAAATATAAAACTGACCCTGGGTCAGTGTGGCTCTAAATCAACAAATGACCTGAGATGTCATCTTTGATTGACAGGTGTTTCTATTGGTTCTTCGTTCTTGTGTTGATGAACATGATGAACTACCAATCAGTTCTGGGGTGGCCACAGGGTGGCCAATGAGATTTCAGGGGTGGCCCAGGCCACCACAGGCCACCCCCTAAAATCGCCACTGCTGGAGACTGCTTATGCGCTGCATGTCATGTCTTGTCCATGTCAGAGAAGAAGACGAGCATAGACCATAGACTGTATTTAAAAGCTGCGTTCCACTTAAAATTTTTATACCCTTCCCTCGCTAACTTCCCTCCATCTCATGGACTCAGATGTACATCATTGCTAACGTTGCGCGTGTCCACTACTGTGGGAACCTGTGCAGTGGGTTTAACTGGAACATCATAAACTCTTGATCACTTGCAGCATGTTGAAGGCTGATGTCAATCTGTGGAATTATTTAGTGATTTTTCATGAGAGAAAACAAAGTTTTCAGAGATTGACGCAACCACAGATTCAGGTAAAGTTTAGTTGTAATTTCAGGCTTATGTATAAATCTCATATGTTTAATTTATTATTTTTTTTTAATTAGAATTAATTGTTAAAATGGATTAATCAAGCTTTACAAAAACGTTGCATTATGGGATATGGAACTGCCTGAAGCGTACATCAGAGTAGGCTCGCTCCCTCTGTCAAAATTGAGGGGTTCAGGGTCTGTCAGTAGAAACTTCCCTCACTCACTTAACAAGTGGAAGGGACTTCCAAAATGGTGGTGGGGATTCCCCCGAGGGGAAGTGCTTAGGGGATTTAGCTAGTGAATTTTAAAAGCGAAGTGGAATGCAGCTAAAGATGGACAACATGACAGCTCCCCAAAACTGAAGCCAAAACATCTCGATCGCCCCCTGGTGGCTGGCTGCAGTATCGGTCATAAACCCCGCCCCCTCCATGTTAGCGGATGGGACATGAGCCAAACTAAAAAATCAAAGTACACCTCAAATACATTTTTCCCAAAGATGATTTCTGTTATTTTAGGTAGTTCTGATCACGCTGATGTATGTTCAAGTGTTCATTTTTCTGATAAGTTTGGTTTTAATTAGTTATTTGATGCTATAAAAAGGTCATGATTGACAGCTGTGATTGACAGCTTCTCTGAGTGAAGTAGTCACGGAGGCACCTGCGGACTTCTTTCCGGGAACGTCGGAAGGAGATGAAGCGTCGACTCTTTTAACTCTCCATAACTGTGATTGTCTGTTTCAAACCAACAAAATGAGTTGTTCTGCAGTAAACTGTACTAACCAACCTAAGGGATTGCAGTTTTTTTGGTAAGTTAAATTTGTGCTTTGTAAGCTAATCAGTAAATTAATATTATTAGCTGGTTAGCTTAGACAACAAGCAGTCTAACGTTAGCTATGTGGGAAAAAGCAGGTGATCGGTAGCTAGCTGTTACTAATTCTTTTTTATTTTAGAAAATAATATAACTATATTCTGTCTAAAGATACCACGGCTCCACCCCATGATCACTACTGTGCAGACTCTGGCTCAGAATGACGTCATCTGCGCAAGATGGCAGCACCCGTTTCCAGGATATTTTGGCTTCATTTTTGTACAGTGGGAGGAAGTGGAGACGTGTCATCCACTTTATATACAGTCTATGGCATAGACGAAGATGAAGCATGCTCAATGTAATCAGTGTTGGAGTGTTTCTCTATAAATTAACATCATGTTTTCTGCATACAAGTGATAGTGTGTTTAAGTACAACATGAAAACAATGTTACGTTATTTGTTTAATGTTAAACTAATTATGATCTGCTGGTCTCCTTTTTTCCACTCCAATCTACAGTTGTGCCAGTGATCGCCAAGAAAGCACATTCAGCTGACATCTCACCAGCACACATGATATGTTATGTAGGCTACTGTGTTTATGGAGCATGTTATGATTTAATTTCAAATTAAAAAATATGTTCAAAGGTCCGAAATATCCCACGATCCACAACGTGAAGTTTTAATGAACTCAAATATGTAAACGAATTATGAGTCCTATGGGCAGGGTTGGGAGGGTTACTTTTTAAATGTATTTCACTACAGATTACAGAATACATGCTGTAAAATGTAATTTGTAACGTATTCTGTTAGATTACTCAAGGTCAGTAACGTATTCTAAACACTTTGGATTACTTCTTCAGCACTGGTAGATTTTTTTCACTTGTTTTTTTGTTACTCTGCCAGTACAGTAAGACAAAATACACATGTTAAAAATACATTCTCTGAAAAACCTAAATATCTTGTGCAGTGTTGTTTCTAAAACAAGATAAATCAAATTGATCTTGTTTTAAGGATTTTTAGATATTTTACACAGGAAAACAATACAAAAATGATCATCAAGAATACGATGTTTGCCTTAATATCAAAGGTCTTACTAGAAAAGAAGAAATTATGATCCAACGTGAATTTTCTTGATAAAAAAATAGGATAGTGCCAGGTAACATGAGCATGTAAAATGGCCAGAAATAGCATTTTAGCTTAGCGTAAAGCTGACAATTTACACAAGGTTTATTTCTGTTTCTTCCGCTCCAAATTTACTTGTAGTAAACTTACTTTACTACACATTTATGTATAAATGTTTTCCATCTGAAAGGACTAAACATTAAATGAAACAAATGACAATAAAATGCAAAGTAATCTCTTCAGTAATCAAAATACTTTTTGAATGTAACTGTATTCTAATTACCAAATATTTAAATTGTAATTGTAGTGGAATACAGTTACTTATATTTTGTATTTTAAATATGTAATCTCGTTACATGTATTCCGTTACTCCCCAATTCTGCCTACGGGTATGAGCCCTGAAGAGCACACGAGACAAGACATAAGCCAAAAGTGTCTTAAAAGCACCACAAAATGATGCAGTTGTTTCAGAAATTTTGATTTTCAGATTAAATTTGCTTTTTATGACACTGTTGGTTTTTGCTTAAAATGCCCTTTATGTTCTACAGAAAATAAAAAAAGTCTGTTTAAGTTTGGAAAGACATGAGAGTAAGTAAAGGATGGCAGAAATGTAATTTTTGGGTGAACATTCCCTTTAAGATAAGGAAAAGCCCATTTTTGGCAAAGCTTGACAAGAATAGCAAATGAAAATATCAGTGTGACTATCATAAAGATTTTCAAACATGTCCCAGAGTACATATATCATATTGTTTCGCCTCCAGACAACCATTATGACCTTCATATTGAGCTCCCCAGCTCAGGGCACTTCCTGTATATTCAGAACTAGGGCTGCTAGTGGCCAGTCTCCACACACAATATTATGAATGAATCAGAACAATGAAGAATTAATATTATGAATGTTGCATAATATCCTGTGATATTACCCCTTAGCCACTGCTCGATCATTTTTCAGGCCTCCCTTGAAATGTGGTGCCAAAGGCAAAATGATCTGGGCTAACTTCCACTGACTGAACACCACATTCAGATTTAGATTTGGATTGATTCATGATCATCTAGCTCTAGTGAGTTAGGTTTGTGACAGAAAGAGTGAGAGGATGTGGAATTTTTGAAACTTAATGGATTGACATTGAAATTGTTGTGTTAAATAAAAAAATCTAAACGCTCAATACATTGAAAGCAAAGAACCAATCTATCACACTGATTAATGTTTAGTGGATTTTTTTTTTTAAAGGGAGGTCAAAAAGAGAAAGGGAGGGAGAGAGAGAATGGTCCCCCCATTCCTCTCTCATTCCTCCCACTTACTCACTGGATTTCACATCTACGGTAGTTGTAGGGCAAGCAGACCCCAGCCACACCCCCTGACTATAAATCCAAGGCATAAGGAAATGCTCAGCCAAAATCACACGTGGAACTGTGAAGGATCTGGAGCTCACACACTCATTCACTCCCACACACAAATTTGAGAGCAAACATACTCTGGGAGGTTGTTTGGCACGCTGTTACCCTAAATAACAGGTGACAGTGAAGAGAAGAGTATTTTTTTATGAATGAGTCAGAACTCAGTCAAGCAATGCTGGATTGTTAGAGAGCGTGGCTGGATTCCTAAAGTAGGACTGTATTGGTTGAATGTGTGCAGGAGAACTTTATCACTTTGCATGTAGACTCAAGCAAGACACAATAGTGTGTCCACGTGCTTGGTATTCCATTAGAAAAAGGGACCAAGTTGATCCCTATGCTTTTATAGACTTGAACTTGAAAGATTTGGATTCCTGTGCTGTGAGGACCAAAAGCAGGGTCCAGGGATCTGTGTGGTGTTGAAGAAGGTGAGCATGTCTTTTGCTATGGTGCGACCAACTCCAGGTCACTTCCTGTGCTCTGAGATCAGCATGCTCTCCGAGGACGATGACAATGGCAGTGAGGGCTCTGGATCTGACGACAAATCCTTCCGCATGGCTGGCAACGGCTACAACACCTTTAAGTTGGGTGCTCGCAAAAAGAGGTACAGCTGCCGATCAGTAGCGATTCCCACAGATTTCCGTCCCCAGATTACTGAAGTGCGACAGCGGAACGCAGCAAACGCTCGAGAGCGGGATCGCACAAATAGCGTGAATACAGCTTTCACCGCTTTAAGGACACTGATACCTACTGAGCCAGCCGACCGGAAACTGTCCAAGATTGAAACGTTACGGCTGGCCTCCAGCTATATTTCTCACCTGGGGAACATTCTGCTGGTTGGAGAGGAGTGTGGAGACGGCCAGCCCTGTCTCAGGAGCTCTGGAGCCTTGTATCATCACCATCACAACCTCCAGAAGAGCACAACGCCTAGCCCAGACTCAGAGAATTCCCAGCCCAGACAAATCTGCACCTTCTGCCTCAGTAACCAGAGACGCCTGGTGAGTACCTCTCTTGAATGCAATTGTCAAAATTAATGACTGCTTAGTTAGGGACACATCTGACTGATATATTAATAGAACATTACAGGGTATTTTGTAATAAATTACATACACTGTAAAGGCGTTTGTCATTTTAATGGTAAAAGAGTATAAAAATGCTATGTAAACAAAAAAGGTAACTGGTAAATTGGTTACCATATATGAAATGATAGCCTATTTAACAAGACAATAAATGTAACTTTACAGTACTATATTGTAAAAATATATGTTTTCTACAAGACAAATTTATTAATTATCACCTAAAATTAATTTTAGGTGAAGTGTAAATATACAGGCACCAGCATGACATCTTGTAATGCCTAAAACATTTTCACTATATTTTTTATGGTAAAGTTTTGGCAACCACAGTGTTTTTTTTTTTTTTTTTTTTTTAAATTTCACTGATTTACAATGTAATATCATTTATGTTTATCTCTGTCTGTTCAATCAACAGTTTCTGTTGCTACATGTTATTACTTGTTTATTACAATGTTACTACAGTTAAAACACTGTTCTTAACTGACAGGTCAGAGCATTGTTATTCACTCATGTAATCCTGGCCTATCTTTGGTTGCACTTTATTTTACAGTATGTGTACTTTCAGTATACTTACAGTGTACTTACCCAAGAAAGTACTGAGTAATATTAGGTAAATACATGTACTTAATATGGGTTAAGTTTAGGGTTAGTACATAGTAATTACTGTAATTGTTGTAATTATTGTATAAAATAAGTAAATGTAGAACAGTACTGTTAAATAATATTATAGTGTCTGAAACAATGAAAGGTTCTGTGAGTGCAATTGACAGGAAAGCAGATATTTATGCCTAGCTTTTTGAGCTTACATTAGCATAATTTCTTGATGTCATCAGATCATAAATACAGATTATTCTGGCTCTGAAACTTGGCAAAAACCTAAATGCTTGGTTTGACTGCAACCACATAAATCAACATCTACCACATTCTAAATTGAAAGTGTTACATTAACTTACTATGATGTAAGTTATGCATACATAAGAGCAGTATGCATACATACAAAATTATTCTGAAATGTGCAAGAGTTTTTACAAAATGACATAAACACATTGTGCACAAGCTGTTATGTGTCTGCTGTGGGTGTGCAGTGCACTAGAAACATCTGGTCTATTCCCATGACAACCTGAACGTCTTCCTGTGCAGTTCACGTATGTCCTGAGTTCCACCAAAGCCTTCAACACCCTCATCATCATTACGGAGACTAATCCTGAACACACCCCTTAAACACCCGGGTTTAATGAAAACACTCGATTCATCCTTTCATCTAGAATTTCGTATGCTGTTGCAGAAATATTAGGGCTGTGTTTCATAGAGGATTATTTATTTATTAATCAACATTTCATCAGCTGTGACCAATTAATGAGAGCTGATGAATTCAAACTTGCAGTTTCAATGTTTAAAGCCAAACATTTAAAAGACTTTGTTTTATCATCTGAGAGCATTTATTTTTTTGTTATGCGCAAAATGTATGATTCATCAAAGGTCCTAAACAGCATAAATCTAAATGAGGACATCCCATAGATTTCTCTTGTCTTTATATAGTTAATAAGAATTACTATAGACTAACCCTAACCCCTTAAGAAAACGTTTTTTGCATTTTGAGAGCAACAACAACAAAACATTTTATTTATTAATAATTTGCCTACAAAAGGACGTCTCCAAATATTCTCAAAGGGAGGTTTTGACAGAAATTTTAAGCTAAATTTTATGAACAATTCTGTCCCTATACTATAGCTAAGTACTGTATGCACACACACACACACACACACACACACACACACACACACATGCACAAAAACATTGTACATAAACTGTATTATCACCAGAGTGCCATTATAATCCCTAAAAGTCAGTGTATGTATGCTGATATGGATTATTGAGTGAACAGATTTTATGAACCTAATGTAGCATCAGTCAATTACATATCACCAACATGCCACTGTAGTGGCACTGAGCCACACACACTCAGCAGTGTGTACTGATTAATATGTACCAGGTGGGTCACTCTGCACTCTGTGTGAGTGGAAAAAAATGAGGTGATCTGCACCCAAAGATGACGTTATAGTAAGACTCCTACAGTCCAAGGAGATCAGATTTCCTAAAAGAGCTCTATCTTTGAGATATTACTGATTACAGCTGAGACATCTTAATAAATCTGACCTGTTAATAATGACGGTCAGAGTTCAAATGCTCATCAGTGTCTTAATTTGTTTATAAATCTAATGAGATAATTGTTTTTATGTGTCTGTAAAATGATTGAATGTACATGATGTATAAAGACCTTTAACCTACAAACTAGTCATTCTCTGATCACTTTGTTGTTTTCTTTCAGAACAAAGACAGAGACAGAAAAACAGCATTAAGAAGTTAATGCTGAGGAAAAGAGGAGAGCATTCCCATCGCATCTTTCAGAAGAAGCACGTCTGACCAAATTGCACATTTAATATAAATTTGCTGTAAATAAGCTCTTGAATGTACTTCTACTTAATCCAGTTACAATGCTATAATCTTCCTGGTGGATTGCATCATTATGGATAGCTGAACTGCCTTTTTACACTTCCATATTTAGAAGCCAAGAACTACATGAATTTCATCATAACCTCTGTATTTTTATGCTTTATACAGAGCTGATAAACTTTTTTTTACAAAAGTGATAGGGGCAAAAGACTACACCTGGACTTGAAGATTTAAAAATAGCAGAAGACAAAGAAGAATGCAAGGAGGAACTTCTTGCAACAACTAAATTACACCTAACCAACATGGAACCAAATCACACCAACATTTTCCCTATGATATTGTGTATGCACTACATGAAAGTTTTTTTTCTATACAGTGGCCCCAAAAAGTATTTGGACACTTTTGGACCGTTAAGTTACACATAAAAGTGTCTGAATGTCATTGCATGAGCATTCGCAAAGGATGCTTCAGCTTTTCTCAGATCTCACATTTTTCTGAGCCAGGCTTTTGCAGTTTTTTAAGCAACTGATGTCAGACTGATTTTTAGTGGATGTGTGAAGTTACCCTCAAGTTCACACAGGTGTCCTAGCTGAGTAACTGAAAGGGGTCATGTCCTGAGGAATCAAATTTTCCTTGATATTTTGACATATAAGAGGTCATTATACTATAAAAACATAAGTTTCAGAACTCAAAACTTCCTCTTCAGTCCAAAAAGAGCATTTATTGTTTCCAATCTGCAAAAATGACTTGTTTTAAATTCAGCTATATTGTGATATCACAGTGCTGTGTCATTTGAATAGCTCCGCCTCCAAAACATACATAATCCTTGCAGCTGAGGTACTCCAGCACTGAAAGTGGTACTATTGTTACTGTTGTTTGCTTTTAACCAACAAAAATATTAAGATGTCAAGTAAGATCCCCAGATGCTGTTGTGTTCTTGGTTGTGGAAATATGCATCTCTGCATAGCCTTCTGAAGGATCCCAACCTTAGTAACGAGTGGCTTTATCTTAAAGAAATTCCTGAACAGATCAATATAGGAGTATAAGTTTACTTGGCATATTTCTCTATGGATTCTTTTAAGAACCAACATGGCTTTGCAAAGAAACTTATATTGAAATATGGAACAGTGCCAACTATATTAGACATGACAGCCATGCTGGTAAGTAACAAATTTGAGCCTAATGTTTCATCTGTGTCTGTTTAATATAAGGAATTGTATGATCAGAACTCCAACATGGAGCTGATGTGCTTAGTACACCTTTAATTACCAAAAATATATATAACTGCTCATGAAATATTGATTTGAGATTCAATTATTTTATTATGTAAGAAGAAAGTGTAGCAATGTAGAAAGAATGCAATGAAAGACAATTGTGTAGTCTAGTAAGCTTGCCAGTTGTCACAAATTAGTCAGTATGTCCTGTATTTTGGGCTAATTAAACATGCCGGGATGCCCCTTGACCCGAATTTAAACAGCTAAATGATCTAGGGAGACTTCCTACCCAGCGAACATCCCATATTTACCTACAAGGGATGCGTACTGAAGCGGAAACACAACTGAGGGGAAGCCCCGGCCCCACCGTCCCATATAACTTCACCTACAGCTGGATACAGATTTATTAACCCTTCACATTCACAGCTTGTATTAGTCTGGACTATTTTTACTGTTATTCATACATATCCAAGTATTGGGGAGCAACAGTGTGCCGAGTTTGTCCAGTTGTCTACTGTTAATTCAGTTTAACAACTGTAGTAGTTTGATCAAGTGCTTCATATAAATTGGGGCATATAGGTATTAATGATTGCCTGGACAGAGTGCTTTCAGGATTCTTTCATTCTTGGAAAAAACATTTTACAAGTGTTATGGCGGGGTGTTTGTGCTGCAAAGATGTTAGCCAATCATAACACACAGGGCATGTATGTTGAAGTCTTAAATGGATAGTACACAGAAACCGAGCATTTCAGACAGAGGGCCAGAGACAAGGTGGAAAGCCAGAGAAAGGGTCATGTAATACTACATTATGACTGTTTTTTGTGCAAAAACCTTTACTAACATTATAAGTGAACCTCAAGGAAAATACTAAAGTAAAAAAAAAAAAAAATGCATGACATGACCCCTTGAATGTTTTGAAATGTTTTGCATGTGCTTGTGTTTTGCATGTGTTGTGTTAGATGCTACTTGCTTTGATATTTTGTTATTTAATGCATGGACTTTTGAGTGTCCAAATACTTTTTGGGGTGTATATTAATGATGTCAAACAACAATGCATTTCTGATATCAGAACACATTCCTACATTGCAAGCAAACATCAATGCTTAAGATTTGTCTTAAATTGTAACTGAATTGTTATTATTATGATATTTATTTGTCAATTAAACATTGATAAAGCAACAGTTATGTCTATACCAAATTATGCATATGTCTAGGTTGCATATCGAGTGCAAGCGAATTCAGTGAACTCAGTCAGTTGACTGTGAGTAGTCCGTGAAAGTGAGAGTAGTGAGGGAGAGAGATTGAAAGATGATTGGGGTGGGGAAGCAGTAGCAAGTCTGGACATTCAGTCTAGATGAGATCTGCAGGTATGGTGAGCTGGCAGTTATGCAGTGTCCTCTTCCTCTGGCCACAATCTCTCACACATATTCACACATACACACACAAGCAGTCTGGGGGTGCATCTCAATCAGCTCCCTAGTTCAGTAGTCAGTGCATTGGTCAGGAAGTCTAAAATTCTTTCCAGTACTCTGAAATGTTCTCTCCCTAAAAATTACCAGAATGCACCGTAAAAGTCAGGGAGCATCGTTGCTCACTACCTTACCGGATATGTCGTCATATCTTCTGAAGTCTTTCAAGTCATTAGAGGACTAGAGCAAGTGTGAATATTTAATGCCAAAGCCTTATTTTCTCTTTAAAGAGAATAATCTTTCATATACTGTATAATGATTATGAAAGGTAAACAATCTTTTAAATATAATAGTTGTTAGAAAAAGATTTAAAAAATACACTCCTTTGTATATTTATTTCTTCATTAATCTTTCATAATAAAACTTTATGTTTTAATATGTACAGTGAAAACACACGATAGTGTCATTTATACAGCGATGTTGCTGATTAATTGTGATAACTTCCTCATGTGACAACTAGCCACTGTCACTCCTCTGTCTATTACACACTTTTTGTATGCAGAAAATTAATCCTAATACAAAGTGTAACATATAGGTTTACTCTTTTCTTTCTTTCTCAGTGCACAATGGAAAAAAAATATTTTTTAATAAACTTTTCTTTTATGAGGATGTTTCTGAGGGCATCTTATCCTATAAATTGAATTATCTAAATGTATTTTTGTTACTGATTGTCTGTAATGCTGAGTGACACTATGCCACAACTAAACTTCTGAGACCTTCAGCATCATTCTCTATGTCTCATCTCAGTAAACTCTAGTCTCCCATTCTCAGTGGATCCCTCTTTTCAGCTCAGCCGTATTTTGCTCAATATAGAGTCTTTGAACTGTGACCAGCCTAGTGCTCTCAGATCATTTAACTCACTCCTTCCCTCTCCATCTGCTTCTGTTATCCAACATCAACAGCACTTTATTATCCCATGTGGCTGGAGATGACACTGTAGGGACTTGTTGCCACGGAAGCAGAAGTGGCCCACTTATACCATTTTCTGCTTCAAAATTAGTCTAATTTTCATAGTTTAAATTAGGTTAAGGGATTGGGAGTTGGATGGCACAAAAAGGAGACATCATCTGGAACATATGAATATGGAATAGGAGAAAGTATTTTGACGTCGAAAAAAATGACACATTTCAGCTTTAGCGTATGAGTGACATTAAATGTGAGATCTGTAGTTTTTTAGATTGCAGCAGAAGCCTGTACTGTACCATAAACTGGACACAGTACTAGAGTAGCCTACTCTGTGCTAAACATGCACTGCCACAGAAAGGAGTAGGACGTGTAATGCTAATTATTTCAGACACCAGTAAAGTATAAAAGACATTCCACTTATGATCCCATCTGCACCAGGAATTTACCAAAATTGTATGATCTAAAACTGATCTGAATGATTTCATCTAAAGCAATAGCAATACAAATCCTTGAAAAATGCTCTACTCACTGGAATTCTAAGTGGAATAATATACGTGCCCTAAATACGCTAACCAGCAGCACCTGCGCGCTGAAGAGGGAAATGGTACAAACATGCTTATGCAATTCCTTTAGAATGGGCTTGGATTCATTGTTTTATAAGGTTTTAAATGGCCAAATGAAAAGCCAGTGAGATTTCAATGATCCAGTGAAACTTCTCAATATGTATCAATTAAAAATGCTTTAACTGTTTGGGATTTAAAGATGAAATTTGCAAGTTTTCATTTCAATCATATATAATCTGAGACTCCTTCCCCATTAATCTTGATAAATTTGAAAACTGTGTTTTCATTTTGAAACGCTCTTTGTTCACACTGACGTTTTCAAGGTTTTTTCAAAAGTTGCTTGTCCACACTAAAACGTCTGAAACGCTTAAATCCCCTTACTGCGTATGCGAGAAAAAAACCCGTAAGAATCGTGGTCTGAAACGCAATTGTCCTCGCTGCCGGACAGCAATTCCGAGTAAACATCCTGTCGCCTTTAAAGGAATGCAATATGAAGGTTGTACAATGTAACATTTATCTTTAACAATGCTATTAAAGCGGATATCAGGCACAACAACATGGACCAACATCTTGATTGTTTTGGGTTGAATTGATCACATGACTGCGTCACATTTCAACAAATATATCTTAGTTTTCTAATATCTCCATTTTCCCAGTCCACAATACAACACAAATGCGCTGTTTTCAAATTTATCCATTTGGGAGAGCTTTTCATAAATATCCCAGCATTTTTGCTGGATAAAAATGCTGTCTCAGTGTGGATGGAAGGCCAAACGTAAAGGAAAAAGATGAGTTTTCAAATGTATCTGGATTAATGTGAATTAGTTTGATTCCTCCGAAAAGCATAAACACTGTAGCACTTTAAAAACATTATTCTGTTTGTCTGAGTAACCCAGCAAGTCCAACATGGCAACATAGAATCATTGGGACGGGCTGGGGTTGTTCGGGAAATCGGTTTAGTGACACTAGTTGTGCAGAAATTACACACTTCAACTTTAAAATGGATTTGAAGTGCATAAAGATGTTTTGTTTTCTCTTCTACTGTATTTTTTGTATTTGATCTATCTTGTGCTCTGTGAGAGTGTGTATCTGTCCGTATCTCAGGCTTCTGATCCAGCAGGGAGTCATGTGAATACCACAGGATGCGAAGCAGTAAAGAAACGATGGAATGACAGGTGTCCAAAGAGCCTGACTGCTCCGCTGCAACTCTCTCTAACTCCACTCCCCGCCATACACAAACACATGTACACACACACGTGAGAGAGTGACTTGAGTTTCTGCCAGCTCCCTCTGTGTCAACATCCTTAAGTTCAGAAAACACGATCCTGTCCACTTATACCTGCTTTCAGGTAATTGTTTCCTGTTGGGGAGGCTAAAATTGAGCTGCTATATTGTTGAAAATGGCCTGCTAATTTGTCCTCTCTTAATGATGGGTTACGCAGAAAACAGTAGGGCATGACTAATGTGGCAAGCAAGATTAGAGCTGAAAAGTTTTTTTAAAGGAGCTCTTAATGTTTAACTTAAATATTACTGTTCCCTTGTTTAAGTTGCTATTTTTTATATAGTTGCACAGCCATTTGTATAGTTGCGCTGCACGCTTCAGCCTGTCAGCGAGGGATTGTGCTGTAGCGCAAGCTCTTAAAGGCACCTCCACTTAAATCTCCTCTCGACCAAAAGGGCACCTTTAGATTTGTGAAGGGCAACTTTAGATTTGTGAATGAAAGATGTGCCCCTGTAGCCCCCGTTCTGTGCACGTCAGTGTTCTCACATTTCTAACCAGCACACATGTGCAACACCAGAGAGTGTAAGAAAGCAGGTGTTGCAAACTCAGATTCTTAAAGGGACCACGTCCTATTTATGACTAGAGTTAAATTTCATGAAATTTCTTTACTTGGCTACATAAAAATCAGACATATCTGCCTGTATAGATGACAGATTTTAGTTATATTTTTATGATTAACATTTTTTTTTATTCATCTATTATACAAAGATAAGCAAAACATATACAAACAGAATCACTACTTAACACCCACTATTACTTAACCCCCCCCCCGAGAGTCCTCTAAAAACGCCAGATATTTGTCCCATTTCCCCAAAAACAAGTCTAAATTCCCCAGTCTTCTGGATGACCCCTCTTCAAAAGCTGCCACCCTCCCCATCTCTGAGCACCACTCCTGAAATGGGGTGCTCCAGCCAACTTCCATCCCCTTAAAACTATCTGTCTGGTGATCATGGCCCTGGTTGGACCCAATTTTTTATGTGCTTATTCTCTATATTGATGACCGCTCCATCACCTAAAATACAGAGTCTGGGGCAAAATAAAATTTGAGTGCCCAATACATCACACATAAAACTCTGAACCTTCAACCAAAATTCTTGGATCTTAACACACCCCCAAAAGACATGGGTTGTGTCTCCATCTTCTGATTGACATCACCAGCAGGAGGGTGTGTCTTTAAGACCAAGCCTATACAATCTAGAGGGGGTCCAATAGAATCTATGTAAAATCTTGAATTGCATAAGGTGCATCCTTGCATCTTTAGATGCAGACTTGATGTTTTTTATAATCCTAGCCCACACTCCAATACCAAGTTTAAATCTTTGTTCCATAATCTCTTGATAGAAGTTAAAGCTTCATCCCCCAGACTCTGAATTAGCAAGGAGTAATACACTTTTCCAAAAGCAGTAATCACCTCTCCCAGAGTATCTGCCGATTTAGGGGGGTGTAAACTACTCCCAAAAACAGTACAGAGCAGGTGGCGCAGCTGTAAATATCTATAGGACTGAGATCTGGGAATCCCAAAATGTTGAACCAAATTTTCAAAAGATCTCAACACTCCACTCTCATAAAGGTCACCGAGTGTAGCAACCCCCCTCACTATCCACTCTGACCAGCAAAAAGGGGACTTATTAATACATAATTTGGGGTTCAGCCATATGCTCGAGGCAACATTTAAATAAATGTCCAAATTAAACACTCTGGACACTTTTGTCCATACCGAGTGCAAATGCGAGATAGTGGGGTATAACTTAACTTCTCCGAATAGTTTGATAGAAAGGCTTTGCAATAGTGAAATACTTAGTGAGAACTTCCTGTTCAATACAAAACCAGGGAGGGGCTCTCTCAGGTGGAAGAGACTAATGAGCCAAATGTCTGAGACTGAATGCATAATAATAAAACAAAATCTTGGGTAGGCCAAGCCCACCTTTGTCAATCGGCATCTGCAGTTTACTGAAATGTAATCTAGGACGCTTACCATTCCAAATGAAGGACTTCGCTATGCTATCAAATTGCTTGAAATAAGAGAGGGGGACATCTACAGGCAGATATTGTAGCAGGTAGTTAAATTTTGGAATACAATTCATTTTAATTACATTAACCTTTCCAATTATAGATAAATGTAATGAAGCCCACCTGCCCACATTGCTCGTAAAACTTTTTACCGAGAACCCATGGCTTGGCGAAGTCCGGGGAAATATGTGTATGGCAAATTGTAAATTATGTAGGAGAGATTTTTCTGTAAGCCATGGCGGAGTTTGCGATGTCAAACAACCGACAGCATAGGACCCAAGGAGCCTTTTCTAGTTTTTTCTTGTCACCCGCCACCATAGCACCAGAGGCTGATATGGTAGGCTACTGTTTCAAATGTGAAAATGTATTTCAAGATGCACTCCAAAATCTCTCAGATATATGCCATGTATAGCCAATATGTGTGTGCGTGTGTGTGTGTGTGTTAAATATATATATATATACATTATATTTATATATATATAATATGTATATATATTACATATTAAAAAAAAACTAAATAATAAATTGTACATCATGTACATAAAGTATATGCTTTCAGATATGATTTTGCCTATTTAATTTTACAATAAAATATTTCATTATTGCTTAGTCAGGTGATGGGCTTACACATACAGACAGTTCCTGTAATACTGAAATCACAAAACAGTTATTATAAAACAGTTATAACAGTTCACTTTGATGCTAATAACTGTGATCTTGATCTTCATATTTGCATTTTTACTTTTAGGTTACTGCAGCTGAGTTGGCCCACGTTTACCACACTGTAAAGCACAATATGAGCTATGTCAGTGCTGACTGCGCTAACAAATTATTTAATTGGACAGTCAGTGGACTACTCTTAAGTCCTACTTAATTAGTCTTGGAGATGACTGTCCAAGGCACCTGAGGATTTTGCTGAACCTGAACATGGATGCAGAAGAGCTGCAAGAGGAAGGAGATGTTGTAGAGGTTTATCTTCTCTTCTGCAATAATATTCTCTCCCTCTTTGAAGAGGTGGTGAAGAATCTTGAAAAAGATGCCGCAACATTTGTTGATTTGTATGCCATCATGAAGTCTTTCATGGACAAGTTGATTTAGAGGAGAGATGATGAGTTCTATGGATATTTGACAAAACTGAAGCTCCAGCGTCTTCCCCCATCTGATGCAAACACTGCCAAAGAGGAGTTCAAAGCCTTCTTCAGCACTGTCATCAGGTATGTTAAGAAATGGTTTGACTTCTCTGAGGACAACTGGCTTTCTCACCTGCAACCTTTGTCTCTCCAGTCTGAGAAACTTTCCTTTGGTGATATGGAGAAGGTTGCAGAGACACTTAACCTCATTCAAAAGCTACAAATCAACATGGATGCGCTTTACGATGAGTGTGTCACTGCCAACCCCATTTTGGAGAAGCTGAAAGAACATGACCAGTGGCAGCATACAGACACAGCTGTGGATGAACAAAAAGTGGATGAAAGTGCTTCAAGCAGCAGATCTTCCAAACATACTGGCTTTAGTCTCATTTGTCCTGAGCATTCCATCATCCACAGGCTACGTGGAGAGGATATTCTCCATAATGAAAAACAAGTGGAGTGACTCAAAGAACAGATGCTCTGTTGAACTCATGAAAAGCAAGCTGCTTATCACCATGAACTTTAACACACCATGTAACGAATTTTACAAAACTGTACTTCATGACAAACAAATCATTGCTGCTGTGAGAAATGAGAAGTACTCATGGAAAAAATGAGTGGGCTCTGAGAAGAAAAGAAAGAAAAAGTTAAAATCTTATTTCTTGTTTTTTTTTTTTTTTTTTGCACTTTAATCTGTTGAATTTTTGCACATTTGTTTGCACTGTTCATAAAAAATGTGAAACATAAAAGACAAAACATTTCTACATTTACTGTAAGTAACATTTCTACATACATGTCTACATTTAATCAGTTGCTGTGTATATAAAAAAGAAGCTGAGCTTATCAAAACCTATTACATGCACATTAACTTTTTAACAAGCTCAACTGTCATGTAAGGTACTTAAAAAAATTAAATTACAACATGCACTTAAAAGAACAATCTGTTCTTCATCATTTTTGCTGTCCCAATTCTATAGTGGTACTGATCTGGCAGGTGGTTTGTAACGGATATGATATTTTAATATGACATTATAATTCTTTTTAGAATTAAATTGTACATAAATAGCTTAAGCAAAACGTGTTTATGTCTGAGATTCCTTTTAGCATTTAATTCAGGCAAAAAAAAAAAAAAAAGAGACATTTATACACATACTTCTTCAGACACTGAAATGACATAAACTATGTGGTACAGTACAAATATTTTGAGTGTCCCTTATACTGTCCCTTATTTTCCTATAAAGAACCAAGATTGTCCCTTATTTTCCTTTGCTGAAGTTGGCAAGCCTATGTATAAGAGATGTCATAACTTTACTCAATCGGTTAGCCAGAATGTTTGACAATATTTTTACATCTAGCTGGATCAGGATTTTATTTATATTTAAGTTATTGGTTCGGTAAATGTTCCCATGATGACATGCAAATCTTTACACATAATCAGCAGTCTACTTACTGTCTGTTTGTGTTAGTTTGCATAAAGTCAGACATGATATTATCCTCTATTCATATTGACTCAATAATTAAAGTAACAACAGTATTATTTTTCTTTTTTTTTAATGAACCAAACCTCCCTGTATTCCATAAATACAAACATTTTTGGAAAGGATTTTGAATCGTTTTACAGTTATGCATTCTTCTGTTGCATTACGCATTTATTTCTCAACAATAGTCAGGTTGTGGCCAAATTCTGGTCCTCTCAAATTACTGCCAATGCAAGCAGGCATTTGTATACCTCATCTGAGAAAGATGTTGAAATGCCTTTGAAGGGGTCATGACACTCTTTTTTAAAATAATTTTATTTTCTTGAGGTCCACATATAATGTCATTAAAGTTTTTTTGCACCAAAACAGTCTTAATAATAATTTAATAATATATAATAATTTTCCACCCTGTCTCTGGCCCTCTGTCTAAAAGATCGGTTTAAAGCTATCTGGCCCTTTAAGACTTCAGTGTAAACGGCCTCTGTTCTGATTGGCTAACTTCGTGCAGTCCCTCAAATACAGCTATATTTGAAACTTAATCGGAAGAAAATTAACAAGCTTCACATTATAATTTATATAACTACATTTCATGGTTAACACATAACGTACATCCAACACATTTTATCTGAATGTATAAAAATGTTCCCTAAAGCACAGCAACTATAAAACAGTTATGACATTTGAAACATTCGTGAATGAAACTGTTAACTCACGGTTTTGGTAGTGTTTAACTGCCCCATCCTTCAATAACAGTTCCTTTGCAAAGCTTGAATCATATTGTAACTGGTTCACAAGCAATCTGCGCTGATATGAGCTGTAAACACATACAATGCATGCTGAAATGTTCTGAATACGCAAACGTAATGCGGTCCATGGTGATGTTGGGTGCTTCAACCGGCAACAGGCCGAAGCAAAGATGCTGGTCCTCACATCTCACATCTTCCATGGTTGTTTACACAGTCATTGGAAGAAGCAGAATGAGACACGTTTTTAAAAGTTGCGATTCCGTATGTCATGACCCCTTTAAATATAAATTTAACAGTCCATGGTCAGATTCTTTAAAAAAGACCATTCATCCATTTAAGAAAAGTAAAAGCTTTGAAGTCAGATTCTTTGGCTATCAAAGAAATAAATCATTTATACAGTTGTCAAATTTAGGCATACGTGATATTTTTAAACTGATTGTGATGTATAATAAGGGTTTGAGTAAAGGTTTCTATATGCTTATCAGATTTTTAATTGGTTGAACATTTTCTAACAATTACATTTATGACAATTACATTTATGACAATTACATTTATGACTTTTAGGCCTTCAGCTTTTCCGTAATGACTCATCTGAGCTGAGTTGAGTTGGTAAAAGGTCAAATGAGATAAGATGAAAATTCAATACATCAGGCATCTGGGAAGTGAACTTCAAGTGACTATCTTTCAGGTTTTAATATGCTACTCAGTCTTGACTTGCTGACCCCTGATATCAGAGTGAGGAAGATGAAGATGGCAACGGTGATGAAGGCCAATGATGACAGAGGGATTTGCAGTATGCAGCTGCTCCTTTCTAATTTGACTGGCCTTAGGAGAAAAAGTTATCATCCTAACATACACTTTTATGCTCATACATGTGTTCTCAAGGCCCCAACTACGTATGATGCATCTTAAGGCCCCACTCTCATTCCATATCTCTCTCCCTTCTGAACCCAAGTGTGTTACTGCCTCCTCTGTCTTTATCCTATCCAAATCCTGAACACTGAAATTGAGCTAACAAGTTTTGATTTCTAAAAGAAGTCTTGAGATCCTAGGGGCCAATCGGTCAGCTCCCTGTGGCTCACCAAAGATCCTTTGCCTTCATAGCAGACAGAAAAAAGGGGAATGAGAAAGATAGAGAGACAAAGAAAGAGGAAAAGAAAGAGAGAGATATACTGGTCCCAGTAGTTCTGAGTCGAGACTTGGTGTATTTTGTCCTATTCAATTGGGCCTAGAGTTTAATACTGGAAAAATCTTCCTTTGCTATCAATCAAGTGCTTTAATAAAAACAAAGTATAACATTGTGGTCTTGCTCACTCTCTCTCTCTGCCCCTGGGAGAGTGGAAATGCGACGGGTGCCTGCGGAACTGTGTAAATCCCTCCTTTTATTGCCATCAGCCTGCAATGGAAAACTGGGTTTGCGGAGGGGCCCATCTGTTGGACATTAAGCAGCCACCTGGAGCTTTAGCCAATCATGAAATTAAAAATGAGAATAAAAGAAAAATGAAAAATCTCTACTCTCAGACACATGGGTCACTCAGTCTTTGCCGAATTTAATCAAATTTCCTGCAAGGAGCAACAGCTTCATTCACAGGGTGTCACCTACCACCCTACAAGTAACACCACCCCTGTTTTTCCTAGTTTAAAAACAAAAAAAGATTAAAGGCATTAAATGCAATTTAGACTAAATATTCTTCAGAAAGAGTCCATTTAAAGAGAAGGTAGTGTAGTTTAAATTGTAGATGCTCATTTAATAATGCTAATATCAGTAGAGAGATCTAAAGATAAAGTGTCATTTTCTGTGCCACTAGCATTGCCAAATGCAATTACAAAAATAATGACTGTTTTCAGACAGGTTTCAAAAACATTCCCCCATCTGCCATTAGTCACTGAACAGATAATACCTGCAGAGACTTACACCATTAGTTGAGGCAACGTTGCTGTGCCAGGCTTGGTGGGATGCTAAAACAAACAGAGCAATGATTTGGAAGCACCGCAGCATACAATTTGTCAGGGAAATATATGCATTGCTTATAGTTGTCTTTGCATTAAGATGGGAATGGTAAAAAAGTACACACATCACCTAAGGGCTGGTTTCACAGACAATTTATTCCTTGGCTTTAAATGCATTCTCAGCAGAGAAACACTATTAATAACATAATTAAAACCATAACTAAGTGAAAACTATTTCTAAGACAGCTCTTTCTCCAAATGTGTGTCAAAATGTTGCACTCAAGCAGCAAAAAGGCAAAGCTACAGTGTGAGCCTGAATCTTCAAAAATATTTATTAAATATAGTTTTGTATTACTGCCACATTGACTTAATTTCAATTTTGGTTTGGCAGTTTTAAATGGAAGGAAAAATTAAATTAAAGAAAAGCTGCTGAGCTTAGATGCTGGGTATGAAAATCAAATAGGCATGAAGATATTTATAAGATTATTTAATTAGCAACATTCTGAAAAATAACTAAAAGCAGTGATGCTCCTACCTTAAATATATTTCCAGAGGAACATGTAACATGACAGTAGCTCAGCTGTTTTGCAAAACAGAGCGAAGACAGTGTACCGTAACAAAATGCAACATCACAGTTTTGTTTTTTGTTTTTTTGTAACTATCATTTTAGCAAACTGAGTAAATAATCAAACACGCTCGCCTATTATGTCCAGTCTCATATGAAGCACTGGGGAGTCAGATTCATTTTAGTGAATCAGATCGTTCGGACCATTCCTTTATTTGAAACAGGCCAAACAAATGATTCACGATTCGCAGACCCCTGCGTGGCATTATATGTCTTCTTTTTTGTAGCCATATACAAAAAATAGGCTATTATAATATTTATTAAAAAGAATTTGACAAAATAACATAATATTTAGTTAAACCTTGCTATTCATCACTATGTTTTCAAATTATTTATAAATTGGGATGTTTTCAAGTTTTATTGGTATTTTGTGTAAATTGATATATTGCTATTTAATGCTGTTATCCTAATACTGATTGTTTTTGTGCCATAAAAAGACTGTTCTGAATTCAAATAAATGAATCAGTAACACCAATAATAATTTTGTTTTCTAACCACTTTTTATACTTTTCAAATGGTATCTTGATTGGAGTCAGACTACTTTATATTATAAATAGCTTGTAGCTTGAGAGGCTACAGTTTCACAATAGCTTCCCCAACACTGCAACAACTGCAGCTATTTTACTGGAGAGGGATTCTGGGAATAGAATTTTTTACCATGCATTCACAAACATACAGACCCCCTGCATACCACCCTGCCACCACAGACACACAAACACGCATTATACCCATCATTTAATCTCTGGAATTACAGTTTTTTTTTTTCCTCTGACAGACCCCAAATGAAGAGCTCTTTTGTGGGGGCTGTATGAGTAGTGGATGTAATTAGTCTCCAACAAAAGCCAGAACTTTTCATCTTTCCCATCTACCACCTCCCTTCTCTCTCTTCCCTCACCCCTTTCTCCCTCTGCATCTCCTTCGCATTCACTGTTCTGCCTGGAAAAGCCATTGCAGAATAAAACCCCACTTCCTCCCAGAGAGACTGCAGCCAGACATGGAGTGGTCACACATGTTGCCTCTCATTCCACTTAGACAGAAACAGCTCTCCATGGTGAACATACGCACACGCTCACTCACACGGCTGATCTGGTGTGCAGTTCAGTGTTGGGTCTGAGGACAAATTGCATCGGGGGCCGCAGGGGTCCTGGACACAGAGCCGGAAGATTTCAGCCATTTGAGAAGAACCAGACTCATTGGCAGAAGGTCAGCTATCAGCAGTCATGGGACAAGACCTCAAACATAGCTTCAGTCATTCATACATACTCAAGTTTTGGTTTTGGAGCCTCTGTCTTAAACAATGCAAAGATGTAATAGAGACTCTATTAGATTATCAATAAAGCCATCAGCTCTGTCACCATAAAGTCTTCATCATAGTATTTCATGTTTCATCAGAGTCTTATAATTCTTATTGGGTTTTTTGAAAATCCAGCGGAGAAAAATTGCTTTTGATGTATTGTCTAAAGTGCATATATCTGTCGAAAGTGGTCACTCGTTGGTTTTGTAAGCAGAGCCAACTGGCTGATATCTCCATGTATATAAATTCAGAACATGAAACTTTCCTCAACATGTGCAGTTACCAGCTTTCCAATGAAAAGCTAAAGTGTATCAAGCAGACTCTGTGATCATCCAAAAGAACCAGAGGGAATGTACACACATTTACTACTTCCATGAAACATGATCCAGAATATGTAATTGTATCTTAAAGGAATATAACAAGTTTAATTCAAGTTAAGCTTAATCGACAGCATTTGTGGCATCATGTTGATTAGGATAAAAATTAACTTTGTCCTTCACAAAAATTGCATTTGCAGTAGGGCCCATTACAGCTAAAATAATTCAAGTTTTTACAGAAGAATGAATGTAAGTGCTTTTATAAAATAATAAGCTTCACATTTATGCCTTTAAATCCTTTAAAAAGTTGGCTCCATTTACTTCCATTTTAAGTCCCTCACTTTATATAAAAAAAAAAAAGAAAAAAAAAAAAAGAAAATGGAGGGACAGGTCGAAATAATTTTTGGTGGTAACCAACATTATACATCATACCTTGAAAAAGGCTGATTGCCGAAACGTTAGTAAAATAAATAAATGAGCATATGTTTTTGAGTTGTGCAGTTATACTCTCCTTTTTTCTAAATCAACATTATACCACAAATGCGGTCAACTGAGCTTAACACAACTGAACCCGGAATATTCCTTTAACTTTAAGCAGTTTTTCAAGGAGGTCAATAATACCTGGAGAAAACTATCCATTAGCATTCCCTTTCATTTCGATGGCAGTGTGCAATTTGAAATCTGCCACTTTTGCTCATGGGACCACAGAACTTTTTGAGCTAATCACCTGAGTTGTGGATGTGATGTGACTAATGAAATTGCCAAAGTTTATTACAAATGACAAAACAAAAATAATCTTCAAAATCTAAAACATATATATATATATATATATATATATATATATATATATATATATATATATATATATATATATACAGGCAATATATATACATATATATATATATATATATATATATATATTGCCTGTTCTTTTAGAGAGGAAAAGAGAGTGAAAAAGCACTAATATGACTGATATTGGTTAAATGGACAAAATGTTGTTGTGGCTGAGAAGGATTTGAACATTTAGACATTGTGTGCTGATGGTGCTCAGGGAAGCACTTGTTTTTATGAGCCTCAAGTCCCATGACAGAACCCCCATAAATGAGGAATCTAAAGAATTTTGAGCAATGTGGTTGGTGTTCTTGGATAGGGATAGGGCACTTGACCCATAAAAAAATCCACATGTCTTTTTTAAAGCTATTTTTGGGCTATAAATTGGTTAATACTTGTGATTCTTCTGCTATTTTGGATATACAGCTTCAAATATAAAATACCCATGCATAAAGGCACATATTTAGACATTAGACATTGGCGCTGCACTGGGTTTCCCCTGAGGCTTCAATATAGTAATAGATCTTTCTAGAGATGTTAAATGTCTAGATATTTAATGCACACAAGATGCATAATGATACAACATCCCTGTCCTGAGCAGTTTCATGGTGTTGGAAGGTGATGCTCTAAGGAAACAAGTCTGCACAAGGTAAAATATATCCCTGCATATGAATATTTGTGCCTCCCTGCTACACAGTAGGCAACCAGCAGTAAGTCAAAGTAGGATGTCCGAAAACTTACTATTTATCATGAAACAGTAGGTGAACAACACTCAGAAGACCTATTGCATTCAAACTAAAAATGGCTGACGAGTGTTTTAGGTACCAAAAAAAGTTTTTTCTCATGATTAAATTGTGCTTGTTTAATCAACATCTGAGCATATTGTTTTTACAGTAGTTGTTCATATATCATAGGTCAAAGAACATCCGGGTCAAAACACAATACCAACACGTCGGATATACACCTGCATGACAAAAGAACGTACTTCATTGATCGAAAAGTTATTCATCAAATCTACTACATATTGTATACGTATGGAAATTCATACGCAGTGTAAGAAGGTTGGAATAATTATCTTTGTATCTCTGTAACCAGTTTGAATGTCAGGGAGTGACAGATTTACGTCATTGTAAAAATCTTTAGAGCAATGATTAATTCTTTGGTTTTGCTGTTCAATCAGTTGCCCCTTGTCACCTTCCACACGTGGGAATGATCGCTGTAAAACCGAACTAGATGACAACATACAGTATGACTCCTAAAACTGGTTGATTGCCATCAGTGCAAGATCTCTTCAGTGTTTTTACAAGGTCAGCAAGAATTTAAATGGTTTCCAATATGACGCTTTTCATAATGGCTTGATAGGAAATTTTGCTTCATATGATCCATTTCTCTCATTCAGGGGGATTTGTTGTGGTTTGATGGTCTTTTTGTAGATTAATGTATCTTCAATAACCACCAATATTGTTGTGTGGAGATCGATAGACCTGCTATGCAGCTGTGAACAGAGCTGTAATTTCACAACTGCTTTGAGTGAGAATCACCTGTAAATCTCCTTAGACACGCTGACATCTCTGTCATGATTACGAGTCTGAAAAAGACTCTCTGAGGCCTGGTAGAGTTGATGGAGTCTGCCATAGTGGAGAGACTGCATGATTTATGACCCCAACAGGACGCCATCGAGCCAAAGGGACCTGGAGCCCCTTGCAGAAAGTTGATCCGCTATTGGATACTGATCGTGAAAACTACCCAAAAGCAACACCGGAGAACAAATAAGCAGCCTTGGGGATGAGATCTATATGATAAATGGAGAAGAGAGGGGGCTCTGCCTGATAAACGGATAGGAAAGGTGGATCTGGCCGAAATATTAGACACACTCATCACCGTTGCGTCTGCAGAGCCGTGAGCTGTCTTGTCATAACTGATAAATACTCTCTATTTGTCTGTCTAAAGCTGCATGCTGACAGATTTAATCATTTAACTGTGTTAAATCAATGATACTCTCACAACAAGATGTTCTGTGCAGAAAAATAACCATTGCTGACTTCTGCCCTAAAAAAAAAAGTCATTTAAATCCCTTAAAATACGGACATTTGTATTTTAAAAGAAATGGAACGCAAATCATTTAAGTGGAATGAATGGAACATAAGTGTGTATTGATTGCACATGTAGGACAGTGTTTAAAACGGTGTAGGTTCATCAAGAAAAAAGTAGTTAGCTAAACTACAAGCTAAAAAGTAGCTAACAACACGAAAGCTGTTTAATGGAGCAATATCTTTTTAAATATATTCTCAGTAGCATTGTATTCATTCAAACATTAGGCCTATTTATCTGGTTTAAACAATGAGGACCTTAATCAGGGTGACAGAATTAAATGAAGCTACAAATGTAAGTTTGAGAGTAGAAAAGTCCTGACAGTGATGTCTCAAATATATCTCAGCAGGTTACCTCACTCCGGTGACCATTCTTCCGACATCCTCCTCCCCATTTCCCCATTTATTTCTAAACACCTTTAGCATTTATTATTACTAAATGATCTTATTAATTTATTGTTTTAATCTGATACTCCAAGGGGACCTTGGAGCTCGAGCCAAGTCACGTGCACTTCTGACGACACGTCAGATCTGTTTACTTTATTATTTTAAAGATGATATGAGCCAGTGAACTCATGATACAATATCTGAACAGATATATTTACTCTAAATAATATTTGTATTTATATAACAGATTTGCAACATTCAGCAACATTCATATTTTGCAACCAAAACTAAGACATTAAATGCTGTGTAGCGACTGAATCGTTGAATCGCTTTTTTTTAATAACATGTTGATTGAAATGAACTGTCCAAACGAACAAATTCACTAAAATACATCAACTTCTTTTCACTAAATGTAGTAAAGTAGCATCACTATTTTTAGCTATTTAATCCCAAACACTATTCCATGAAAGATATAATGAAAAATTATCAATAATCAAATAGCCATACTGCTAAAAAAAAAAATCAAGTCAAATCTCTACAGAGTAACTGACGCATGTCCTTCCAGCCTCTCACCGCTGTTGTCTTTGTCCAAAAGCTCACTGTTCACTCTTTCTGGACTATCAAAATCCAGCTGTCCTTTGGGGTTGTTGGACACTCTCACTCTCCTGCTGGGACATATTTTCCTCAGCTGGTTCTGATAGCTCATTGTGTCCTTTTGGATTTCCTGGTCCACATTACGGACATCCAGACTGTTGTTCTCTTCCATGGGATGTTCAACAGATGTTTCAATGCATCCTGGGTTCTGATCAATAATTTCCCTGCTATCATTCAGTGTGGCATGGTTAGCAGCATAGTTTAGTTTTGCTCTAAGTCCTGCAGAATGTTCTTCACTGTCAGCATCGAGGTCTTTTCTGTCAGGGTTGTCCATAACCTCTGGACTGTCTAAATCTACTGCTCTTTTGTTGCTTTCTTGCTGGTATTTCTCAGTATCAGGTGCACCTGTCATTTCAGCACTGTATTTTCCTATCATTTTCTGGTTTCGGTATCTCCCGTTCTCCTCTGGTCTGTCCATTTCTTGACTACTAACGTCCATCTCTGCACAGTTTAGATGATGTATACATTCAGTAAACAAAAATATGTTATTAAGTAGTCAGATAGATCAATCGTCATATAGACAGACAGACAGAGAGATACATCACTTTGCCATCTTCATAAGAATACCTGCTTCTTTACTGTCTTCAGTCACCTCTGTGTCCATGTCAGTTCTGTCTGTACTCATACTCTCTTTATTAAGAGGAGCCCAAGATCATATTCAACACTGATATCACATCATTTGAAATGTTTGCAAATAGAACGAATGGCACGTGGCACAAATGGAACTATTTCTCACCTGCTGAATTCTCGTAACGTTCCCGTAATGCTTTGCTGGTCTCTGTTGTGATGAAGTACAGCAGATAAAACTCATTTTAAGACAGACTAAACAAACAATCGCATAAAATCCAGCAACGTACCCATGAGTGTGGTCCTCAGCCGTGACCTATTGTATCTTTCAACCTCTGAAACAAACCATATGCAGTTTTAGTTAACATTTCAAGTTGAAGTATTATTGAATTAAATGATATATCCTTTGTAGGCTGGAGTGTTTCTCTTGTTGTTGTTTTTAAATGGCCTAAAAACTTGAAATTGGCCAATATCAGTCTTTTATCATCTAACAGGCTCTGTAAATAAAAGATGTAGTCTATATAGAATGAATGTACTATAGGCCTGTACCTCTGCTGTCTTCTGCTGATGTTCTGTCAGCTAATCTGCTGTCTATTGAAAAATATAAATACATTTAAAATTATATTAACAGTATATAAACACTTCCAGATGTGTTTTACTTGAATGATCACCTGAGTTGCTGCTCTCAGTGGATCTCTCTTCTGCAATGCCTAAGGATAATTACAGACATGTTCGAAAGGTCATATGTATAATTAAAAATTAAAGAGACAAAATTCTTCAACATTCAAAAGTCATTTTATGTTTATTTACCTGTAATTTCAACTGAGTTTGGTTTGGGAGTTGTTTTGGAAACCTCTAAATTACAAAAAGGCCATTTTTAGAAAAATGTCCAGTCTAAAAATGCCAACTAATCTATTTGTGAACAAACAAATCTCATATTAACATACCAGCAAAATTACCAATTATTTCTGGGGCTTTACATTCTGCAGGAAGAGAACAAAGACACAGGATGTTTAATCCAATCTCAGCAATTACTTGAATCAAATCTCAAGTAAACACACAGGGTTGAATATTAAATCAATCTATGCATGATCATGGTTTCGCTGATGGCCTGCTTTTTAACTCCAATGTCTCAGCACTCACCTGCTGTTGGACCTGCAGGTTCTAGAATCTTCTCTGTATCTACAAAGGAAGAGACAATGTCTGAAAGGAAGAGACAGTTTTATTTTATACAACATTACAACCTTTTAGGGTTACGCAGATAGCTCTGAGGTCAGAAACGAACAACCAATGGCATGACTATTAATAGTCATTTCAATAGTCAATAAACAAAAATAACAATTTAAGATCCTACAACAGTATTAATTGCACTTTCCTTGACTTCCATGCAAAAGGTTCAAAAAGTCACACTAAATCTACAAGTTACAGACCTGAGAGTTTTGTTGGTTCGAGGTAGTCAGGAGGCTGAGTAATTTCAAAGGCGTCTAAAAAGAGAGCATACAAATGGGGAATAAATTAACTAATTTTAGCATGAATTTGAAACTATTCTTGCTGCAGAAGGGAAGAGCTCACCATTCAGAAAATGTAACAAATCCTGACCCCCTTCTAAAGAAATACGATTGTAATACCAAGGCATATCATGAGACAGACATACAAATTTGACAAATAATTCTACAAGATAGACAAGCAAAGTCCATTACATATAATTTTGTTTAACATCATTTCTGAGATACCATAACACACAATTGATTGTGTAAAGTCCAGGTAGTTAACACTGAGGATTTTTAGGTCATGAAATTATGAACAAACACACCAACAAGGTGCAAAACATTGCCTAAAACTGAAACACGTTTCAAATCTTTCAGAAAACAGGGCTGAGTTTTCAAATTTATGCAAGTAACACATTTTTTCTTTTTCTTTTTTTTTTTTTTTAAGTTTACCTCTCATAGCCGCTGAATACACAGCGTTGATAAAGACTAGAAGAGTCAGCGATCTGTCAATTCTGAGCCAGGGAGGAGAATGAATGAGAGAGAAAATTACAATTAACACTTTCTAAATGTCGGTGTTAAATAAACATGTTATCATTTTGGAGCTCTTTTGCCATTCTTTCACCATTCAAATATCATTAATTTTTCAACAATCATAAAACAGCCCTAAATATTTAAGCACAGTTGAAAATGCTAACTAAACTTATCTTAGGGAGAAAAACAAACCTGTAGAGTTGGACTACTTACAGCTTCATATTGTGTGGCGATGTCCTTCTGATGAGTGCTCATGTGTCATTTGTGGCTTTATAGCAGTGCAGATCACTGATCTGGAGACAGAAAGTGAAGTGGACAATAGTGTCACAGATGACCAGGTAAAGGGGCACAAGAGAGGGGGTCCTGAGAAACCAGCAAAGACACTTGTAAAAGAATATTTAAATGGGACTGAGAAAATGTTTGCTGTTTGGAGATTAATAAAATAGACAAATGTTTTGAATCCTTAACAACATATTCATTTTATGCTATGTTTTGATGGAAAGGAAATGCAGTCCAGTTTTGATTGGTGGAGAGTTTTCAGGTAAGCAAGTTTCTAAGGAGAGGTTGGTCAGGCCCAGTTATTTTAAAAAAAACATCAGCACAATGAAGCAAATACATTTTGTTATTCTGTTTTCCTGCTGGAGAGAAAAGTTCAGCATTTTTTCGAGATATTTTTTAAGTCTTTGATTTGATCACCTAGGTGGAAATAAACCTGAGATCAGATTCTACCACCTGAACAACTGATTCTGTCGCAGACAAAGACCTGTTATACTTTGAACGGCTGGTGTGTTTATAATAATGAGGGGATGCATGGCTGCATTTACCCCATGGCATTTCCTTTCCTTCAAAGAAATCCAGTGAAAGATCTTGTTTGTGCCATTGTTAAGAAACAAGGAACCATTATAGTAGTTACAATGCAAATAAAGGCTATTTTAATGCACAATCTAAAAGCATTTTCTCATCCATTCATTTAGCCTACATTTTAAACTTAACATGTTTTTATTTAAAATAAGACTGGTGAAAAAAAAAAAGAAAAATCAGAATTGATCTTCTCGGTCCAGCAATGGCAAATATATTTGAAATGGTGTTATAGGGTGATAAAGTATATTCAGCATTACTTCAAAATAATTTAAAAAACTTTAGTTACAATCCTCATTTGTTGGGTAAGTGTCCAAACAAAGATAACAGCTTGACTCATATATACATATATATATACATATATATATACATATATATATATATATATATATATATATACACACACTTGGTATATAGATATATTTAAAAAGTCTTTGCATTAAATTAAAGCATGGGTATTCAACCACTAGATGGCAGAAAAAGCTCATTACATTTTTTTTTTACAGGTGTATCTGAAAATTAAATATAAAAGGAAACAGTTGCACGTTCTAGCTATCCCTGTGGCACAAATAATAAGGTAACCACAGTAAATGTAAATCTGTGGTTAATTTCATCAAGTCTCATCTCTAGACAAAAGTTAAACCTAGTTTTTCAACGAGAGGCAGCAGTTGTTTTCCTTTTTATTGAACTCCATGTAAATATGAGTGAGGTAGCCTCTGTTTTCTTCCACCTGACTACAAACATACCATTCACTTTATTAAAGGCTGCATTAAACATACAGCTGAATAAAGCAAGTGACATGGTCTCTTTTTTTTTTTCTTAAATACATTTTCTCTGTTAAATGATTTATAAAACAAAAAATATCTTATTTGCAAAAATTATCTATTGCAAAATGTAAATCAATGAATTTACAATACAGTAGGATATTTAGATTTAAACTTTTCACACTTAACATAGGCAGAGGACAAACATAAGTTCAAGCCTCCACTACAGAGCTAATCTTCAACATCTGATATTTCACTAATAGACAAGACCAAAAGTAAGAACAGTTTAAGAAACATAAACAATTAAGGTTTGTCATTTAGTTTGTGTAGACAGATGCTTTTGGTGTCACAGAAAATGTCCACATAACCTTTTCTTGCTCATTCTTCAATTAGCCAAGCAAGGCAAACCACAGTAAAACACAACATGCAATGCTAAATTGACATTTCATCTGTTTAATTGATTTAATTGTGGGGTAGAAAGAGATGTGTATTTCACTGAACAGTCTCCTCTCAAAAATTACAAAAATTCTTTGTAGTATCAAACAAATGTCTGAGACTTAAAAAAAAAAAAAAAAAAAAAAAAAAACTCCACTCTTGCATGCACACGCACACACACACACACCTTAAGGTAACACAATAATTGGCATATTATTGATTGTGTTACTCAGCAATCGGTACAGTCCTCGAAAAGCAACTATGAGTTGAACAAGATCTGGGACCAAATCCAATTAACCTGCAATACTCACAGAACCAGCACAGCTGAACTGAAACAAAATATTTCATTATTGATAGGTGTTTTGTTCCACAACGATTGAGCACAAAACTTCAGAAATGTTACAGTAGTTTTGATTGAATCTGGCCTTCGGTCTGAATGCATATCTGAAACAGGCTGATGGGAGAAATTGACACAAGCACAAAGGCTAAGCCCATCAGCTCCCTGACCAAGCAAACCTCCCAGAGCAACTACACTGACAGAATGAGCTCTATTGTCCCTATCATCATATTCTTCAAAATCTCTCAGCATTTTTACTCTTGAGAAGTTTAATATATACACCACCAGGTTTTATGAACTTTGTGATTGTGACTTAAATGGTAAAAACATTCAAAAGCAGGGACTAAAATAATGGGTATTAAAAAAAATAAATAAAAAAAAAAACCTTTATAAAAATCCCTGCCTCCCAAAAACTCAATTAAAATAAGTCAGTCATTGAAATGGTTTTCAAGCACAAGAATGCTAGAGGGACATATAAAATTAATTTTATTATCCTTCTTCAGGTGGACATTTATGCGTGTTTCTAAACAGTCACGGTGAGAAAGCTCACACCCATATGCTTTTCTAACTCACACAGACAGGTGCAAAAACATGATGGGTTTCTTCGAGTCCATAAATCCCTAAACACAACTGAGAAGAAAAAATAAAACGGTAACTTAACATTTGTTCTTTGTTATTTGCAACATAATAAAAATAACGACAAAAATGAAATCAATGACACCCCCCCCCCATTCACAATTCCATGAAAGACAGAGATAAAGGGATATGAGAAAGAGAAGGGGGACGGTAGGGGCAGTTGGTACTCAGGGCTGGGCTCCAGCGGCAGTGGGCACTTGTGTGGCCATTGTGTTTGGGGCAGGGATGACGGGCGAGCCAGCGTTCATGTTGTTGATGTTGGGCTGTGTGCTCGGAGTCATAGAGGTGATGCCTGCAGCATGAAAATAACCAACATGTTAGAGCTTAGCATTTTAGATTTAAGTTTTTACAATGGAAAGAATAGGATTAAAGCTGCAAACAGCAATGAACGGGCCCTCGCACCATGGTACGTGCTGGGGCTACTGTACCAGGGGAATGTCACTCCAATTTGTTTTGTATTTTTTAGCACTTAAATGTTGTTAAGAGTGTATCACAGTGTAAAACATGTCATTTCCTGTTGCCAGTAGGTGGCACTATGACTACAACTAAATATTGGCACGTGCATTCAGGCCAGGACTCTTATAAAACATGTAACGTTTGGAGCAGATTGGACATTTTATGTTTGAGTTATAACAACTTCCTGTTTCATGGCGAAACATTTAATTTTGTCAGGAAGCCACGGGCACGCCGTGAAGTGAAAACTCAAAAGCTTCGCAATTTAGCATCGCCAAGGCCTTTAGATTAGAATAACCAAATATGAAGTAGATCTGATGAATCTCTAGGAGTTCGTTAAAATACGAGGCCTGGAAATGGCAAAAACTGAGAAAAAAATTGGAGAAAAATCAAAATGGCTGACTTCCTGTTGAGTTTAGGGCAGGGGTCCAAGAGACTTTTTTTGTAGGTATTGGCATGTTAGACAATTTTCATACATGTAGGTGAAACATAGCGTAAAGCGCACATCATTGAAAGTTTGTAGGTGGCGCTATCGAGCCATTTTGCCACACCTAATTCTGAAACCCTTATCAGATGTAAATTTTCGCCACTTCTGACGTGTGCAAAGTTCCACGAGTTTGAGTATGTTTAGGCCCTCAAAAATGTGATTCATTTGGTAAAATAATAAACGCCAAGAAGAACAATAGGGTCCTCGTACCATCGGTGCTCAGGCCCTAAAACAAAAAGTCACCGTCAAACTTTGCAAATCTTTAGCAATGATTGCTAAATGCAATAGTCCGGTTTGCCTATGCACTGTTTGACATCTCAGACACTGTGTGTGTGTGTGCGTGCGTGCACGCGTGTATAAAGCGCTAATGTAACAAAGACCTTCATAGGGATGGGCTTTACAATCATCTATTGATACATCACGACACTTTTTAATACAATACTTTATATTCTTGTATCAATATTTGTATTGATTTGTGCATTGTCCATTTGTTTTTGAAAATTGTGTAATAAAGAAGCAGTTATCTAAATAAATGCAAACTCTCAGACCATCGTTTCTGAGAGTCTCATCTATGAGATGGAGAAAAGATTGTGCCGTTTCATTTAATTTGATATAATTATGATATTGTGACATATCAATGAATTGAATTGTGAGGTGGATCACAATACCCAGCCCTACTTTTTCAGGCATGTTTAACCTTTGGATTCAAGTTTTTAAAACCGATTATGAATTATGAAAGTGTTGTATAAAGAGGTAAAGAACTAGGGAGAAGGAGAAACAGTTTACCTGCCATCAAGCAAGAAGAGCTGATTGGTGTGGAACTGGCAGCCATTCCTGCAGCTGGCGCTCCTCTGCCCTGGTCTTTAACTATGGGGTCTACACATACACACACACAATAAATAAGTTAATTCTCCTCTAAACAACATGACAAAAACTGTGACATGAGATTTTATTTTCCAACAACCTGGATATCAATTCCATCTGAAGCCAGTTTAATGGTTATACAGAAATCTAGTCTTAAAATGCCCTGGCAGCTTCACTCGAGCCAAAAACTAAATTTCACTTCTCTTTCTCAGAAACTCACTAAACTATTATCATAAATTTTGCCAACCATTTATAATTCTTAAATCACAGATATTATCACATGCCAGAACACAGTTATAACATGTCATCAGTTGATCCCTACTAACTCACAGCTTTGAATCTGCTAGTGTGTCAGATTTAAAGCCATTATGGAGGATCTGTTTCTAACCTTTTCATGAGTAGGGTCTAAATTCCTCTGCAGTGCCCCCTGGAGTGAGTTGTTTTTGCACATAACACTGCACAGCCGGTAGAGGGGGGCAGCGTGTAGACGAGTATTTTTTATAATTTTATTTCAATTTTTGATTTCTTGTCATAAAAAAAAAATTACTGTATATAATATAGTAAACATGAACAAATGGGCTATGTCTGCTGGACTGTTTTTGCTTTTTTTCGTTTTATAGCTGTAAAAAACAAATTAACAAATAATATCAGTAGTCCGGTTTGCCTATGCACTGTTTGACATCTCAGACACTGTGTGTGTGTGTGCGTGCGTGCACGCGTGTATAAAGCGCTAATGTAAACAGACTTGGCTGCGTGCATGAATAATCACGCTCGACCAGCTAGTTTTCACTGTGAGTATACAAGTTATAAACCGTTATCGTTTTTGTTTGTTTGGCTGTCTCTTTCAGAAAACAAATGTATTATATGTCTGAAAAGACTGTTTGAGTAGCTGTTTGTTTGACAAATGACAACTGCTACTAATGTAAACAAACATGGCAGCACGCATCGGAGGAAGATCGCATTTGAAGTATTAACTGTGCGTTAAGAGCTGTAAACTTTTTATCGTGGTACTTTGGTGACGAGTTGGATGTATGTATATAAAATAAACTTATTCTGTGGTTTAAAAGACTGTATAAGTAACTGTTTGCGTGAATATAAATAAATGTTTGACCAGCGCAACCTGTGTCAGCGGAAAAGCCGATTTGAATCTGGCAGCTTGTAACGTAACTGGCTGTTGCAGAAATACATCTGTGTGATGCTACGTATGAAAGTGTTAAATGTACTGCAAGTGTTTCATGGTTAAACTTCAAAACAGAATGTTGGTAATAAATTCAGTTTTAGACTGAATGAGAAAACAAACGTAAAAGGGTTTAACTTGACAAAGTAAAAAAAAAACAAAAAAAAAAAAGACATCAGTGAGAGGAGCATGCATTCAAAGGTTTTAGTAGCAGTTTTGAGAGTGTTGATCAAAATGAGTTAGCAGGGAACGCACAGAAATAAGGGTGGTCCATGGCTTCGCGGGCAGTCAGTCGGGCCTGGTGGTCATAACGTAGCAGCTTGTCCAGAAAATCCAAAGCCTCTGTACTGACCAGATGCTGATTTTCACTGTGCACAAACCGCTCCCATCTCTTCCGGGAGTGTCTGAATGAGTGAGCAAGATGGATGTTAAAACATTCATGTATATTTAAGACAAATATATACATAATTGCTACAATTCAGTTAATTATTAATAAGATGTCACATAATAAGTTGTAACAATTTACAATTCAGTTCATTTAATACAGCTATAATAATTTATAATACACAGAAAACTTATTTTCAGGGATGCAACCTCACGAGGGGTGAATAAGGCGAGACACTCACTGATCCACGAACATATTTTCGGGGGATTTTTTTTTTTTTTTTAAAGAATAAGCTAAAAGTGGCAAATCCAGCAATTTTAATGATTCATGTATAGCAAATCAACAGCACAATTGTGCAGACTTAACTGCAAAAATAAAGGGTATTTAGTGTGGCTTGCTTCTGTTTCACAAATTTGTGAAAGGGAGTCACTGAATCATTTTGAGACATTCATAACCAAATTCTACCAAGAAACTTTTTAATCATTAAAAGAACAAAGCAGATCTATAATTCTTGTTCTGTTTCTGAACTACTGAGCTTGATTTTACATCTAAAAAGACAACAATAGTGAGTTTCAAAAACATCCTTGCCTTTCACTAATTAAAATTGGCATGTATACAAATCTACTGACTTCAGTAGACTGTTTAAGCTAGGGCTGTCATTATCGATTATTTTGGTAATCAAGTAATTTTATTTTTTAATTTTTTTATAACTTAGTATAGTTTGCATCAAGGTCACTTGTTTATATAAAGATTGTATAATGTTGTTGAGGTGACGTTACAATTGACTAAAATGCATCCATTATCCTAAGTTTTGATGTATTTTATGATTGAATAACAACAAAACAATTGTGCAAACAATATCTAAAGCCAACAGTCACCCAAAGCAAACCTATAATATCAAAAATGTATATAATTCAAGCTGACAGAGACTGGCTTCTCCAGGAGTGCCCAACTTTTTTTTTTTTTTCAATGCACAATCTACTTTTTTCCTTTAACTAGTTCAACATGATCACTCATTTTAGTTTAGAACTCAAATATGGGAAAACAGGCCATGGAAATAAAATATTTTATCTTTTCAGAAACAATGTCTGCCCACCAATCTTGTTTATTGAGTTATAAACATAGTTTAACTATTTCATAGAGATAAAAGCCATTTTATGTGATAGTTAAAAAAACAATTATACAGTGATGTTAAAAAGTATTTGCTTAACATAAAACAAAGGCAATCTGAGTAAACACAAAATACAGTTTTTAAATAATGTTACTGAAGCAAAATCCAATCCAATACAATACCAACTGGGCCTGTGTGAAAAAGTATTTACTTTCTAAATTAGTTACTAAATCCCCAAATCTATGAAACTGCATTCATAATGGGGTTCAGCTGGACTAGACACACCCAGGCCTGATTACTGTCAGCCCTGTTCAATCAAATCAACACCTAAATAAAACTTTTTCAGCAACATGAAGTTGGCTAAAAGGTCTCACTTAGTAGCACTATGCCAAGGTCGAAAGAAATTCCAGAAATGAGGAGGAAAAAGGTGATTGAAATACATCGTTCTGGGAAGAGTTACAAAGCTATTTCAAAGGCTCTGGGACTCCAAAGAACCACAGTGAGCACCATTATCTCCAAATGAAGAAAATTTGGCACAGTAGGTAACCTTCCCAGAAGTGGCCAACCTTCCAAAATTCCTCCAAGAGCACAGCGATGACTCATCCAGGAAGTCACAAAAAAGCCAAGGACAACATCCAAGGAACTGCAGGCCTCTGTCGCATCAATAAAGGTCTCCGTTCATGACTCCACTATCAGAAAGACACTGGACAAAAATGCCATCCATGGAAAAGTGGTGAAGTGAAAACCATTGCTAACCCAGAAACACATTAAGGCTTGTCTGAATTTTGCCAAAACACACCTTGATGATCCTCAAACCTTTTGGTAGAATGTTCTGTGGTCTGATGAGTCGAAAGTGGAACTATTTGGAAGACAGGGGTCCCATTACATCTGATGTAAATCAAACATAGAATTCCACAAAAAAAAATCATGATACCTACGGTCAAAACCAGCTATTAAGTTTAAAGGGACAGTTAGATTTTCACATGGGTGGTATAGGTGTTGGATAACTTTTTTAGCTTCAATAAAAAATATATATATTTGAAAAATGTATTTTGTGTTTACTCAGGTTGCCTTTGTTTTATGTTATATCTCATTTAAAGATCTAAAACAATTTAGTGTGAGAAGTACACAAAAATGGAAGAAATCATTAAATACTTTTTCACAGCACTGTACTTGCATGCAAAACGGACTACAGTATTCACAGTAATTGCACGAGAAAAGTTTTCACTCTTGCGTTGAGCTGCAGCAGTTGCGGGCATTGTTGCACTTGTGCTACAAACTGCAGATCGCAAAAGCTTGATGCTTGCCACATACCGTGTAAAATGCCCTTAAGCATCTGGACATTCAGATCCTTATCAAAGAAACACTTAATAATTTCCACATGCGAAGACTAGCAATTTCTCCCTCAGGTAAGCCAAAGCTTTATATTGCGTCTTTAACAGCAGAATCATTTTGAGCTTTGACTGACAGCATACAGACAGACCTGCGGTTTTATTCAGTAAATAAAGTTCCCACATTGAGTTTTACCTGTAATAATGGCCATAAACTACATAATATTTATCGGAAGTGGGGTATTGCGATCTATTTTTTAAACAATCATCAAGAAATTTAATTTACATGAGAAAGACTGCAATTATATTCAAATGGTAATTCATTTACACAGAACTCAAAAGATAATTTGCTGAAAATAATCTTCTTAGATTGTCTGGATTCGGTCAGATATTTTGAACAGAATGTGTTTTTGCATCTGTAACTGTGTGTGAAACTTTAATCAATTCACAAGGACATCTTTTTCATGACATTTTATGTTGCTTCATAAAAGCCTATATTGCAAACAATTGTGTTGATAGATTTAGATTGAATTCAAATGTGTTTTTTTGCTGAGTTCAGAGTGTCCCGCGCAGCAACGAAGAGCTCAACTTCTCTCGCGCATCTGGACAAAGCACCGCAATTTGCATGCAGTGTGAACTTACCGTGCTGTGTTCAGCGGGTCTGTGAAAACTGGATATCATCTTTTCAAGTGCTGTTGCATTGCTGAAGTGTTATTATGGGTTTTTTTTAGGTTCTGCATTGGTTTTCAAATCTAAAGTGAAGTGCTCTCACACAACTAACACCCTGTGTCGTTATGTGTTCACACCCTCATCCATTACTTCTGCCTTATTTTTGATTTGTCGATTCTGCAATTTTGTAAGAGGAATTTTTTTAATCGAGTAATCGAATTAAATCAAGTAATCGTGACAGCCCTAGTTTAAGCATTATAGCAACAAAGCAGATCTATCATTTTCCTACAGTAAACTACTGAGCATGACTTATCAAAAAAGACAACAATAATAGCCAAATAATAATAATTATGAGTTTCAATGATGGCCTTTCGTCAGTGTAAAGCGCATTTCACATGAGTTGTGTCGAGGCGTCAACGCTCTGTTCAACGCCTGCATCAAGTGGCGCTTTGGCCTCCACATGGCAAGAGTTGCAGAAAGCATCAAGGAGGGGCGATTTTATGAATTTGTCATGCAAGAAAGTGGGAGATGTAAACGGTAAACATTGGGGGGAAGAAATGGAAATTACTTTGATTGCAGAAAGTTAAAAGAGGACTCATCTATGTTTCGGTCTGAGCGTTTTCTTGGTGAATGTAAAAACTGTAGTTAAATAACAGGGGCATACTCAGAAGCGATAAGGTAATATTTGATAATTTAATTTATGAAGAGATATTGAATGTTTTATAATTCCAGGAATTGTGAGACATTCATTATCTCTTCATAAATTGGACAGTTTTTTTCTCGTTGCTTTGTACTCTCTAAGACTTAATTTTAGGCAAAAACGTGTGTGAAAAACACTTTGGTGTAAAGCTGGAGCAGTGGTTGCGCTCACGCTTCACTCTATAGACTTTAATGTATTCGACAGCACTGACACGAGTCATGTGAAAGCTCCTTGATTTGTATAAACATCAGCCAATTTTACACATTAAAGCGCTTCTGCCCTTTTCTCTCCTTGATGAATAAGGTTGACTCACTTGCCGATGCCGAAGTGAATGAACAACATTCCCCTCTCATTCAGTCGATCGATACATGTACCAGGTCATTCAGTTTGTTTATGAATGAGAAGTTTCACGAGTGCCGCTTCACACATCATTCCTGTCAGATGAGAATCACAGTGCACGTGCTGCTGTAGCCAAGCACGCATTGGCCGTAGCTGTTACCAATCAAGCCATCTGCCTCAGTAGGACTGCGATTGCCAAGCACACGATTGGCCACTGCTCTAATCAATCACGCAGGAGTCCGACCACCCCTACCCCAAAATAAAAACTCTTCGGATCTGCATGAATCACAGAAGTGACCAATTTTGGTTTCAAAATGGCAAATTACGCAGAAAGGTGAGGAGTTTACATCCCTGTATTTTAATAAACCTGGCAGAAAGAAACATCAATATGTCCTGATCAACATTAACTTTATACTCAATTCATACCTGCCCAAAATGTCATTAAAACGTGGGTCCAGTTCAATGTTGTATTTGTCAATGTAATCATACAGGTCCTCCGTACCCAGAACCTTTGCAATCCGAACCAGCTATTAAGAAAAACAGCATAATCAATGCACTGAAAACAACTGTAAATGCTTTATGACCATGATACTAAATTAAAGCAGCTAAGAGCAAAAAAAAAAAAAAACAGAACTTTTTTTATCTGCATAGTAGATCCATGACTTACATTAAAATTACAATAACTAAGAAAAAAATCACTGCGATTTGTTTTTGTGTTCAGGCAAAAGAAAGAGATGAACCTGGTCATAGTTGTCATGTCCATGAAAAAACGGTTCCTTCCTGAAGATCATACTTGCTAGCATGCATCCAAGACTCCACATATCCAGACTGTAGTCATACATCTAAATGGCATCAAATTTTTAAATATAATTGACAACTCTGAAATGTCAACTGAAAATGTAAATGTTTTTCAATTATACTGCATCAATAAGCCAAAATAACAAAAAAATGTACCTGGTAGTCCACAAGGAGTTCAGGCCCTTTAAAATATCGGGAAGCCACACGTACGTTGTACTCCTGGTTTGGGTGGTAAAACTCTGCCAAGCCCCAATCAATCAGACGAAGCTTTAAGAGGAAAAGAGATTCTCTCACAGAGTCATTCAATAAATCCAGAAGAATTCACCAGGACCTCAATCCAGAAATTTGTGTACAGCAGATATTTAACACAGATAAAGAAAATGTGTGCTTATAAGGTTGAGCACATTCTTAACCTGGGTGAGGCTGAGTTACCTTTCTGTGCTCGTGGTCAATCATGACATTGTGTGGTTTTACGTCTCTGTGCATTATCCCCATACTGTGGCAGTAGTCCAGAGCCTGGGGAGGAATACCGTGTAGCTAATCATTAGACCCAACATCAGTGCAATCTGAGTGTAGTACTGTACTGTGGAAAGTTTCCACAGCTGCAGAACATTCTTTCTAAAGCTATGAGCAAAAATGAAACCTTTATGATTTTGCAAAATGAGCAGATATTGGTTGGTTATTATGCTCCATGATTTCGGTCTTGCAACCCACACTTAACATGGGCTTTAATAACGGTAAGGTTCAAGCTTTTGTACGAGAACCATAATGACTGTCTCACCTTCAGAATTTCATACATGTAGAAGCGGATGTCATAGTCTGATAATGTTTGATAAAGTTGCTGTGAAAAGGCAGAAAGAAACAGTATATTCAATAAACTAAATTTACATAAATCATACTAAAAGGAGGAAGAAAAAAACTCTTACTTTGAAGTCTGTATTGTTTACATGCTCAAAAACCAGTGCTGGCGTTCGTGACTGTGGAAAACAAGGCAGAATGGATTTTAAACTCAAGGGCACACAAACAAACCCTCACATATTCCAGTGTCATTATATCAACACCATTCTTCAAGAAAATAAAACCTGCATGCCATCATAAAATGCGTCACAGTTAAAAATAAACTGACTCTGTCTTACCTAAGGTCAAGAAGACAATGAAATGTAAACTCACAAATCATTTGAATAAACCCACCACAGGATCCTTTACGATGTCTAAAAGTGTTATGATGTTTGGGCCTCCTCTCAAGTTCTCCAGAATTTTTATTTCTCGTTTAATTTTCTTCTTCTTCACTGGCTAAACAAGCAAGAAAAAAAAGGAAAAAGTGACAAACTGAGATACTTCTTTACAAAGCTTTTCCACAACAAACTGCAGTTCAGTGAATGCAAACAATATGATACCTTGAGTATTTTGACGACTACTTTCTCATTGTTAGTGATGTTTATGGCTTCAAACACTTCACTGTATTTCCCCCGGCCGAGCTTTCGCACTAACTGATAGTCATCCTGATTTCTGTAGAACAAAAACACCACAGTACATATTCTGTGAGTTTGAACTACAACTCAGCAACACTGAATGCACCAAACATAGAATGCATAAATGTAAATATTAACGCATAAGAGATTAAATTAGTAATAAAAAGCTGCTTATTTATCAACAGTAGTGAAAGAGCATTTCAACAAAAAATATCCACAGGGATAATGTAACATTGTATTTAATTAACAGTCAATATTAGCTATATAGATAAGTGATCAACCGATATAGGTTTTTTTTTAATGGCCAATGCCGGTTTCTTGAGAGAAGAGAGGCCGTTAGGTCGATGTTATGCTGATAAATATGATATCACACAATTTAAAATGATAGTAATTTACATATACAGAAAATGGATAAAAATCCAATTCACTTTTATTTACCATTATTTTTACTCATATTTCACTCAAAACCTCAACTTTGTAAAATAAAATAAAATGGTTTGTTTAGTCATATAGGGCTGTGCAATATGGCTAAAAAAATTATATATTTATATTTTTTAAGCCTATAAATATATTCAAAATGTTTAATGCATGAAGAAAAAATCTAGTCAGAAATATTGAAGCCATGTTTTCCACAGTTGTACACTATATGAACATAAGGGAGAATGATCTTTAATCATTATTTACAACATATATTTTAACAAACACTTTTTGTGAATGAGCATAGTGTGCAAATTTTACAACTTCACTTTTTGAAAGACAGTTGAATGTTGTTATAATACTGAATTATTAATGTGGGACCCAGTCAAGTTTCTTAATATGATATAACACTGAATTATTATTATTTTGAGGATTAGATTTGTTTTATTCAATATGTTTCTGTCATATTAACCTTCACCTGGAGCTTTTATTTTGATGGAAAATGTGCAGTGTGAATGACATTTCACAGTTTTCCTCATTACAAGTTTTTTGAAACGCTGTCATTACCTCCTTTTCTGTGATAGACATACAGTGTGGAGTTTTTAGATTTGTATAATAAATTGCAGCGATACAGATGTTTGGAATTGTGTTAAGTGAACCTGCAGTACTTCGTTTTTACAATGCACAGGAACTGCTCTGAGACGCTGACATGGATAGCCTCCTCTGAGTGATAAGCAAAATTTGTGAAACTGAGGCACACAGTTTTGATTCAGACTTATATAATACAAGTGTCAGATGAAGAAATATGAGCGCTTCACAGGACTACATGCTTCACAGGAAGAAATCGCTGGATTTGCACAGGTTTTCTGAGGTCTGCTCAGGGACTAGGACTGCTTGTATGAGACTTGAACACCGGTCTATTTTGGTGGAAACACAATGGCACATAACAGCAAAAAGAACAGACATTAACGCAACTCAGATGGCTCCTTCACATGCAAAGCAGGCAGATCTCGGCACCGTCGCGGCTTAAGAAATAAATCTGGCAAACGGGAAAATGTATCGCTTGATGCCGATAATTTGAAAATACCAAATATCGGCTGATTTATCTGCCTTGATGATTTATCGGTTGACCACTAATCCCGACTGCATTATGTTTTACGTTTATAAAAAATTCAAAAGAACATACCCCCAGTCTACCACATGGGATTCATAGTCCCAGTACTCTCTGGGTCGCTGTGTGTTTACATCAGGGTAAACTCGAGAGCGACTTGGAACAGGGCCAGACATATTCGATACACGGTATTCCCTGAAACACCTGAAAAGACAGAATACAATAATGAGAGATTAAATGGACCATCAGGAAGATGTGTGGCAAACACCTTCGAACAACATAGTAAAAGGTTCTACACACAGAACAGCTCTGAACAGAACAAAAATTAGCTAAGACATGGCTCATTTTAAAAATCAAATGAAGTTCTGAAGCTACTGTCTGAGAATACTCCTGAGAATAGTCCAGGGTCCGGATTCACAAAACTTTAAGAAAATTCTTCTTAAATACCATTTTTTACTTAATTTCTTGTATTCCCGAAAAAAACTTCCTAAGAAAGTTCTTATGTTTTTCTTAACATTGTTCTTAAGAAAAAAACAAGCAATTGTTCTTAAAAATCTTCAATAACTTCTTAAAGTTAGGATGACCTCACAGTTGTCTTAGATCACAAAAGGTAAGATGTTTAATGAATTTACTGCATTGTTTGAAATGTGACGCGTTCTCTCATGTCGAGTCGGAAGTCTCAATGGGCTGTTTATGTAGAAATGTGATTTTAGGACAGAACACATTTTGACTGTCTCCCCGCTTCCAAATCATGAAAATGTTATCAAGACATTCAAACAATAAATGTTGTTTTGAAGCTTCTTAATGTGGTGACCAATCATGCTAGTCAATTCAAACAGATGCGCTGCATGTAGTGCTCTCCATGATCTTTAGAGACCATATACATAATTATTTCAATTAACTGACTGTCCTTTTTACTCAGAATAAAACTCAGAATGTGTTTCTGGGTCAAAGCGATTCAAAATGACGGAGGGTGACAAATATTAAGTATTACAACATTAAAATAGCTACACTGAAAGTATATTACAGATAATGTCGCTAAACTAACACATCTCACGCACTTTACATTTAAAAAAAATGACAGAGCAGCTTGGTGCTTTAATAAAAGTTTAACAGATAGATGCAATCTCATAAGCAGGATATTATAATCAGATCATGTCAAAGCCTGTCATTTTATTCTTAAGAAAAAAAAATTAGGATGTTCTTAAGAAAACATTTGAGAACTTCTGAAGAAATTTTTCAAGAATTGCACTTAGGAACATTCTTACGAACGTATTATTTATCCTAAGAACTTTTTTTTCTTCTTACGATTATTTGTGAATTATTTGTGTTTCTAAACACAAATTAATACATAATATTTATATAGGTTGCAGATTACCTTGGAGGGTTCCTCCAAGCAGCAAATGACAGGGGGGGCTGATGAAGGCAGATGTGATGACTTTATGGTGGAGCACAGGCTGCAAAGAAACATCTGGTAAGATTTCCGAGTCACCATAAGCTGAGGTTTACTACATTTAAGCATTGCAACATGAACAACAAACCTGATTGTAATTCTGATGAAAGAGGACATCCAGAAACTTAATCAGGAGACACAGCAATCCTAAACGTCATTCCTCACGGCCCCTGTAGAAGATGAAAAACACAAGGTTGTAGTAAACTTTAAAAAACACCAATCTGAATCTGCAACATCAGCCGGAGTATCAAAGTACTGATTTATGGACCAACGTCCATTAACAATGAACCAGGTTGCTTGCTGTACAGCCATACAGTCATTAGCCATTGCTTGTTTAATCATTTTAAACCATGACTTGCACTGCACATAAATAAGTAATCTGGCATTATATTCATGCTGTTAGCCAGAGGGGAACTGGCCCCCACAGTGAGCCTGGTATCTCCCAAGGTTATTATTCTCATCTTATGGAGTTTTGTGTTCCTTGCCACAGTCACCTACGGCTTGTTCGCTGGGTTTCTAAATTCAATTATATTTATGTGTATTTTTATACACATTTCATAATCATATTTAACCAAAATACACAATGATGACTCTAAGACTTTACAGATATTACAGTTTTATCTTCTGTTAATGCATGATTTTCTGTAAAGCTGCTTTGAAATGATGTGTTGTTGAAAGGCGATATACAAATAAAAATGACTTGTTTGTGGCAAGTTGAATGACTTACTAATCATTAGAATAATACGAATGACAAATCCAAAGGTTAATTAAAAGCGGGGACAGGAAAGCATGGAATACATTAAATCATAACAAGGATTACTTGAGCACTATACACTGGACTAAAGAAAGAAACACTAGTAAACCTGAAATATTCATACAAAATATGCACATATTCCCTAAAATCAGTATCTTGTTATTGAGACTGATCCACACAGGCCTAATGACACAGCCAAATAAGCCAGTCATACTCACTTGACAGCTTTTATGTATTTCCCAGTTTATCTGTTTATAAGCGACGTTACTAATTCATAAAAATAAAAAAATATATATCGAATAAAACTGTATGATTAATCAATTTCTCAGAATCTAACAATCAGCTTCAAAACAGTTTCTAATTTGCCAGGTAACCTTTAACTAGCTATCGTTTGCCACGCCTAAGCCATTTCTAAACCCTTTCCCGACTCATTTAACCCACATTCACACTCCAAAAAGCTTATACGAATATAACACAAATGATAAAATCATAAGTTACCAAATACTTTAGCAGAAAGACAAATGTTGCGATGTTTTAACGCTCAAACGCTGCTGGCTGAACGTGGCGCGACACGCTACATCAAAGCTAACGCCGCTAGCTGCATTCGCACAAAGGATTTACTCAAAAATATGTACAAATAAAAACACAAGACTCTATTCGCAAAAATATTAAACCATATAAGAAGTTAATATCTGCATTTAAACCGGATCTGGGGCCAAATATTGAGTTTCAGATTGATTTAATAACATGAGCGGCGGGTTTTAGTGGTTAGCGTCTAGCAATGGCAAGCGCTGTGTAATTAACAAATTCCACACAAATAGATTTTAGTAGTACAGTGTCTTACGTGCCTATCCGTATCTGAAATAAATAGTTAAACTGCTCATGTAGGAATACATGTGTCAGTAGGCTGTGTATGCACACAGCATTACCTCTCGGCGTCTCCTGATAGACAATATGGCGGATGCTGCACTGGAATGAGGCTGCGTCTCGAAACCCAATGAGCTGCTCGAAAAAGACTATCGAAACGCGCATGTGATGCCTAACAATGCTGTCTAAGTAGGTGACCCACTACGGGTTGAGACACAGCCTGAGAGAGAGAGAACGCGCAGACACATTCACAGACAGAGACACCGGTTTCCTTGATGTTTTTTTTTTTTTTTTTTTTTTTTTTTTTTTTGTATTACACATTTCTTGATATGTGTATAAACGTGTAGGGCTATGTATAGACCTATATATTTATTTATGCTTCCTCAATTTATTTTTTACCATGCCTATTAAGCTTCTTGAATCTGAGACACATACACAGAGAAAGAGATCGAGAAATAGTTAAGAGTATCTATTCAAATAGGGGTAGACGTAGACCGAGTACAGTTGTGACACTTTTTGCTTTTGCTGTTGCTGTACAGCACAAATACAGAGCAGAATAAACATGGCAGTTTTTTTCACATCAGATACCTTTGTCTGTCTACTAACAAAATAAATACCAACAAATAAAAATAAAAAATAAAAAATAATACATTGTTCCTATTTTCTACAATTAGTGCTTGAAAACAAGGAGTGCCATATTAGATACAGTTGTAACATTATACCCAGGGACAGCTGTAATGTGCTAAATAAGGCATTAAGCCTAACTAAAGTAAAATATATTGACACATTTTATACTCCATGATTGTTTTCAAATATTTCTAATGCTTGCATATGTATAATTTTTTAACACCACAACTGGAAATACTCTATTAGTTTTCCTCACCCTGAGATGAGGCATCCTGTGACATGCACACATACATGCCATCAAACCAAAGTACACATTTACAATAATATTATCTATCTATCTATCTATCTATCTATCTATCTATCTATCTATCTATCTATCTTAATTCATTGATTTGTTTTGCTTACTTATCTATAAGCTTTCTGACTGAATAAAAGCTAACAAAACTCTAGAAGGAGCATTTGCTTCCAAGTTTCTTATGTATTGGGTGCAGTTGTAACACAGTGTTACATCTGCCACCCGCTGATCACCCTGCATGTTTGCCTGAATTTCTCAGTGACCTTACATATTAGGATGTCCCAAAATACATTAACTGAAGGTAGAAAAATCAGTAATTACAACAAGCAAAGTTTCCTTTCGTGGTCATTCAGAAATAATGATTTATTCACAATGAAAGAGGAGCAAGAAAATGAAAAATGTACCCCCAAAAAACTGATGCTCTCTGATGATTTCACATCAGTGTGGACTATGTTCTTCACAGTTTTCACACAGAGAATGGTTGCTACTGTGAATATGCATACTGAAAATGAAAGTTCAAACTTACATTAGAAAGGAAATATTCACAGTGATTCAACTGTACGAGTTCTAGTCTAGTCTATTCTCAAATATTATAATCTATCAGATTTACTTTTAATGAATTAATGAATTATCTTTATTTTTGCTGTGTAGTTTACCTATGTCGTATCTTCAGAAAGAATTCAACCCATTTGTATTTTCCCTTTCCAATTTGTGTGTGTGTGTGTGTATATATATATATATATATATATATATATATATATATATATATATATATATATATATATATATATATATATATATATATATATATATATATATATATATATATACTGTAAACAAAGAAAAAATAATTGAACTTTGATCTGAACATTCACGGCACTTCTTTTTTCCTCCTTGAAAGTGTTTTTAGGAAGCCATATTTTTTTAAGCATATTTTGTGTTAGGCTGAATTTTGTGTGACTTTAGCAAGCTGTGATATTTAAAATGCCATTCTTTTCCCTAACTTTTGTTGTGATACAGTTTAGCAATTGTTATCTGTTTTTATTCAAAAAATAGAATACTGCTTTAAAGCTACACTATGTAATTTTTATTTTATTTTTATTTTTTTTTGCTGTTGGGACGGATTTCGCGGGAAATTGCATACATACGTCATATGCCCATGCGTGTCACGTCATATCCGTACACAGAGAAAATAAGCTTTGGCTACAGTAGTGCGTGTGTGGGAGTAGCTGAAGCTGAAAGTTTGTTGTCACAACGAATGAGAAAAATTTACCATGGATCATTCAAAACGGCAAACCTCCGGGGAATCACCGGTTGTAAAAAAAAAACAAAGAAACCCAGAACAGAGCAGAGTCTACAAGCAAAAAGGGAAAGCGACAGGTTCCATAATAAAACACGAATCAGCATCGGTTTGGCTTTTCAGAGGTGGCGACAACCCCGAGATCTGAAAGGATTTAAAAGCGACCCAGAGATGACTTTTTTCTTACTCAACAGGTAAGATATTTTATTGATATGGTTTATGTATAGTTGTTTAATCACACACGCAAGTCTGTGTGTGTGTAGTGAAATACAATAATTATACTGTGGTGCAGAACTTTTCACTTGCTAGCACATGTGTGTATTTTTCTTTATAACAGCAATAATTGATACAAATAAATCCTTTAGTCACATGTGAGTCTTGAAATGATGTTGACCACTGGTTGGTAACAATGACAATCTATAAATTAGTTACTACCGTGGTCTGTCTGGCCAGAATATCATGTGGTTATAAAAACTTTACAATGTTTGACTTTATCAGACTAGCAATCATTGTGTCTAATGTTAACGAACTTTTGTAACATCATTTATTTCAAAATATCAGTGTTTCCAATAAGTCAAAACAACAGCATAAGATATGGCACTTACCTGCTCAGATGACATGTTTTCAGATATCCGTCTTTTCCTTTCTTTCGTTATTTATTTGTCCATTCGCTCTGATAAGATGTCCTGTATCCTTATGTACACCAGTGCCTCGAACCACATTCATCCGCGCAGAGGAGCAGAGCCGAAGCACAACCAAAACAATGTTCTTCTGCAAGACACATGCAGTTTTATTTTTTAACCGCCATAGGGCCAAAAGTTACATAGTGTAGCTTTAAACAAATGTTGCAAGTCTGCAATGCTGGTCTAAGGGTTAAATAATAATAATAATAAAAAATTCTGGTCAGTCGGTTGCTGTGTTCATTTCAAATTAATCTGTGGTTAATTGCACATAAACATCATTGACATTATTTTTTCCCAAATGTGAAACAGCGGACCAAAGAGGTGCCTGTGGAACTCTGAAATACATTGCACAACCCAGATAAGGCTTTCCTACCAACAAGGTAAATGACTAGAAAACTGAGGCCAGCTACAACATTGTTGCAGAGTTCTTTGGTTGCAAGGCAGTAACAATCCAGATATCGACCATCACTTCACATGTTCTGTTTGTTCATGGGAGGGACTGGAAGGAATCCATTTCTGAGAAATGCCATGCTTTGGGTCACAACGAGAGTTCATGGAAGAAAATGGAAGTTTAGTTTGCTTGAAAAAAAAGTTGAGGTCTAATGAGACTAAATTTGAGCTCTATAACTCTATGAAAGTTATGTGTTGTGTTTGGCACAAACCAAAGGCAAACATCTTCACTAGGAAACATGGTGATGGAAGCATTTGAGTTTGCTTTTTAGGTGGAGGAATTTAAGAAACTATGTAACTACTAAAATTGTTGCACATACAAGCACCTTTAAAAAGGAAATATAAAATCCATAACTAGCTGCAAGACTGACAACACATGCCCATTAAAAATAAAATATATTTCAGTTCTTCCACAGAAACACTGGTTGCTCGGTAATGCTTTCCAATAGATCTTGTTACATCTGTCCTTTATAATCCCGAAGTTCACCCCAATTAAAGGAATGTTCCAGGTTCAATACAAGTTAAGCTCAATTGACAGCATTTGTGGCATAATATTGATTACCACCAAAATTAATTTCGACCCATTCCTCCTTTCCTTTAAAAAAAGCAAAAATCTGGGTTACATTGAGGCACTTCCAATGGAAGTGAATGGGGGCCAATTTTTGAACGTTAAAATACTCACTGTTTCAAAAGTTTAGCCACAAGACGTAAACACTATGTGTTTAAACATGATTTTAGTGTGATAAAATCACTTAGAAACATTTTCTTTGTAAAGTTATATCCAGTTTTACAACTTCATTACCATGACGATGTAATGTCAACAAAACCTAAAACCCTAAAACGACTGTAAAAATGAAAGTTTAAACAACGTTACAGCTCAAATAATACACAAGTTTTCACAGAAGAATTAATGCAAGTGCTTTTATAAAATTATAAACTTCACATTTCTGTGTTTAAGCCCTCCAAAAACTGGTCCCATTCACTTTCATTGTACCTCACTGTTTTTTTGCTCTTTTTAAAGAAAAGGAGGAACGAGTCAAAATAAATTTTTGTGGTAATCAATATAATGCCACAAATGCTGTCGACTGAGCTTAACTTGTGTTGAACCTGGAACATTCCTTTAACACACTTCTGATCAGAAGTTAAGAAGATTGTTTAGAGAAATTCTGAATTCACTGGTACAGATTCATAATACTGCATTTAGTGTAGCCTCCAAGGACATGCCTAATTTGACAGAATTTTACATTGTATTTGCTTTCACAAACTTATGTAACATTTCTTTCAAAATAATAAATATGTTTTGAGACTTTAACTGTAATAAATTATTTTATAAAAATAAATAAAATAAAAGTACAGGTGCATCTCAATAAATTAGAATGTCGTGGAAAAGTTCATTTATTTCAGTAATTCAACTCAAATTGTGAAACTCGTGTATTAAATAAATTCAATGCACACAGACTGAAGTAGTTTAAGTCTTTGGTTCTTTTAATTGTGATGATTTTGGCTCACATTTAACAAAAACCCACCAATTCACTATCTCAAAAAATTAGAATATGGTGACATGCCAATCAGCTAATCAACTCAAAACACATGCAAAGATTTCCTGAGCCTTCAAAATGGTCTCTCAGTTTGGTTCACTAGGCTACACAATCATGGGGAAGACTGCTGATCTGACAGTTGTCCAGAAGACAATCATTGACACCCTTCATAAGGAGGGAAGCCACAAACATTCATTGCCAAAGAAGCTGGCTGTTCACAGAGTGCTATATCCAAGCATGTTAACAGAAAGTTGAGTGGAAGGAAAAAGTGTGGAAGAAAAAGATGCACAACCAACCGAGAGAACCGCAGCCTTATGGTTGTCAAGCAAAATTGATTCAAGAATTTGGGTGAACTTCACAAGGAATGGACTGAGGCTGGGGTCAAGGCATCAAGAGCCACCACACACAGACATGTCAAGGAATTTGGCTACAGTTGTCGTATTCCTCTTGTTAAGCCACTCCTGAACCACAGACAACGTCAGAGGCGTCTTACCTGGGCTAAGGAGAAGAAGAACTGGACTGTTGCCCAGTGGTCCAAAGTCCTCTTTTCAGATGAGAGCAAGTTTTGTATTTCATTTGGAAACCAAGGTCCTAGAGTCTGGAGGAAGGGTGGAGAAGCTCATAGCCCAAGTTGCTTGAAGTCCAGTGTTAAGTTTCCACAGTCTGTGATGATCTGGGGTGCAATGTCATCTGCTGGTGTTGGTCCATTGTGTTTTTTGAAAACCAAAGTCACTGCACCCGTTTACCAAGACATTTTGGAGCACTTCATGCTTCCTTCTGCTGACCAGCTTTTTAAAGATGCTGATTTCATTTTCCAGCAGGATTTGGCACCTGCCCACACTGCCAAAAGCACCAAAAGTTGGTTAAATGACCATGGTGTTGGTGTGCTTGACTGGCCAGCAAACTCACCAGACCTGAACCCCATAGAGAATCTATGGGGTATTGTCAAGAGGAAAATGAGAAACAAGAGACCAAACAATGCAGATGAGATGAAGGCCACTGTCAAAGAAACCTGGGCTTCCATACCACCTCAGCAGTGCCACAAACTGATCACCTCCATGCCACGCCGAATTGAGGCAGTAATTAAAGCAAAAGGAGCCCCTACCAAGTATTGAGTACATATACAGTAAATGAACATACTTTCCAGAAGGCCAACAATTCACTAAAAATGTTTTTTTTATTGGTCTTATGATGTATTCTAATTTTTTGAGATAGTGAATTGGTGGGTTTTTGTTAAATGTGAGCCAAAATCATCACAATTAAAAGAACCAAAGACTTAAACTACTTCAGTCTGTGTGCATTGAATTTATTTAATACACGAGTTTCACAATTTGAGTTGAATTACTGAAATAAATGAACTTTTCCATGACATTCTAATTTATTGAGATGCACCTGTATAACATGGTGTAAAAATTATGTTGCCAAGTGTTCACATGCACTCAAAAGAAAGTATTTAGCATTCAGAATGGTAGTGTCAAATACATGTTGTAGACCTTTTTCCAACATAAAAGGTGAACACAGGGCCGTAGCTAGTGGGGTGAAAGGTGGTAATGATCCTTGGGGCCCACAGTTCCAGGGGGCCCCACAATAAATTGTAATTTTAATAGGAAAGGGGCCCAGAGCAATATTCAGTCAGGGGGCCCAGAATACCATGCTACGGCCCTGGGTATACACCTTAAATGTCTTTTGGAGGACTTCTGTTCAGACCAGCAACGGCGTTTAGTTTCATACACTTAATAACAGGAAGAGATGATGAAAACTAGAATGACCATTAGGTGGTGTATGTGGTTTACGTTTGTCCTGTCCAACGAGACAACACTGTCTGGTACAGAGCAAAACTCATCTACCAATTTTCAGTTTTAATTGATTTGTTGTTATTATTGATCCCAGATTTCAGATTTAACAATTGATCAAATTTTACAAAAAAAGAGAAAGATGTACAGCATTTTCAACTTTCGGTGTTGTGGTATTACAGTTTTTCTCAGTCGCTTTGGCTCATTTTTTGAAACAGTCTTAACATTCTCTAAACTGTAAGTGCAATTGTCACAACTGTTTTATGGGACATCACAACTCTATTGCATGTCTGCTAAATTTAGTAACTCACCCAAAACATTTAATTCATGCTTCAAAACCTAGTTATTGTATCAGTAAATTGGCCAAAGCCACCAAAATGAAAAGTTTTTTTTGTCATCATGTGAGCTGTACTGGTCAAAATGTTTAGATGTTTTTTCACCATGGCAGTCAACCCTGGAAATGTTTGTTATATACAAATTTAATTTTTGTTCTTTTTTGTTGACACTGACTGCTTACTGTGCTATACAAGAATGTCAGTTTTGTCTAACTGAATGACATTGTGTATCACACTGAACACGATTTCAACAGTAGGTAAAAGTTTACTGGGAAAAGTCAATACTGTACAATACTGTAGTACACAGAAAAAGGATATGTACATTTGTATGTATACACTGTAAAACATAATAGCCCCATTAATTTGTTAACCTATTTCTTATCTTTAACTAATTGTCATGGCAAGTGTTAGATATTGAACTCAAGTATTTAAGTTTTCAAAAAAAGTATACTTAAAGTAATCCATTGTCTACTTGTGAGTTTTGTCTAAGTTTTCAATGTGTATTTAACTTATGTCTGTAAGTTAGAAGTTGAAAAAGGGGAAGGGGGAGGAGGAGGGGTGATACTGAGTGGGAAATACAACAGGTGTACATCAACAGGTTAACTCAGAGTATCAAGTTGAAACAACAAATGATCATTAGTTAAACAACTTTTAAAACGTAACTATTTGAGTTGAAACAAGGGTTATCTTCAAGTTGAGAACTTTCGTTTCCAAGTTTAACCAACTTAAAATGTTTTACAGTGTACAGTAAATGTATTTTTGTAAAACTGTGTTAGGCTACACGTAAACAGAAAATTCACATTTGCATGTCCATTTTTACACATTTCTTACATGTAAAATCATATATAGTGAACAGAAAATTGCCACAAAATGACATCCATGAAAAAAATAAATAAATAAATAAATGAAAATGAAAAAACCTGCGGTTGTCCTGTTTAAAAAATAAATAAAATTAAAAAAAATAATAATAATAATTGTGAAGAGTATGACAGTTTCACTGATCAGTTTTGATCAGCAAGCCATGTGCAGATTGTAGACAGTTGTACTTACGCTTTTGCACACGTGCCAAAAAAACATTCATTTAAGCAAATTGCACAAGAAATTCAAATCTGGTGTGAACAAGAAACTAATTGTTCAGAGATTTGAACTTATTGTTTTAAAAACATTATTCTCATTCGAGAATTGTGCCAAAGCCATTGAGAAAAACTTTAAGAAAAACTTTATCAATCACATATTCTTATCAAATAGACCAGATACACTGCCTGGACAAAAAAAAAAAAAAAAAGAAATCGAATACTCTAATATTTCGTTGGACCGCCTTTAGCTTTGATTATGGCGCGCATTTGTGGTAACATTGTTTCAACAACCTTATGCGACGTCACAACATTTATTTCTGTCTAGAGTTGCATTAATTAAAACTCTTTCACAATCTCAGCCCGATGAATCTTAACATTGTCGTCCTGGAATATGGACTCATTAGACCACATGACCTTTTTTAATTGCTCCACAGTCCAATCTTTATGCTCCCTAGCAAACTGAAGTAGTTTTTTCCAATTAGCTTAACTAATAAGTGGCTTTCTTGTGGCCACACAGCTGTTCAGTCTCAATCCTGTAAGTTCTCGTCGCATTGTGCATGTGGAAATGCTTTTACTTTCACTATTAAACATAGCTGTGAGTTCTACTGTCCATTTTGTGACTTCAAGCATTTTAGTGATCTCCGATTACAATCATTCAAGATTTTTTTCTGACCACATTTCTTCTGTGAAGCTGATGGTTCACCACTATCCTTCCACGTTTTAATAATGTGTTGGTCAGTTCTTAACCCAATTCCAGTTATTTCAGCAATCTCCTTAGTTTTTTTTCTTTGCTTGAAGCAGGCCAATATTTTGCCCCTTCTGAAACACAGTGACATCTTTTCCATGACCACAGGATAGGTTTCTGACATGGCTGTTTAAGAAATGAGAAGCTACACACTGCATCAGTTAGGATTAAAAGAATTGTTGCCAGCTGAAACATATTAATCACTGCAATAATGATCCAATCGTATGCTCTTAAGGATCTGCTTATTTAAATCCAAACGGCAATTTTTTTTAATTTATTTTTTTGGCCAAGCAGTGTAGATATGATCAGGGAAACAATGAATGATGGCTTAATTAGCCTTGCTGTGATGTAACAGTGGTTTCTACACCCAGATCACATTATCTCTTGCCTCCTACACACTTTTTAAGACAGATACTACTATATGCCACCCAAGGTGAGGGTAATGAGTCAAGCTCTGAGAACTCACTAATTAAAAACTGATGGGGCTCCGACTCTGAATATCAGGAAGAAGAAAAAAAAAAAAAAAGGTCTGGATTCAGGCTTGTCAGTGAACAATGAAAATATCTTCAGGACGCTGAGTGAATGAGGTCAAGATAAATGTGACCTGCTCCATCCTTCATCAGGAAAAATCCAAATAAAATATGGCAGTGTTGAAGGTGGTGCCAGTGATGATATTAAAATATATTCAGTGCTTTGATTTATTTTTTTTTATTTGCTGATGGCATCACATTTTCATGTGTCAATGTTAACTCTTAACATTACATATTATGTTAGGTTCACAAAGGCAAACACCAAACAGGTGGTGGAGTTGTACAAAAGATCAAAACCACAAAATGAATGAAATTCCCTGTAATCTCTGTATATATTGGAGAAAAGCCCTTATATTAGAGCAACATAAGGCTGCTTTATTTACTTTTAACTATAAAAACACTTTCGACATGACTAGATTTAAAGATCTCTCATAAAAATAAAATAAAAGGGAGACTATTGAATCCAGAGAATAGATTAAAGCTAGTTTGTCAGTGCAGCTTTCTCCTGCTCGACATAACTTCCTCAAGTATCAAAATTGTGTCTAGTTAGTAAGGTCAGAGGTGTAAACTTAAGACCTGATCTCAATTACAGTGAGTTAGAAATGGCTCCTGTAACTACTTTTGTAGAGGAATATTGGAGGGTAAATGAATGTACTGTATTTATCAAACTTAAGCTAAATGTACTATTCCATAAAATACAGAATGAAAAATTATGTGCAGTGGTATTTGCTTAGGCTCACCATAGTCCTTCTTCTGGATGTAACTGCAAAAATACACTTTTATTGGAAATGTCTTTAATATTTGCTTCATTGAGCAAACTGATTTGCAGAGAAATGTGACATTAATCGAGACCTAGGGTCATACACATTAGATGCCACATTTAGAATACTAATCATTCATATCCAAATGAATCTGACAATGAGAGGAAGCAGATTAATGATCATATAGTTGAAGCATGAGTGAGAGTACACATTCATTTACACGCTTGCTTCCCTGGTGCCTACATGACCACTAGTTCAACAGAGATCCTGATCCCTTTTCATTTCTCATTCTGAAAAAAAAAAAAAAAAAAATATACACTAAAGGGATAGTTCACTCAAAAATGAAAATTCTCTCATCACTCCCCCTTAAGTTGTTCCAAACCCTTATGACTATCTTCTGTGGCACACAAAAGGAGATGTTAAGCAGAATGACAGCCTCACTCATCATCAACTTGCATCGTAAGGAAAAAAGATGCAATGAAAGTGAATAGTACCCAAGACCAGGGACTAAAAACTGTTCAAGGAACGAAAATGAACTACATTTTGTGCAGAACGTAACTGAAAACCGGAACAAAGTGATTTTCAATTGTTCCAGAGTGAAAACTTTATTTGAAAATGCTGGTAACTGGGTATAAACAGTTAATATTGTTCAGATCATTTTTTCATGAAACTAAAGGCTAAAGGGTTTTGGAATTACACCACTTCATGTTGCCTGAAAAATGAAACGTGCTTTGAACCTATAGGAAACTGCTGCATCACACATTTCTTTGCCTAACTGCCCATTGTGGATGTCACATTCTGTGAATGAAGACCTTTTTAACAACTATGTATAATTACTACATATACATGCACGGTTAATCCAGATACAAGGAAAACATTATTAGAAGTAGAAAGTAAATTTCTCAGTTGTTTCCAAGTCTTCACTGGATTATTGTTAGATATGATGCATTAATACAGATTTGATGCTGCTGGGATTTGACTGAGATGCAGATCTGTATAAATAAATAAAATTATACTTAACTGTTAACTAACTGCTTATGATTTCTATGCCAAAATATCCACCACACAGGGAAAAATTCTTTTAGCTTATTTTTGCTTATTTGGGAGAAGCAATTGGCACATTTTGGGCTTATTTTTCTAGACCATGTTGCTTGTTTCTCTTGAAGATACGGCAACACTACAATTAGTATTTCACCCACCTCTTTTATTTTGTTCTAACCGGTGACCTTTTGGAAAGGAGACTGCGGAACTTCTGAACCGGAACGAAAAAATACTGTTTTTGCTCAGAACGAACCAAAATGAAAAACATTTTGTTTTTAGTCCCTGCCTAAAACTAACGTTCTGCCTAACATCTCCTTTTGTGTTCCATGGATAAAATAAAGTCATATGGGGTTTGCAACAACATGAGGGTGAGTAAATCATGGATCAATTCTTTTTTGGGTAAACTAGCCCTTTAAGCTCCACTCTTAAATTTCACTGATTCTGAAATTCTGCAGTGTCCATAGTACAACAGTGTCAAGCGAAAAACAGCCATGAGTGTGCACAACCCCCAACCCCCCCATAAATAAACATTCTACAATTTTCCATGACTCTGCGATTCTGGATTATTACTTTGAATGTAGTTTAACAACTCACTCTTGTGGATATATTAAATTAAGCATGGATTCCTCAGTTCATTGTTGCAATTCTGGGACACTTAGTGTATCAGATTAGCTGGACTTTTCTATGAGCAAAGCTATGCTATGAACAAGATCACAAAAGAGTTCTGACCTTCACTTTGCCCTCAAAACAGCTCAAAGGCAGCTAAAACATCCCAAAACTTAGTAACAATGTGAATGTGTGCTATGTAATCATTCCAGCTTTCAGTGACTCCCACAGTTCTATCAGTAAGCAGCCAGTGGTGTAAAACTCTAATCCCTAAGAACATTTATGGTAGTGATTCACTGGAGTGACGTGCATTCTGAAACTCCATTATAAAAGGGAGAGATATTAGGGTAGTCACAAACAGTGATTTTGTTCTATGACCTCATTGTGGTTCACCCTGCCAGAGGAGCAGGTGGCTGGCCATGATTATCTTTGGACTGTGTGCTGTTGGTACAGAATGATGGCTGTGAGTGTGTAGAAGAGTATGCATTAGTGTATGTGTGGGTGTTCACAATATATTTGTGAAAACACTTACGATGGGGGTTTGTGTTTTAAGACAAAATTCAAGAGGCTCGTCTTTTACAGCCCTGAGCTGGTTAAGACCCTGTGTGAAGGGGTCTCATATATATATATATATATACACCAAAGGGGGTTAAATTCCCCTCCTGAAAAGTAACAAGAGTTCAAATGCACTGGATTGGTAATTTTAGTCCGGTTTAGTCCATTAGTGAATGGGTGCTTCAGTGGCAGGCTGGTGAGACTGAATCACATGAGGCAGCACTTGCTTTTGTGGTTATGTGGGTCTTTGAAACGCAGTCTCTGTTTGGGGCGGTACTTCTCCAGGTATGTCAGCTGCTTACTGTTGATGGCGCCTCTGCGCTTCCTGCGGAAAAAATATGTACATGTAGCCATCAAACGTGTAATTGAGAATTTGGGATATTTAATTTTTTTGAAAACAAAGTCATTAATATAGGACAATTTTTCCATAATCTGTTATTACCATGTTATTATTTCTGTAACGTATTAATCCTATATAATGTGTGTTAATGCTATACTATATGCTTGTTTGTTTGCACCACCACGTCAGCTTCTATGGCTATTTTTATGGCAAAATACAGGTTAAAATATAATAGGTAAAACAACTAAACACCTACAGTATATAAGATGTTTAAAATCAATTTTGCTATACTCCATGTCATAATTCGTTATGCACATAATTTGTCAGCTGCATAATTTGTGCCACACAATTACTTGTAACATGTTAATGCTGCATAACCCCTGTGTTGTGTTAGTGCTGCATAATTCGTTAATATGCCCTAGTCCTGCATAATTTACTGGCTAGCACTTTATTTTACAGTACTGTTCTACATTTACCTACTATATAATTACAACAACTACAGTAATTACTAGGTACTAACCCTAACCTTAAACCTAACCCCAACCTTAACCCATATTAAGTACATGTAGTTACCCAATATTACTCAGTACTTTCTTGGGTAAATACACTTAGTATACTGAAAGTACACTTACTTCAAAATAAAGCACAACCATTTACTGTGATGTCGCTTGTTTTTATGACTGGGTGTTGTATCGTTTACTGTAAGGTGTTGGAGATGTATTGTATGCTGTAATGTATACTCACTGTCTGATGAACTGAATGGCATCCTCATATTTCATCCCACTCTCTATAAGTGCCAAAGCCACCAGCACTGGAGCCCTGCAACATAGACGCAGCATTTACTACCAGGAAATGTCAACTGCTCAAACAGATTGTGTGTGCAGCCCCCAAAAGCATCAGGCATTTCTAGGAAAATGGCTCCTTGTGAACCATTCAACTCTGAGCATGGAAACCACCTAGTGCATGTGACGACAAGTTTTCAGTTGATGTAGTGTACGTTTTGTGAAAGGTAAGACACATTATTGTACTACAAAGGAGGCTATCACAAATATAGGGGATCTTCAAAACACATATGCCTTGATGAAGAGATAACAGGGCTGCACACTCAAAAAAAAAAAAAAAATAAATACACAATTAACTAATCATGAAAAGTGTCCATTACAGCATCCCATTCAAGTCTACTCCTGTAATATTTTGTTTACTTGTGTTTTTTTTTTTTTTTTTTTTTGCAGTGGTTGAGCATTGTAATCAATCACAGACATGTCTGTTGCTTGTTTTCTGTGTATAATTTTTTCAACATTTGAATTTTTTTTGGTTTGTTTGTTTCATGCTGCTAAGAGGACCAATGTGAAACTCATGCATTATTGTTGTTGTACACATCAGTAAATGAAGACCGTACATAAATTAATTCAGTGACAGAGCTATGAACTTATTTTGGATGCGTAACCTACATAAAAATATGGCACACATATGGCCCACACAAAATATGTTTGCTAATGTAAATTCTATTATATCGAAAAGTAATTGCGCTACCTACAATTATCAAGGAATTTGAACGATTAGTTTTTTTGTAATAATTGTGCAGCCCTAAAATCAATACTTCACATTTTAAAACCAGACTAGTTAGGCCATACATCTATTTTTTAATATTAAACTAATGGCATGATACGATCATCCCAGATTTACAACAATAACAAGCATTTTGAATTAAAGAGCGTGTCACTCCCCATCAGGTACCTCATCTATTTTTACCAGTTAAGCTCAGGATACTGACAGCTTAGAAGTCTCCACTGAGTGCGCCCCTTTCCAATGCGTAATAAAACAAACTGGGCCTAGTAAAGCAAACATTGGCTCCCTGTCAAAAACTGCTGAGGGCTCCCACAGGAGCGGCAACCTGCGTCAGAGAGGCTGGTGCTTAACTTGTCGGCAAAAGCGGTCAGAGGTCAAAGTGGGATGAGGGCAGGCAGGGTTAACCGGAGTGCCATTAACCGACCACTCCTGCAGAACTCCTGCATTTGACCGTCTGGCTCAACGGTTTAAGCGCCACAGCTTAATTAAATTCTGTGCGTGTTTTGACAGCTGGCCAGATAAAAGGGGAATACAGTGACTACACTAGGATCCTCCGCTGAAGAGATATGGGGAACACAGAGGAGCAATTAAGAGAGCTGCTTATCAACCGCTTCCAGTTTCGTCTTTGGATGTTAACCTTTGTGCCTCAAGTAATAAACTTGGATTCATATTGTGCTTCCATGTGGACAGTAGGTTTTGTCAAAGAGTGGTCAGGCAGGGAGAATGAGTTTGACCTGGAGAGGACACAGGCCAAGACTGAGGCCTTTCGCTAGGGGGTATTTGGGGTAATGCAAAAAAGTATGATGAAAAACCAAAATCTTAAAGCTCTTGCAGAGATATTGCACACAATCCTTGATTGCATTGTGATGGGGAAAAAGAGCAACAGATCCAGGGAAAGGCTGTCTAACAGGCATGCCATGTTTGATAAAGCTCAACAACTAAGCTTGCCCACCATGAGCAGGAGAGGTAAGATGAGCATTTAAATGTCTACATAAGAGTATGTGAACGATACGGAGTGGAAGTGGAGCAGGAAGCGGAGTTGCGTGATTTTGCCTGAAGCACGGAGCGTCTGTGTTCTATCATGCTCCAAGATCGCTCCATCACGACCAAAACACATATTACCACCCAAGTCAGCAAGAATAGAATAGAGTTATTCAGTTTGTAGTCCACAAACCCGGAAGAGAATTCGGCATGGGTTCCCTTGGGATTTTCCTATGGGGTTTTAAAATGGGAGTTTTGGATTTATGAGTAAAATAAGGTCTGTGGTAAAAATTACTTGACAATACGTGGAGGTTTTGTTCTACAACATATATTACACACTTTTATACGTCAAATGTGAAATTTGAAGCCGAATTGAACTGCATACATATATATATATATATATATATATATATATATACACACACATACACATATTATATGTATATATAAGCAATTTACATTACAGCAATTTACATACAGTTGTGCTCAAACGTTTGTATACCCTGGCAGAAATTGTGAAATTTTGGCACTGATTTTGAAAATATGACTGATCATGCAAAAAAAGATTTCTGTCTTTTATTTAAGGATAGTGATAATATGAAGCCATTTATTAATCACATAGTTGTTTGGCTCCTTTTTAAATCATAATGATAACAGAAATCACCCAAATGGCCTTGATTAAAAGTTTACATACCCTTGAATGTTTGGCCTTGTTACAGACACACAAGGTGACAAACACAGGTTTAAATGCAGAGGTGGTGGTGCATGTTTTATGATCAACAAATCCTGGTGTGATCAGAGGAATGTACATTCTATCAAGTCTTTCTGCTCTCCTGATCTGGAATTTCTCATGCTTCTGTGTCGACCATTCTGGCTGCCGAGGGCAATCACAGCGGTCATTATCACTGCTGTGTACATCCCACCACAAGCCATTCTGGGCTGCGTCATCAGAGCGTTTTTACAGACATTATTCAACCTTTCCCTCTCTTTGTCTGTAGTCCCCACATGCTTTAAAACGTCCACCATTGTGCCTGTTCCAAAGCAATCCAAAATCATTTGCTTAAATGACTGGCGTCCTGTTGCTCTGACTCCCATCATCAGCAAATGCTTTGAGAGACTAATCAGAGATTACATCTGCTCTGTGCTGCCTCCATCATTGGACCCGCTGCAGTTTGCTTACCGCAACAACCGCTCCACTGATGATGCCATTGCATCTACAATACACACTGCTCTCTCCCACCTGGAAAAAAGGAACACTTATGTGAGAATGCTGTTTGTAGACTACAGCTCAGCATTCAACACCATAGTGCCCTCCAAGCTTTATGTGAAACTCCGGGCTCTGGGCTTAAACAGCTCGCTGTGCAGCTGGATCCTGGACTTCCTATCAAGCAGACGCCAGGTGGTTAGAATGGGCAGCAACATCTCCTCATCACTGACCCTCAACACTGGAGCCCTGCAGGGCTGTGTTATCAGCCCACTCCTGTATTCCCTGTACACACATGACTGTGTGGCAAGACACAGCTCCAATGCCATCATTTAGTTTGCTGATGATACGACGGTGGTAGGTCTGATCACTGACAATGATGAAACAGAGAGGAGGTGCACACTCTGACACACTGGTGTCAGGAGCACAACCTCTCTCTCAACGTCAGTAAGACAAAGGAGCTTATGGTGGACTTCAGGAGAAGAGAAAGAGAACACAGCCCCATCAGCATCAATGAAGCACCAGTGGAGAGAGTCAGTAAGCTTCAAGTTCCTGGGTGTCCACATCACTGAGGAACTCACATGGTCAGTCCACACTGAGGCCGTTGTGAAGGCTCATCAGCGCCTCTTCTTCCTGAGACGGCTGAGGAAGTTTGGAATGAACCGCCACATCCTCACACGGTTCTACACCAGCACTGTAGAGAGCATCCTGACTGGCTGCATCTCAACCTGGTACGGCAATAGCACTGCCCAGAACCGCAGAGCCCTGCAAAGGGTGGTGCGAACTGCCAGACACATCATCGGAGGTGAGCTTCCCTCCCTCCAGGACAAATATACCGGGCGGTGTGTGAAAAAAGCTCAGAGGATCATCAGAGACTCCAGCCACCCAAGCCATGGGCTGCTCTCACTGCTACCATCAGGCAGGCGGTATCGCAGCATCAGGACATGCACCAGCCGACTATATGACAGCTTCTTCCTCCAAGCAAACAGACTTTTGAACTCTTGACCTCTCACAATCAAACAAATCAGCACTGCACTTTATTAATCTTATTATCTCACACCGGACTGTCATAAATTATATTCTCTCTTAACAAAACACTGGCAACTTACTATCAACCGACAGCCTGAATGTCAATACAGTACAATACAACCTACTGTATATTTTATATATACTAATATATATATATATATATATATATATATATATATATATATATATATATACTATTTAAAAAACAAAACTGTATAATGTGTATTCTATATTGTGTGTATTGTATACTGTACATTGTATGTTATTATTTGTATATTGTGTTGTGTGTAATTATGTGTATATTAGATTTTAAATTGTGTTGTGTAAATCTGATGTTTATTGTAAATTGGTATATGTCTCATCACTGTCACGACAACTATGTTGCTCGGAACTGCACCCAAGAATTTCACACACTATTGCACTTGTGTATACGGTTGTGTGACAATAAAAGTTATTTGATTTGATTTGAAATGGCAATTAAAGGTTAATTTCCCACACCTGTGGCTTTTTAAATTGCAATTAGTGTCTGTGTATAAACTGTCAATGAGTTTGCTAGCTCTCACGTAGATGCACTGAGCAGGCTAGATACTGAGCCATGGGGAGCAGAAAAGAACTGTCAAAAGACCTGCGTAACAAGGTAATGGAACTTTATAAAGTTTGGAAAAGGATATAAAAATATATCCAAAGCCTTGAAAATGCCAGTCAGTATTGTTCAATCACTTATTAAGAAGTGGAAAATTCAGGGATCTCTTGATACCAAGCCAAGGTCAGGTAGACCAAGAAAGATTTCAGCCACAACTGCCAGAAGAATTGTTCGGGATACAAAGAAAAACCCACAGGTAACCTCAGGAGAAATACAGGCTGCTCTGGAAAAAGACAGTGTGGTTGTTTCAAGGAGCACAATATGACGATACAAAAATGAGCTGCATGGTTGAGTTGCCAGAAAGAAGCCTTTACTGCGCCAATGCCACAAAAAAGCCCGGTTACAATATGCCCGACAACGCCTCAACTTCTGGCACACTGTAATTTGGAATGATGAGACTAAAATAGAGCTCTATGGTCACAACCATAAGCGTTATGTTTGGAGAGGGGTCAACAAGGCCTAAAGTGAAAAGAATACCATCCCCACTGTGAAGCATGGTGGTGGCTCACTGACTTGCAAATGCAAATTGTCTGGCAGTATTTTCTGATAACATGCTGCATTCATCTTGTGAAAATTAATGGGAAGATGAATGCACCATGTTAATCAGAAAATACTGCCAGACAATTTGCATTCTTCGGCATGAAAGCTGCGCATGGGACGCTCTTGGACTTTCCAGCATGACAATGACCCTAAGCACAAGGCCAAGTTGACCCTCCAGTGGTTACAGCAGAAAAAGGTGAAGGTTCTGGAGTGGCCATCACAGTCTCCTGACCATAATATCATCGAGCCACTCTGGGGAGATCTCAAACGTGTGGTTCATGCAAGACGACCAAAGACTTTGCATGACCTGGAGGCATTTTGCCAAGACGAATGGGCAGCTATACCACCTGCAAGAATTTGGGGCCTCATAGACAACTATTACAAAAGACTGCACGCTGTCATTGATGCTAAAGGGGGCAATACACAGTATTAAGAACTAAGGGATTGCAGACTTTTGAACAGGGGTCAATTAATTTTTTTTCTTTGTTGCCATGTTTTGTTTTATGATTGTGCCATTCTGTTATAATCTACAGTTGAATATGAATCCCATAAGAAATAAAAGAAATGTGTTTTGCCTACTCACTCATGTTTTCTTTAAAAATGGTACATATATTACCAATTATCCAAGGGTATGCAAACTTTTGAGCACAACTGTTTGTTGTAGAACAAAATGTCCATTTATCATGAAGTAATGTTTACCACAGATTTTATTTTACTCACAAGTTGAAAAACTGTATTATAAAGCCCTATAGGAAAATACTGAGGGAACCCATGGTGAATTAAGACTTCTGGGTTCGCCTACAAATCGACGTCATGGCTGAACAGCTCTATTCACTATGCTGCTAAGAGGACCAATGTCAGGACCAATTCATGTTAAAGAGGAGCTGTAACTGGGTGCAAATTGTGCTATGGAGCAAACTTGGAGCAGGGTTTCTCTCATCATTGAGATGGGAGAGAGCAATGAGCAGGAAACGTAAAACCTGGAGTGGAGTTCGAGTGGAGTAATTGCATGACTCGGAGAGTGGAAATCGCTGACGCTCCTCTCAACTCACATACTCTGGTCTACATGTTCTAAAACACCGCACACCAGGCTGAACATTTTTAATTAGACCTGCATGCAATCTGTGCCCTCAGAATTCTGTAAAAAAAAAAAAAAAAAAAAAAACAAAAAAAAAATATATATATATATATATATATATATATATATATATATATATATATATATATATATATATATATATATATATATAGATTCCCCTCTATATATCCCCCAACCTTCTGTGTTTATATACTTTTTCTTATTAAAACTGCCTCTCAAAACAGTTTTGAATTAATGTTTTTCAGTAAGGACTACGTAAAAATATAAATGTTCAGATTAATCGCGATCTTTATTTGAACAATCCCGATTTAAATTCTTAAAATCCCGAGACTGATCGTTTAAAGTTGACTTCAGTTTAGGTTGTGCTGATTATTATATCTGTTAAATACATAGCAATTTGATTGCACAGATTGTGCCCTGTTATTGATTTTTGTAATTACTATTTTCATAATGTACAAGGGTAGAAGGTTTCCTGTAGATTTACAGCATTATCTGAGAGAAAATTTAAATGTAAACAAAATAGGCATTATAACTGAATATCCCCCAAATGTATCAGAATAGAATAAAATCATATTGAAATCAGAATCATAAGCTTGTGAATCAGATTCAAATTAAATCAGGAAATCTGTATCAATACCCAGTGCTACTTTGTCCAATAAGAGTTGTGATGTTTTGTATTTGAGTTATGTGACATATTGCTGCTTCCCTACCACTTACCGTCCTAGACCAGCCACACAGTGCACAGCCACACAGCACCCTGGATCCTCACAGAACTTATTCCTCAGCAGACTGAGCCAGTCATCCACGATCTTCGTGGGAGGTGGTGCACCATCATCAAACGGCCAGTCCTGGGTGAGACAAACAGTAGGATGAGCTCACATCTGTGAACAAAGGGTGTTTATAAGTATGGATTACTGTGTCTGTATTGAAAAGGAAACAGAGAGGGAAAAAGGAGAGGGAAAAAAAGAAGAAGAAAGCACAGAAAGTAAAAATGAAATGTTAAGGAAGTGAAGAATCATTCCAATCATCAAAAGCAGGTTGTGCTGTACAGGACCACATTAAACAGCATCTTTGCTCTTTCTCAGATTCACGGCAGCCTGCGAAACCCTTTGATGATTCCTGTGTGATTTTCACAAGTTCTGCAACAGCAAACATGGCAAGTCCACTTGTCCTTTCGACTTTGCCAGTTCAATCAGATCTGTCATGAACAGCTCAATTCAGCACCATGTGCAAGAGCTGAATCATCAGAAATGTCATTTGATTAAGGAACCGAGCAAACAGAGGCAAAGACACAAAAATGTCTAGATCAACAAAGTCTTTATATATAAAACTTCTAAATTTCTCGTGACTTGATCAATGGTTGGAGCTGCTCAGCCAACCACATCCACTCTTGCTCTCTACGCTTCAGAGAAATATTTTGGGTTATGATAATTGCTTCAGCATATCAGAACTTCAGTAGGGAAGAATGACACATAATCTGGGCACAATCAGACTCAGCAATTTTTCAAGGAAGACTGAATCTGATTGACACTTTATAAACACAATTGTGCTGGACCTAAATACATCAACGAAGAGTCCACAGTGATTTCTCTGTAAAAGGGGACACTTATAGAGACTATTTTCTACGAGGACCATCTATGAGATTCTCCCAGTTTAAAAATAACATTTTAATCCACTAAGAGGTTAATAGGCCCCTCCTTGTCTGGTATGTCAACAGTAGGCTATTAATTCCAGGAATCCATACCAAGATGGGAGTGCTCTGTACTCTTGCCAGGGCGCACCGACTCCAGAACCAGCAGTGTGGGCCTAACTGTGGAAAATGCCCTGGCATTTTCCTCGAATCGCATACCTGCTATTCCTTCAGCAACTCGACCCTCTGCTTACAAGAGAGTGGTAGAGATTTGAGGCACCTGTTTGCTGTCAACAAATGCGTTGTTGCCATCCATTCCATCAAAGGGGTTCTTACATTTACATTTTACATTTATACACTTTGAAGACACTTTCATCCAAAGTGTCTTACAGTGCAATCTAGCTACACTGTATGTGCTCCCTGGAAATCAAATCGATGACCAACACTATGCTCAACCAATTGAGCTATAGGAATTTTCTTGTTTTTAAAAAAGCGAGATACTGCCAAAGTGCACGCACAGTGGAATGTCACTAGGTTTGTGTCCTCTCACTGATCCTGCCACAAGTCAAAAAGAGGCATGCAGAGTCAGACTCATACAAAGATTTGAACAGATATTGTATTATACAGCGTTCACACTGTTTGCCTTTATAGACTGCTTCTACGAAGCCTGTCTCAGTTTTAAATAGCAGCTGTAATGCATAAATACAAAGATTAATCATACAGTGAAACAGTGACTCTGCTTTTCATCATCGGTTTGTTGCAAGTTCACTGAACTGTTGAAACACTGGTGCAACATGTAAAAATAGGGAGGACGACATTTTAAATCCATCTGGAGTTGATTGAAATGGAGAGGAAATCCCATTCCATGCTCTGACCCCCTGCAAAGCCATTACCTTATCTCCTCTTAGGAAGAGCAGAAATTGAGTTTATATCACAAAAACAGACAGAGAGAGTGTGTGTGTTTGTGAGTGAGTGAGTGAGAGTGAGAGTGAGAGAGAGAGAGAGAGTGAGCATAGAGCAAAGGTGAAGAGTGTAATTTTTGTTAAAACATTTTCTCTATTCCAGTTTAATGTGCAGAGACAACTATAAAAAAGCCATTCAGAAGTTGACTTTCCTGAGTAGTGTAAACACTCTGTGTGAAATGATATATTTTCAACATTTTCTCCTTTTCCAGTTTAAAGTGCTGAAAAAAACTAAAACCAAGTTATCCGTATGTTAACTTCCCTGAAGAGTGCTACTTCCGGGACTTAATCATGCCTCCTTGGGCCAATGGCCTGCCGATTACCCTTGGGCCAAAGAAGGCCAACTGGGGATTGAGGCGGGGTCAATGTCAAAGGCGGAGTTTAGCGAGATACTCATGCTGCGCTCCATTCAATTCGGATGTGGGATATTCCTACTTTAATTCTCCAATATCCGACCATAAAGGAATTGCATTGCCATATGCTCTGAAAATTATCTTTAAACAACCAAAACTGCAACGCTCCCATTTGCTTAACAGGGGTTTGACTGTCACCAGAGACATCTCCCAAACGATAAACAATGCTGCTACGCCAGCTTTTGTGCTAAAGGTGTACGATCATCAAAAGAAAGTTTAATTTACTGTGTTTTGTACAGCTGTCTCTGCAAACGTTTATTGAACAAGCTTTAAGATCTTGTAATGTAGGAACTTTGACTCATTGATCGATATCATTTAATAAAAGTGAATGTTTATCACTAACTTTGTACATCTCCCTGGTTGCTGACAGGTTTGTGTGACGTCACGCACCTGCATCTCTATGAAAAAAAATTGTGGACACATTACAAATATGTTAAGGCGCACAATGGATAAACGGTGCCCAAAGAACTTTCCATGGTTTCATGGTTCATGGACATAGCTGTGTTAATGGAGAGACCACTTGGGACACCATGGCAGTTACAGTCAATGTTAACTTGTCTTGCTAGCTAGCTAACGTTTACATACAATATAAACTTGATATTCTAGATAACATGCATGTTTGGCTTTTGAAATGGGCGCGGTGTGTGTCGTTTGCAACTGGGTGCCGTATTAAGAGAAGGTTTTAGGGCAACGATGCGGGGCTTTTGGCCCGATTGGTGGGAATGCAGAGCAATTTCGTTCTGCTACTCAAGGTCCGAGGCTATTGGCCCCAGCGGACTATTTTATGGCCCTAGCTCGCACTGGCCCGATAGTGTAAAAGCGGCTACAAAACATTTATCTGTGGTCTGACTTGTCAAATTCTGGCTCAACCAGTGGTGCGAGTCTGGGGCAGGACTGCATGTTTGCTTGAATAATGGAAGACAAGGACAAAAACTGCACACTTCACACAGTATCCTATTCAAGTAGCCTCCAAAGAGTGTGATTAAAATGACTCTTTTGAAGGAACAGCTATGGAAGTTATTCGCAAACCAAATAAAGGAACTGAATCTTGTCTAGCTGAGTGCAAATATACAGTTGAAGTCAGAAGTTTACATATACCTTAGCCAAATACATTTAAACTCAGTTTTTTACAGTTCCTGACATTTAATTGTAGAAAACATTCCTTGTCTTAGGTCAGTTAGGATCACTACTTTATTTTAAGAATGTGAAATGTCAGAATAATAGCAGAGAGAATGATTATTTCAGCTTTTATTTATTTTATCACATTCCCGGTGGGTCAGAAGTTTACATACACTTTGTTAGTATTTGGTAGCATTGCCTTTAAATTGCTTAACTTTGGGTAGCCTTCCACAAGCTTCTCAAAATAAGTTGCTGGAATTTTGGCTTGAGTCAAGGACCTGAGTCAGGTTTGTAGGCCTCCATGCTCACACACGCTTTTTCAGTTCTGCCCACAAATTTTCTATCGGATTGAGGTCATCGCTTTGTGATGGCCACTCTAATACCTTGACTTTGTTGTCCTTAAGCCATTTTGACATTATATATCCACATAATTTTCCTTCCTCATGATGCCATCTATTTTGTGAAGTGCACCAGTCCCTCCTGCAGCAGAGCACCCCCACAACATGATGCTGCCACCCCCATGCTTCACGGTTGGGATGGTGTTCTTCGGCTTGCAAGCCTCACCCTTTTCCCACCAAACATAACGATGGTCATTATGGCTAAAGAGTTACATTTTTGTTTCATCAGACCAGATGACATTTCTCCAAAAAGTAAGATCTTTGTCCCCATGTGCACTTGCAAACTGTAGTCTGGCTTTTTTATGGCGGTTTTGGAGCAGTGGCTTCTTCCTTGCTGAGTAGCCTTTCAGGTTATGTCTATATAGGACTCATTTTACTGTGGATATAGACTCTTGTCTACCTGTTTCCTCCAGCATCTTCACAAGGTCCTTTGCTGTTGTTCTGGGATTGATTTGCACTTTTCTTACAAAACTACATTCATCTCTAGGAGACAGAATGCATCTCCTTCCTGAGTGGTATGATGGCTGCGTGTTTATACTTGCGTACTATTGTTTGTTCAGATGAACGTGGTACCTTCAGGTGTTTGGAAATTGCTCCCAAGGATGAACCAGACTTGTGGAGGTCCACAATTTTTTTTTTTTGAGGTCTTGGCTGATTTCTTTTGATTTTCCCATGATGTCAAGCAAAGAGGCACTGAGTTTGAAGGTAGGCCTTAAAATATATCCACAGGTACACCTTCAACTGACTCCAATTAGCGTATCAAAAGCTAATTGGCTAATTGCCTAAAGCTTGACATCATTTTCTGGAATTTTCCAAGCTGTTTAAAGGCACAGTTAATGTGTATGTAAACTTCTGACCCACTGGAGTTGTGATATAGTCCATTAAAAGTGAAATAGTTTCATACAAAGTATGAAACTGTATAACAGCAATGTTTGTAACAAGCTCTGTGTTTCTTTGATGAAGAGCCATGGAAGCTGCGATCAGACTAAAAGCATTCAATCTAATCCACCTGGGCATAAACATATAACAGCAATGTTTCAAACAGGCTCCCTCTTCTAGAGTACATATAGAGTGTTTCTCTTCGGCAGAGTGTTCTCCTAATGGCACTAAGGAATAATTAATTTACATAACTGTGTGTCTGTTATGCTGCATGCTTCACATACACTTCTTAATACTTTTTTAAAATGTAAAGCCCGGGATACACCAGCTTGCTGAATAAGTCAAGAATGACCTCAGGTCAATGTAGGAGGCTTAGACATATACATTTCTAGAATTCTTAGCCAAGGAAAAATTCTATAAAACAAAGCAGATTTAAAGATCCATACAACAGACTGTAAACCATGTATATGTCTTATCATTTATTGAGAAGATGAATAGAACGTAAGGGAATTAGACTGTAATAAGTCTTAATAAAAAGCACAGAGGGAGGGAGACCAAGCTCCCCTCCTGCTGCCATGGTAATGGTGAAATGTTGACGAGCCAAACTGAAAACACATGTGGATGTTGGATTCCAGCACGAAAAAGTGAGGTGAAAGCAGAGAAAGCTCTAATGTTTGGCAAAAAGCAGGGAGTTATAGGATTTTATCCTCAAACGCACATGCCTGCAGGTCCAGCCCTGAGTTCCCTTCGGAGGACCAGAACAAAAGCAACCTCCTCTCACTCCATTTAACATTATATAACATGAGTATGAGGCCAAGCATTTGTGTTCCAAGATAAGATAAGCATAGAAGGACTGTATGGATCTGGTCAGTGCTGACTGGGACAAACCTCATCTTAAATTAGCTGTTGTTGTATAAATCTATGTAGCAGCTTCACTCGCTGTCAGGAGCAGATCACTGCAGTATAGCAGGGGTGTTAATTAAAGGAAGGGTGTCATGGAGTGGTACGACTGCAGTAAGGTCCACGATTATAACATTCAAGTGACATTGTGAGTGTGTGCAGATGGACACAAATGAATGTTTCAGAACAGAAGGTGTGAGTTCACAATGGGTGAAACGACAGTAAGTAAAAGATGAAAGAGCCAAGAACCTGACTATAGGTCAATGTTTAAATGCAAGTACTACACTCAGTACGTTTACTTGCACAGTTATAATTGAGCTACAGCAGGTTGATGTAGTCGAGCTACAGTCTTCATGTATACTTGGACAGATAGATGAAATAATGCGAAATCGAATATTTGAAGGAAGGACGTCAGCTGAGGAAGTGACGTGTCGTAAACATGTCGTACATCTGTCTTTGGGAGCAAGAACACACGCCAAGACCAATCGTGGTCCGATTAACGACTGGTGCAATGACTTTCAAAGTGCATGTAAACGTATTGAGAGAACCCTTTACTTTGTCTTTTTTTTTTAGACAGTCAATCTGTTCACGTGCATCTTATCACGTGGCTTGTTGAGCACGTTACCGCGGAGACATAGCGCATGTGGAGGCTTCACCCCATCCACAACTCACCACGCACCCCACCAGAGCGAACCACATTATAGTGACCACGAGGAGGTTACCCCATGTGACTCTACCCTCCCTAGCAACCGGGCCAATTTGGTTGCTTAGGAGACCAGGCTGGAGTCACTCAGCACACCCTGGGATTCCAACTCGCAAACTCCAGGGATGGTAGTCAGCGTCTTTACTCACTGAGCTACCCAGGCCCCAATCTATGTTTTAACTAACACAAATACATTAGTCTTAACAAGCTTTTGTCTGTTATTATACAAAAAACTAAAGAACTGCACATGAGAAGGTAACGGTAATTTGGGAGATACTTTGTAGATATGAATATTTATTTACAGTCTGACAAAGGAATATATCTCACCATGACGGTAATTCCATCCTTCTCCAGTGGTGTCTTATCATAGGTAATTTCACATACACGCACCACTGTTGTTGCCCCGTACTTCTTCAAATCCTGAAAAAACAAGATTGAGTAAATTCTATGAAGATTGTTACCCAGGGACAAAAAAGTCAATTGCAAATAATTAATTTTATAAACTGTCGTCAATCTAAATGAGCCAATTACATGAGTTTCACATGACAGTAATTACAGACTCCTCTAGAGCAAGGTGTTTGTGATGTTATTGTCTATCACCTCTTTAACAGGGGTCTGGTGTTGTGTTTGTGTATTTGAATAGTCTCTCACCTCTATGAAGCTGCTTAATGTTGCATTGGTGGGGTTGTGCGTGATCAGGAAGCGCATGTTTTTGTAGCAGACCTCAACAGGAGCCGGACGGTTCATCCTGACCATGCTGGTGTCCCTGCACTCTGCAGAAAACAAAACACCCAATCCGGGCCAGGATCCTCAGCAGTCAACTCACAGTACTGCACTACTCTGGTCTACAGAGCAGTGCTACAGCAGATGCACTATCACAGTGAAAAGTGTCAGGGATTCACAGGATCCTCTGATAAAAGTATATAAACTACTAATCAGTACACACAAAAAAAATACAGCTGCCTGGGATTTTGTAGGCCACAAGAATCTTCTTCTTCTAACGGTTCTGCCTCTTTCGCTTGTTAGGGGCGCTCTGAGGGGCAACTAGATGGGTGGAACAGTGTCCAGTAGCCAAATGCCAGGTGCAGCGATGCTAGTTAACCCATTTGGCGCACAGAGAGGTGGTCAGTCAAAAAGACCAGAAAGAGAAAAGCAGGGAAGGCATTTCTCTGGACATCCAGGGGTGGATCCGGGCGAATCCACCAGAGATCAAGCGTTGCAATGTTGGGCGTGGCAGTAATCACCGCTGCCCTGCCGGAACTCCATTAACGAGCAAGAGGTTGTTGGAGAAAGCTGGTAAATAAGAGAACAAGAAAGACGAATTACCAAAAAGGATACAAATACCACATTTTAAAAAATCAGATACCAATTTTAATTTACTTGTGTACCTTGTGGAGTCTTAGAGAAAATGTTTCAAGTAAAAAATGGCATGGCTACAGACAGAAAGATGACTAATGCAGAGCAGACATGGATTTATCAAGTGCACAATCATTTTTCTATCAGCCCAGGTCAGCATAACACAAATACGCTCCGAAATCTTAAAGCAATTCAATAAACAAGACAACATACAACAGACATAAAACAGCAGAACCTGAAACAAACTCCATGGAGTCGCAATTAATGGTGAGCAACAGGTACGACTCACGCGCTAGCAGAGACTTTGACAGCGGCGCGCGACGAGAGGCGAAAGTATCACCTGTGCCAACTGCTCAAACAACGTGACTTTTAAACAGAAAAAAGAAAAAAAAAGAAAACAGGAACCATCGCCGGCTCCAGTAACGCATAAACATGCATATACACAGCAGTGAGAGACAGAAGTCGAGTAAAACACAAGACTTCAGTTAAACGCAATTTCTCTAATAACGCGTGAGAAAGTCGGGCGGAACGAGCTCGGATCTGTCTAAACCCAGTGACTCTAGAGATTTGTCCCGCTTACCTCGGCGATAGACTGTGTTCCGCTGGGTGCACTGGCGGGACTAGCGGAGGGTGAACAGACGCGATCCGTAATAACAGTCTCTGCTCTAAACCAGTCGAGACTGCCTTGGCTTGCCATATGACAGTGATTGCACACTCCGCTAATGTCACAAACAAAAGGCACTCATAATGCTCTTAGGAGGAGTTGAGACCTGCCCACCCCCACCTTTTTTCTCGCTCTCTGCATCCGAACATAAAAATAGCACGGCCAATGAACCTAATAGGTATCAACAAGTTCGCACTTCCCTCTTTTTTTTTCTCAAAGCAGGTTGATATTTTATAGACACTTAATTCCGCACTATAACAAGAATGTAAAGAAACCACTCCCGTGAGAGGCGCACGGCTTAAGCAAGAAAGCATAAATAAATGTCATGTGAACATTCAACTCCTAGAATGGTCTATTAATCAAAGCCACGGTCTTCAGCGTCAATCAACTGAGGGGACTGACGTCTTCATGATCAAATTAAATAAAAGCAGAATTTCTCTGTTAAAATCGAATCCGAATTCATGATACATTTCCAAAGACAAAGCATGTACACAGTTTATCACATCAACATTTCATCTAGTAAAGTAACAGTATATACACACACACACACTGTTAAATCGCATGTATTATTTGAGCTGTAAAGTCTTTTTAGGGCTTAAGGGTTTGTTGACATTACATCATCATGGCAACAGAGTTGTAAAATTGGATATAACTTTACACAGAAAAGGTTAGTAAGTGATTTTATCACACTAGAATTATGTTTACACACATATTGTTTACATCTTGTGGCTAAACTTTTGAAACAGAGTAGTTTAACATTTACAGATTGGCCCACTAAAATCCATTGCAAGTGCCTCACTGTCACCCAGATTTTTGCTTTTTTATTTTATTTTATTTTTTTAAGAAAAAGAGGGGCAAGGCAAAAATGTACTTTTGTGCTAATCAATATTATGCCACAAATGCTGTCGATTGACCTTACCTTGTATTAAACCCAGAATATTCCTTTAAAGGAATGATATCAGTAGGTAGTCCATTTGACTTTTGCACCAGTATTCTGGAGCCATACTTTACATAAAAAGCTAATAATCTTCCCCCTCCACCTAAGGTCTGAAATTTCATTCACTTTCAGATTAAAAAAATGCCACCTTGCATGTGACGTAACCATGTATTTACCTCATTACATATATATATATATTTGAATCTCATTTTATGTGAGTTTATCATTCTGATGCCTAAACCACATAAATTGTGTTACCCTACAACACCCACACAGATAAGAAAACAAAGTCCAGAATGCCACCCCTTTGGATGTCCTGCCATTCTCATCGAGGTCTTAGCACATCTTGAGCCTAATCCTTTTACATAAAGCTGGAAGGTGGGATAGGCCAATAGTGCAGTGTGTTTTCAGGTGCTCTGTTGGCTCCGAGGTAAATACAGACACTCGGACCTAAGAATGTACACTAATCTGGACTGCTGGTACTCTCAGTTGTTTATTTTCTTGGTAATCTTTGTGCCTTCTTAAGTTAAGATGTTTTAGTATTGCTGTGTCTAGATAAGAAGTTTAAGAAACCAAAAGGCAGAATAAAATACTGTCCAACTCTGAGCCTTATAGATAAAGATAACAACCCCTCTGTAGTAAAAGCACTAGCACTCATCCAGCTCTCATCAGTCTGTTTCTGAATTAACCAGAGTCAGTCATCAACAAGGCATGTTTGTAAACAGGTGTACACAATAGGAACCCTGCAAAGTTTTAATTTTTTTCCCCAGAAGTCCTAGCTTGGCTTCAAAAAGTCCTATCAACTGTAGTATTACATGCAAATGACATCATCAAGGGCAGGTGACCCAAGTGATCAAACAAAGAAAACATGACTCATCTAGGCCACAACGCAGAATATGGCAGAGACAGCTGTTTTTTTTAATGACTGAAGTAATAAAGAAATCTACTTTATATTTCTAGAAGGGTAAACTAAGGGGAAATAAATTATAAAAACACCTTACTAGACACATAAATTTCACTCTGGGCAATTACTGAACAGCTGAAATTGAAAGAAATTTCATGTGTAAACAAACATGCTTACACTGATACTAAAAACATCTTTGGGCTGTTGAGGGGATACTTGCACGAAAGTGGTTTTAAGTGCCCTGTGCTATAATCTGTGTTGATATGGACATCAATTCACAGCCACAGTGAACAATCTGGAACACTCTGGATGACTTTTCTCTAATTAAATCAAATCAAAATTAAATCAAAAGTCTTCCACCACTCTGAGCCAATTAATTTGTATGATCTAATCACCCTACTCAAGCAAAAAGAGTCTCATCCAAACGAGTCTGGAGATTTTAAATTTCCATTTGATTACATGTACACCCTAGAAGATTCTAATGAACTTTGAACATAAGAAACTATGAACTGAACTTCAGATGAATAAGGTCAATGTTTATTGAAGGTAAGATGTGATGTGGAAAATGTCCCCTCTATCCTAATCAGCTGTGCTCAAGTAACCTCTGTGCAAGGGCTCCTCTGACATAGTCACTAGCTCACTAGACTAGCCTTGTGACAAACTTCTGTATAATTTATTAAACTCTACTTTTAGACAGGACAGCTATTTGAGTTTTTATTTAAAAGTATCAGAGACATTAATTTTGTGAATGGCATGACAACTACTTGAGAAAGCGGGCAAAAAGCAGGTGTAAGTTTGTTGTGACGGCCAGGTGTCTCCCTGTTGGTGGGACTGAACCTGTGTTTGACAGGTGAGAGTTGTAGATTGGGTTTGTCTTTGTTCGGTCTCGGTTCTGCACTTGACTGGAGAGGAACTGCAGGGCACTAAGGCTCTCATGGCCACCTGTGTTCTAAATATACCCCCACCAGCTGCCATCTAATAAATTTAGCTAGATCCGAAATGAAGTGGGTCAGAGAGTTTTAGACGACTGGAACTTGTTTTGAAACACGAGTTTCCTCAACAAAAAAAAAAAAAAAAAAACTTTTAACTACTCAGAAGAACTCTCACCTTTTACAACAGGATGAAATAATTAGCTAGAAGAAGATAATTAATCATACATGCATTTCATTGCCATGTATCTTTATAAGGTTGAATATTTGAGCACAGATTCCTAAGAGCTGAGATACCAGGTCTCATGCCCAGATATGAAAGCCTCCTAAAATGAGAGATCATGGATGTAAAGATTAGTTACGCCAATATATAGACAGTGACAATAACTTTTCAGCAAACAACTTTCCCAGCTGAAAACACATCTGGTGTAAATCTCTGACATTCAGATATTCTAAAGACAAAATCATTTAAGACTGCAAATGCTGACCTTTGCAGTGAGATATCAAATTCTTTCTCTTGGCAAACTGAAAACCAGGACATTTTGCATACAAGTGATTGCTTCAAAGATGTCCTGAGGGCAGAGGTGTTTTGTATAAAATAAGAAATGCAATAAACTTTACAATGTGCAAGCAACTTATGCCCTGACAGGGCAGCCAACGTAGTATATAGGGCAGCAGAACCAGAATCTCCAAAAACAGATTTTATATCAACGATTGCCCAGTCAATTTATTGTTTTCTTCTTAGAATTTGTGTCTTCTTCTTGGAAATTTCAAAACTCAAAAGCTTTATGAAACTTTTACATCTCATATTGCATGTATTTACTATAGTAATAACTATAGAATTGAGTATTTACCAGCAATTAACCATAAACCAAACCCTTACCAAACCCTAAACGTATAATAAGTAATAATCAGTAATTACTTGTGTAATTACACTGTAACAAGGACACTTGAATATTGAAATAAAATGTAACCATATGTTTTTATCCAAAGCAACTTACAGTAAATTCAAGGTATAAATTTTATCAGTATGTGTGTTCTCCTTGAAATCTAACCCCATGTCCTTGGCTAAGGCCATGTTCTAGCAGTTGAACTACAAGGAGTTTGAGTGAGAACCCTACAATGTGCCAAGTTATTTAAAAAAACTGCAAGTTGTAAAAATAAGTGATAATTACTACCTTTAAAAGCATGCACAGATCATATTGCGCAAAGATAAGGTCACCATGATCAAAACAATCATGCATGGTAGTTAAAGCAAGACACTCCAGTGGCAGTTGGGAACAGTTTCCTGCACTACTAAGTATCCAAACCCCCTTCATACAAAAATAAACTCTCTTTCACCAAGAAAACCAGGGTTGAATCCCAGAAAAGTCGTTCCAGCAACTGTTCTGGCATTGCAAAACTTTGTTCATTAACACTGCCCCAGCTTTCCTGTAATCAGTGCTAGCATTCACACACATTCCTGAAAAAATCCTGTAAAGACAAAAGTGGCATCACAATGTCATGTCTAATGTACAGCAGGGATGCACCGATACCACTTTTTCTCTTCCAATCCGACTCCAAAACCTGGAATCTCAGTATCGGCCGATAGAGATTCCTATCCAATACCAGTGTTGTTGTATTTTGGGATGATGGTCACACCTCACAGAGACTGTACTTCAGGTTTGGAGTATTCCCTGCATGAGACGGCACTTTTTTTTCTTCAACATTTTAAATACCCAAAGTACTGCGGACTTCATTGAGGACCTCAACCGCACCATTTGAGAGGGGGAAATAAAGTTTTGGCTCCGACATTCGGTGTGCTGCGCTTTGAATGAAAAATGTATCTATTTTATCACATCAGGTTTGTGATGCTGTAAATTTAACCGACTGTTTCTTAATAGAACTGATATTTACAATGGAAACAATAATTTCTTTACTTGGATTTGGGAAGGAAAAAAAAAACAGAAAATATCCTGACTTTATATTCACAATGCCGTGAATGACAAAATGCCAACGGTATGACAGCTGTCTGTTTAGTTTTTTTTTACCATGGTACACTGTGAAACCGATCTCTTTTCTGCATACAAACTTGGTTCTTCACATGATAAATACATCATCACTACAACACGCACCCTCCACGGTATCGGCTCTGCCTTTTGTTCACACAGACACATTCCAGGGTTGATTCTGGCAATGTTACTAGGGTCTGATCCCGGGAACAAATTTTCTGGTATTTCGGCTCGTGTTCACACAGAAGGCTCCCTGGCATTGATCAGAGCCCAGTGTGAATGAGGTTTAAGACACCTTTAAAACCTGATCAGCTGTGGTGGTGGGGGCGTGGTTGAGCACCAGCTTGTGGAGGGACAGCGAGATCAGGAGATGAGAATGTTAAGGATCATCACCTGGCAATGATTGTCTCTAACAGCTGTTTGTCATTGCAGTGAGAGAGGAGATGGGTATTAAGAGTGAGCCAGACGCCAGTGAGGGAAGAGCTACCCACCCACACACACAGAGCGTGTGCTGACCCTCCGCTGAAAAGCAAGTTTTTGTTGGGTGAGGCGCTGAAAAGACAATTTTGTGTTATAAAATAAATTACCTTTTTGAGTTGAATTTCGCAGACTCCTGCTTCCTCGTTGCACCCCATCACGAACGTTGTTACACTGGTGCCGAAAACCGGGATTTAAAGGAGGAAGAACACCGCCATGGAGGCCTCACCTCTGGAGGAAATGTTTAAGATCCTCGCCAGCATCCACCAGTAACAGCATCAGACCCTCCTCGAGCTGCGCACGGAGCAGGAGTCGGCGAAATTCAACTGAAAAAGGCGCCGGCGCTTAGCCACGCCCCCACCACCACATCAGCCTATAAATGTGGCTAATTCTTTCACTCAGAGACTGTTGCATGTTAAACATGTGCAGGGTAAGCCCACGTGTTGCTCCCCATGTTGGTGGTGTGCAATTTGTTACCAGGCATAAGGAAGTGTTTAAGGACCTACTTGAATAGAGCTCAATGCTGTCACATTCAACAGAAATAATGCTAGCAAATGGCAGAAGAAAATGACAGGAAGATCAGGATGTAAAACTCAATGATAGCACTGCAGGACTAAGGCAAAACAAACGCTGATAAAATCTAATTTAATTTAAAATTTAATCTACAAATATCTACAAATCAAATTCTGAGATAGTCAATGAGTGGCACCTAAATCAGAGTGGGCATACTGACTTAAGGTCAACTTTTGTGACTATTAGATCAGATAAAAATCTCCATGATCTTCAATGACATCTTCTGGACTTCAACGGTACATTTATCTCTCCATCAGAAGTTTGAAACAAACTTTTGACTTAAATACTTTGTTACACAGCTCAGACATCAAAAAAATTAACTTGGTCGTGCTGACTGTAGGTTTTGTGTGTGTGCTTTGGTGTTCAGTTTCTATAGTAACAGCCCTTGTGATGTCAGAAAAGATCTGGGGTTTTATCCTTATCCTTTCTGACCAGCAGGACCCAGTGTCCCTCATAACAGAAGAGATTTGAGCAGTGCAGTAATCCCTAACAACACTGAGATCATCATCTCCTTTCTAGTCACATGACCCATCCAAACACAAATCAGCTCATTCCAAGCAAGTTCTGGTACAGATCATTCTTCCTGAGAAAAAGAGACTGCATCCATTCTTAAGTATCACTGTCCAAAACATAGATTTTATGAACGTATGTGTCAGGAGTGAGTGTGTAGAATTTAACAATCTCTTCAGTGTCTTCTCAGCCCTAAATAAGTTCAGGCAAAGAAAAATCAATGCAGCAAGACATTTACTTTTTTCAGTAGGGTGACTCCTCTTAATGTGGTGCTCTCTAAATTGATTTTCTGTTCGAATACAGACCTGTTACGAAAATGAGAGATTCTAAAAGTTGTGGTGGGTTAAAGGGAGAGTGAACTTAAAGGGAAGAGAGACAGAGATAATGAGAGAGCAGCCAAGTTGTACGTGTTACTGGAGGCTCCCTGACCACCATCTATTGAAACTCAACTCTGTCTTCTAGCTGCCAGGCCACAGCTTAACAAAAGGCAGAGTTTCTGTGGAGATTCCTTCATGCCTGGTTTTCACCCCTGCAGCTGACAGAAATGTGAAATGCATTGGAGAACAAAAGTGGTTTACACTATAGCCTTAGCATGCTCATCTGACAAGTGCTGGTTGGGAATTGTCATAAAGATACTGACTGACATTGAACAACATGCCAGGTGACATTCCATAAACCAGTCAAATGTCAAATCATCATAAACAACCTCTGAGTGCCAGCTCATCATATACAGAGTTTAGCCCAGAGTCTGTGATATTTTTGTTTAGTCTGGGATGGCAGTCAGATGCGCATGGTACACAAATGAAGAGGCCTCATTCAAAACCTGCCAGCATCAGTGCAGCATCGGATTAGCAGAGTTCAAAGCATGTAAACACTTGGAATGGAATCACTGTAATGAAGCCACTCCAGTGGCATGTTGCCAGGGAATTTCTTTGTCCAGTTTCTAAATGTAAACTCTGTTGCTCTCCTAGAAAAGTTATTTTATTTCTCAGACCTAGGGCCATAACCAGCCCTGTTTGACCCATTACAGTTCTTGCCATAAAGCTTTAGAAGAAAATTCTGAAAAAGAGAACACCAAGATGCTAGCGATAAACCACATCCACATCAATCTCCTTTTCTAGGAAAACCAAACAAATAGCTCCATTATTATCTTCCCATATCTACTTACATTGAAAGCTGCAATAGCCATTTCCCATCAAGGAACAACCTACCAACATCCTATCAAGCTGAACCCTAAAACCAGTTGCTGAAGATGTGTCAATCACTTCATGTCTCTGAGAAATCACTGGACGTTCTCATGCATTCTCCAAAGGAAGACAGAAAATAACTTTTATCTTCCAGATGGGTCTTAACGAGCCCCTTTGGGTGTGCCTTTAAGAACATGTCCTACTTCTTTAGGTCCATCTCCTTCACAGAGCAAGAGTCCAGTAACAGCCCCATCTGTCTGCTGCCACTCAGCCTGTACTGAAACATTTCACTTAATCACTCATTACTCCTGACCAGTGTGAAAGACACCAGATGCGCCAGAGTCAGGAACACACACACCAAAAGGTCAGAAACTAGAATATGTCTTAAAGTTGCTATCAGGATCAGGCACACAAACCACAGGAATCAGTTTTGAAACAATTTGTCTTGTTCACCTAGCAATAGCAAAGATCACAGCATCTTACAATCTAAAAACATCTCATGACTCACACACTCATTCACATGACATATCTACGTGCATACGAACATTCTGTATGGACCAGTATAAACACTGCCTCTAGCACGGGTCACACATGATTCCAGGTCAGCCATTTTAGGCCACAGCTGTTGGTACATAATCATTTATTTGTTTAGATTTCAAACTGATTCCTATCTAAACAGTTTGAATGCAGAAATACGCTGTATTTTGTGTTTACTGCAATCAACTGTCCAAAATGCCTAACATGACACATGCCTAACCCTGTATCAACTGCAGAGAGAGCATTCTCTCCTGGGGTATCGCTCATGACATTGCATCATCTCAGAATCCCCAAAGATATCATAACTCCAGTTTATTCAGGAGCTCAGGTGCTTTCTAATGGCCCTACGGACAACTGTTTGTTTTTGTGACAGGGTTGCAAGCCCTTCACTAGGATGAATGCAAATGGTGCTTGCACAGATCAATTCCCACAATAGAAAGATACAGTTGTAGCAGAACTCCATGGGATCCCCACAGGAAGCATTTCCCCTCATTGTGCCTCTCCACTCCCGCCACAGGGAATCCCCAGATAAAGTATGGCCACCAGCCTGTGCTTGCCACCATGACTCTGTACTAGTGGTTGACTGATATGGGTTTTTTAATGGCCGACGATGTTATCCAGAAAGCAGGGTGGCTGATATAATGGCGATTTATCACACAATTTAATATAAGAAATAACATATACATAAAATTGCACACACACACAAAAAAAAACCCTCTTGTTTACCACTTTTACAAAAAAGTCACACAAAACTTTAACTTTGTAAAAAATTATCTTAAAAAATAAGAATGTATTTTAAATGGTAGATAACAGTTTCTTCTGATTTCTGTTTAGTCATCCAATTTTAGTAATTTATTTGCACAAAGAAACTGTTAATATACTGTATAAGGAAGTAAATAACAACAGCGTGCAAAGTCCAAGCAACCACAGATGGCATGTGTGCATTAGCAATCATATTTTCTCACAAAAGTTCGAATCAAACCAATTTTAAATACAGTGCACAGTGAATATGATGTTTACTCATAGTGCAAGTGAAGGGTTTTTACTTTGAAGTTGCTTGTGCTGATCCAGCAAGCCACAAACAGTTTACATGGATCACCTGCTTGGATTGTCACAGACAGACCATCATGTAACATTTGTAAACCAGAGGAACTGAGTTTTGATCCTGGCTGATGGACACATATTATATGAGCACTCCACAGGAAGAAAATGCTGGATTTTCATGAGGTTTTTTTTACGTCTAGCACCACAGCAAAGTAATTTGCATAAATGCATTTGATTGAATAAGATGCAATCTAATATGCTCATCTGTGCTGGTTCATGTTTTGGAAAGCAGTGTCACTGAATGAGAAGAAGCCAGAGAAACTTAAACAAGCGCTCTCCGGTCCAAATCTGTGCTCTGACGACAGCTGAATGCTGTTGTACGCGCCACTGAATTGTGTTAAATTCACTGGCGAATGCCGGTGCACAAGTTAAATTACCAAAGAGTTTTGCACAGAGATGATTAGACTGGGAGGGGGATTTTATCAAAATTAAACGAAGGGTTCAGATAAAAATGATTTGCGGGCAGCATTTGGCCTGCGGGCTGCAAATTGAATAACTCTGCTTTAGAGAAACAGATAAAAAAAAAAAAAGTGTCATGCAATCTAAAAACTAGCAAATCTAACTAAACAAAAATGTATTCTTCATTTAACATAAAAAGGAAGGAAATTGCTCTGAGGCAACAGCACATTCACAAACTACTTGTAAAAGAGCAAAAATTAAACATGACAAACACACCGGATGCTAAATAAAATGTCATTCTTAAATATAAACAGTAAACACATAAATACTTACCCTTTCAACCAAACTGCTGTCATCTGCTCTGACCTCCTTTGCAGCTATGTAGCTGACAAAGTTCAAGCTTTGTTTCCCATGAATGTGACCTACTTCAAAAGTTTTTTCTTTCTGAAATCATCAAAAAAGTATTTTACATCTGAAAGTAGGATGCTGCAGACACTGCCAGACAAGCAGTGGGAGATCAAGAGTCCAAATGGTCCAGCATCTCTTCTACACTATTGTAAAAGGTTATTTTAAAATAATGTTCTTACTAACCATGTACGTCACCGACCATGAGTGTATTGTGCTATCTGCATCCAATTAGTGACCTTAAATGCCAGTTTGAGGGATCTGGGAGAGCTGTTCCACTAAGAATAAAAGCATAACCCTTTATTTGGCAAAAGTGCACTTCAGAAACCTTTACTACTTTCTTCCCCTTTTTTGCCTCTGTATGTGGCTGGCAGGCAGCCAGGAACTGTCAAGCATTGGTAATGTCAAATGAGGCCACACTGACTGACAGGCAGAAATGCAGTGGGAGGGCCCTGCAGCTTACATCTTCTATGAAAAAACTACTACTATGTAGCAGTAAGTAACAGGTTTCTAAGACTCTGGGCCCCGGAAGACTTCGCTCTCAGGGAGGAATTCACAGCAGTAGGCTTCAGATCAGTGCATGCTGGGTAAATGTCACATCCCCTTTGGGCTGACTTTCCTCAAATGAAGGCGCTTGCTTTGATTAGGCTCGCTGTGTCTCTGGACGCATAACAGAGCTAACCCTCATATAAAATAAAAAAAAATCAGAGGTGGTAAAATACATGGAAATGTAACGTTAGAAAAAGAATGAAATCAAAGAAAACATTCACACCCCCACCCCTTCATCCTTACTGATCTTCCAGCTTTGCTCACTTTTTCCTAATAAAAGGAGAGTACTCACTTGCTGTGGAGGAAGCCACCCCATGCCCCATAGTGGCAGCTTACGTCATTGGTTAGACTTCAGTGTACAGAGCCAAGAGAAACTCTTCCAACATACCATTCCAAACAGTGGATGGGGTTGGGGGGGGGACTGCAGGGTGGGTGGGAGACCTGCAGTGTGGAGTGCACCGCATAGGAGGACACCCATCCCTGCCTAAACGCTTCCTGTCTTACTGACAGAGGTGAGCTTTAACCAAGCACACACTACAAGACTTTCAGTTGGCGGCCTGCGGCTCAGTCTTGTTTTCCATCATGTTGGTGCACACACTTAAGAACTGATCGCAGACTGGGTGTATCAACTACACGACCATTCGTCCCTAACTGAGACACATCAAGTCCCTTTTGACCACTTGTGTTCAGAGGGGAGAGTCTTTGATATCATAAGGACATACATCAATCATTTCTTCTGTGTAATACTGAATGATTATAAAGCGCAAAAAAGTAAAAGAGAATGCACTAAAAAAAAACAGAGCACAGTTTAACTTAGTTATACACAAATAATATGAAGAATAGCTGAAAATAAAAAAGACAAAGGGTAGGGAGATGTTTTATTTACTATTTATTATTATTTGTCTCCTGCTTCCCAATACCTTGCTCTCCTCTTGCAATCTCTCTATATTTCATTGGCTGTGGCTCACTGTTGGTCTCTTGCTCATCGGGGCAGTGCACACAACTGACGACAAGACGTCTAGATTTCTAGCTTGTTTGAAATCCATAGTAGCTTCTGCAACTTGCTGGGGCATGTCGCAGGATTGCGCACAGTTCTGAGACTTCTTGTCGCAGACCAGTCGCCAACTCAAAACATCAAAGGAGATGAGCTTGAGTCGTGTAGTGTGCACTAGGCTTTACCCTCCTGGCCTGCACCTAGGGCATTTCCACGGCAGTAGAAGTTGTGCTGGGTCTGTGGTTGCAAATATGACAAATACAATGTGAGTTGCGAGGACAATGCAATGTTTATGTCCTCAGATGGACAGTTAGTGGCAATGGTAGCAAATCATCAACATAACATATTAGCTATGAAAGGCCAGCTGTATGGCTTACTTACGAGTTAAAAGGTCCATTTACATATTGTAAGGTCCAACTCGAATTGGAGAAGTGTTTACTTGTGTATCAAGGCAAAACAACAGAGAGGAAAAGGTTTTGTTATAGTGTGTTTTTGTTTGTATATAGGTTATTGAAACTGTTGTCCACAAAAAAGAATAATAAGTTTAACAGAGAGCTCAGAGGACAGTATTCTTATAACACGTGCAGCTAAATACCAGACCCCATGTGTTGACATTTCCTACTAACTTCAGTTCTCTGGAAGTGATACGAGTGTGGACTTATTTCTACTCCAGTGCTTAAAAGGAATAGTCCAGGTTCAATAGTTAAACTCAATCGACAGCATTTGTGGCATAATATTTAATGATTATATAACTGGCATAATGATTACCACAAAAATTAATTTTGGCTTGTCCCTCCTTTTCTTTAAAGGAATATGCCAATTTAATACCAACTCGAAAACTCAACTTTTCGAGTTGGGGGCATGCCAATTTAAGAATCATGGAGGAAGCAAATTGTTACAGGTAATTTGTTCCTTTTTGCTTGTGTATTTTGATGCAGTTCAAGGAGTGCAGTCTGTATGCATTTTTGTACTGTTCGTGAAGAATAACAATAAAGCTTGCCAGAAAATAAAACTAATTTTTGCCGGTTTATGCAGCGACAGGCTTGTGCAATAAAACTACATCTCCCACCATTATATGATAAACTACATAGATAAAGCATTAATTACACGCCTAATGTACGGCTTCCATTTCATTTTGTTGCACTGGTGCTGAGAACGCTTTCTGGCTTCGCCAGTGTGAGAAAAAGAGAAAGATGAAATTGCAAAACGGGTCCATTCTTTCCGACTACAATCACTTGAACGCACATCACATCGTATATACAATCTCCAACCTCTTAAGTACGAACTTCCCAGGAGGACTTGAACGCACCATTAGCAACTTGCACGGCGATCTCGTTATTGCTGTTATCTTTTTTCCAGAGCGATCTCAACATTTGTGGTGTGTGTGTCCTCCACCTTGTAAATGGGACAATGTTCACTCTGGTCTCAATTTATTTTCCTCTGTACATGTCTACCATGGTTGTTCGTATTCCGCCGACTCAACCAAGTAGCCACGCCCCAAACCCAAACCACTGACCTGTTTCAGTGATGTCACTTTTTCCTTGCAGCTGCCATATTTGTGACCATCAGCTGGAGGAAACAATGGCGGTGAATGGAAAAACACCCATGAAACGATATCAAGAATAACATCAAAAATTGTTTTTGATCCATGGCAAGTTCCAGGAAAGGTTCATACAGGTCTGAAGACAGTACAAATATTGCCAAATGGGACATTCGAGGACATTTAAATATATTTTATCCATGATTCATGAGTCTGATGTGTGACAAATGAGTACACACGCCCACTGGCACATCACCGTAAACACCTCTCATACAAATGTTTTGAGTTGTTTTCAGGTCTGATGTGGTCACAATATTACAAAACTTCTGTGATGATCCTGTCTGTATTAATGTAAGAGCTGCTTTTAACTCCCGAAGAAGGCTTTTGTCACGTCCCACAGCGCAGCACAATGAAGGTATATGGAAGTTTGGTCACAAACATAGCAGGTTGGTCATACAGTGACAAAACATGAAACAGGTCAATAGGTTGAGCTAGAAAGGTATGGGTGGAGCTGAACAGGCCGCTCAAAATATAAACATCAATGTTTTGATAGTGCCTAGGAGGCTCAGTGGTTATACTTTTGGGCGAGGTAAACCCATAATTGGCTTACTTATCGTAGTCAATGAACAATTAACTGGGAAAGTAGAACGTATTTTGTCATCAAAAAAGTTACACAATTCACCTTTAAATAAAGAAAAAAATGTGGGTTACAGTGAGGCACTTACAGTGGAAGTGAATGGGGCCAGCCCATACTCGCCACATAAACAACATGCATGTTAACAGCTTTGGTGTGATAAAAATAGCTTACTTACCTTTTCTGTGTAAAGTTAAATCCAATTTTACAACTTCGTTGCCATGACAACATAATGCGAAAACCCTAAAATGACCATGTAACAATGATTTAAACCACTTTACAGTTAAATAATACACAAATTTTAACAGAAGAATTTATGTAAGTGCTTTTTACAAAATTATAAGCTTCTAATCTCTGCATTTAATCCCTCCAAAAATTGGCCCCATTCACTTCCATCGTAAGTGCCTCACTGTAACCTACATTTTTGCTTTAAAAAAAACAAAAACAAAGGAGGGACGAGTCTGAATTATTTTATGTTGTGATCAGCATTATGCCACAAATGCTGTTGATTAAGCTTTAATTGTATTGAACCCAGAACATTAATTTAGCCTAAGTCAAGCATATTAAATAACCAAAATCTTTTAAGCGTGTCACTTGCATTTGCAAGTTGCTTTGGACAAAAGCTGATAAAAGATACATTTAAATATCCATCGTTGCAACTGAATTCCAGTGAACAGTCTATCAGTAATGAGGAATGTAAACCAAACATTTTCCACAATGAAAACAATGCAACTGATACAATTAAATATGCTTTGGTAGTGTAAGATTTCAAAGCAACTTGACATAATAGATTAACCAGCAGAGGACAAAACCATCTGAAAAACTGCTTGAGTGTCAACGCCAATAGTATACAATAGAACTCGAGCTCGAAAACTTGTGCTAATGGTTCACACTGATTATTTCTCAACAACGACAGCTTTATGTCCGCTTCTTACACCATCATTCAATTGAAACAGCCATGTGCAGCTGTGAAGAAAAACTGAACCATGAACTTGAGATATCCATGTTCAAGAAAGCTCTTCTATGGGAGCATCTCTTCCTGAGAACACAAACCACATCTTAAGCAAAACTGAACCATCAGGCTGTTCAAGCGACAAAAGCATAACAGCGTACACGCAAATAATGCACCGGTGCATCATTAGCGAAGGTTTAAATACTTCTGCGCCCATAAATGGGTATGCATCCAGACAAAGAGACCACACACAAACACACACTCTCTCTCACTCTCTCCCTGGGTCAGACACACGAACCGAGCTTGATCACGATCTGTTGCTCTTATGTACAACTATGTTAAACGGACCAAATCAACAAAGGTCCAAATCTGACTTACATCAGTGTTAACGAGGTTTTTGTTTGACTTTCTCCATCGACATGCGCTGGATGCCTGATGCTGTTATGCGTCCAGCTGTTTCCAATTCCAACAACACACAGAGCGAGTTGAGTTACTGAACACAGAACAATAAAGTTACACATATTATTCCGCGGCTCTATAATTCCGAAAATAAGTATGAAAATAAAAGATTTATAATTGGCGTTATGTGATGGAAATGCCTGCACACATAGAGACAGTTAGCATTAGCAGTCCCTCATCGCTTTTGTTATGAAAACGCCGGTCACACACGATCGCTTTCGTCACGAAGAAACTTCCCACATCTTTTGCAAACCATGTTTATAACATAATACAACGACATTTCAATGGAATTAATGACATGTGGGAAATATGTAACTGTTTATTGACTATAACAGCCCGAAAACTACACACAAAAAAATCACCAAACGCGAGCTCCCCGCCCTCAGAAACAACACGCGCGGCGCGATTTCACAAAGATATGTTAAAGACACCGTTTAAGACCAGAATATGAGTTAATTGTGTTTTTAATATTGCTTTTCATACTCACAGATTTGTCAGACTTGCTCCATGTGATTCAACGTGTATCTGTGCGCGTGTGTCCGCGATTCCCTTCTGCTGCAACCATGGAGACGCCGCGTCACCCACAGCAACAGAGAAGAACAAATGAAAGTGTAAAATTAGAATGGAATTTAATTTCTCTAATTGCATTGATTCATACCTGATGAATTAACGTCAATAAAATACAATTTTAAGAGTTACATTGATACAGAGATAATGGAGGGACAAGTCGAAATAATTTTGCGGTAATCATCATTATGCCACAAATGCCGTCAGCTGATCTTAACTTGTACTGAACCTGGAATATTCCTTTAAATTAGGGCATTTACATTCGCAACAAGATTATATTGCCTTTTAGTTCTCATGTCAAGGCAAACTGTATGTACATGTTGCACTTCAACACTGTTGCGCCATCTAGTGTGCAAAATGGAGCATGTCAGTAGGTCAACGAGCCAAGATGCAGATATCTATAGATAAGCTAGATTACTCTTTTATAATGATATTGGAATTCCAAAAGTCAGAAAGTAGTAGTATTCACGTATTTAGCAACATTATATTGTACCAGATTAACTTAATAATTGTATAATTTCATTAGGTTTGGTTTATCCATCATTACAAATCTGTAATTAATAAAACCTTTATAGGTTAAATCCTCCGTTTGGTTAGAATTTATGCAGGTCATTATACCCAATAAAAGATCTGGCCAACACATATCCACCACAGATGGGAAGTCAACGACAACGGTGAATATCTGCAGAGCATGTTCAAATTGTGTTAAAATTTAATAACAGTTGGCAAAGCATTTATAAATAAACGAACAAAACCACAAAAAGCATTTTCTTTTTTACTGGCTTTCCAGTACCCTGAAAATATAATTTAGTAACCTAATGGGCATTTGTCCAAAAACTGGTTGGATTTGAACACTGCTGGGAGGAAATTGGAAAACAAGTATCAATGGAATGTTAACAATCACTCGATTAACAATTGCACTTTATTTATTTATGCGCAATTGTTTTATGAATTTAAAGAAACAGACAGCCTGGATCCCTCATAATCAAATGTCAGAATGATTACATGGAAAACTGAACCCTGATCTTGAAAAATAACAGGCAAATGTGTCTAGCAAAGTTTTTTCTGCAATATCTGACTTACTCAACAATTGGGCTTTACAGAGCAAAGAACACCTGTCTCATGGACCACTGTAAACCCTACAGTTGTCCTAACTGGGAAAAAGTTTTCTTAATTAAACATTATTTGAAATGTCAAGTTTTGGGCTCATAACTAAAACGTATTTTTCTTAAAAATCCATAGAATTAAGATTTTAAGTGTTATTAAAACTAATGAGTATATATATATATATATATATATATATATATATATATATATATATATATATATATAATAAAAAAAAAAGGCTACGGCACATACCCACAATGCCTTGCACATGAATTATGTATTTATGTTTCCTTGGTCAAAGGGAACACATTTAAATAGTTGTTGCATGGTGTAGAGCCACGGAGAGCAGTTTCTCAGGTCCCACACTTTCTGTTGAGCTGTCCTGCTGAATACTGATGAGATAACACAACTTGTGCAAATATCAGAATCAAACTCAGCAGGCGGTTTAAAATGGGATGGAACTGCCGCATTTGAACCATCTCAACACTGGTGCTCCTCTGATTCTAAAATGTTCAACAAAATACTGCCTGCAGTGTCTCATTGTAAAGATCATTGATGTACATCGCAAGGAAGATTAGAGATTTCTGCAGTTTCAGACCTGCAGAGTATACATATGTTACTTATACACAATAGACTATGCATTGAGCTAGTTTAAAATATCTGAACCAGGGTTTTAAACTAGCATTGTATTTCATATAATGTACAATACTTTGTAATAATAATATATATTTATATAGGTTAAGAAGGTTCTTTATTATGTATATAAGTACATATATGATTGTGAGCATTAAGGTGACTGAATTTTCCTGGGATTTATTTTTTATTTTTATTTTATTATACATTAGTTATTTGCATATCATTTTAATACATGTTATGCCAACTATACTTCTGACAGTATTGCTTAGATTTGTCTATTCAGAATAAACAGGGAGTATGTGCTAAACATTTGAGGTAATCCGTTACAACTACTGACCTAAGCAAGACTACTATAAATGTCTTTGAAAGTTGGTGATGACTGTGTATCTAACAAAAGTATTAAGGAAATAAAAACCATGACTAAACTGTATGTCTCATTGTTGCATGATGTTTATATCTCTATAATCCATAAATTCAAATATTTTGACACATCATTATTTCTTATCTGAATAGTGGAGAATCTCCCATGATGTGAGTGTGGTGCTGTTCTCCATAATATTAAAATACAACATAGTATAGTTAAAATACATACAATATGGTAAGCATATTATGATAAACTATGTTATACTGGTACCAAAGCAAACCGAAAGCTTTTCCTTGAGAAAGTAACATCAAATCTGTACAGAGGTGTCATGAATTCTCACTGCTCTTTCACAGAAATTATGTAAATCTATCCCAAGTACCAACAGGAAATAAATACAACAAAAATAAATACAAACTAAAGCATAAAGTAAAGCATAAGGCTTTTATCAAAAAGATATATTTCTTGCAATATTTCCATAATTAAGTATGAATACCAACAACTGAGACTTCATAAAACATTTGGCAATTAAGTAGCTGAGTAACAAAAGATCAATGTCTTTTCTCTACTATATTTTTATACAAATGTACATGACGTGAGTCATAAATACCATTAGAATAAAATATTAGTGACATATTTGTCCTAGCAAAAATAAATTAAATGTCACAAAAATGTAATTTATTGTGGAGAGTCTGTAAAAATTCTTTGAAGATTATAAAATCATTAAAGAGTCCTTGCATAGTCTTTGCATAGACTTGTAGCAACATGGCCATTCAACATTATGAAAGTCGCAGGACTTTTCTTAAATTTAACACCTTTGTACATCCATAAGGAATCATCTTGTACCATAATGTCCCTGTTTGGACAAACATTCCTCTTACAAGCCATTTCAATAAGTGTGACTGTGTTGATGTTCGTTCATATATCATTAATTATTATTTTCTGTACCATTCAGCATATGAATTTAGTGAAGCAAAGAATCATAGTTACTGTCACAGTTTGAGCATGAATGCCCTTTTGATAGACTCCATCTCAACTTTTAACATTGCATCTGGCTCTTTGTTAATGTATTAGTTAATAACCTCATTGAAATCATAGTATTGCTCCAGATCTGCAAAGATATCATTTGGATTCCTGCAGGAGAGGTTGCAGAAGCAGGCATTGATCCACATGTATTTCCAGGTAAAGACAGATCCATTAGGACACTGAAACTCCACCTCAATGGTCTTTGACTTGTAGGGGATGCAGCAGCGCTCGTCAGTACAGACTCCACAGTACTTGGGCCAATAAGGCTTCTTACTGATGCAACCTGAGATGGTGAAGTTCTGAAACTCTGGTTCACGGTAGATGTTCAGGCATTTTTTACCTGGCTGAGCCACAGTTATGACAATGAATTAAAGACTGAACTTTAAACTTCTAATAATACTTAATCGATCAATCAGTCAATCAATGAGCAAGCAAATAAATTAAATATTGATGTGAGTAAATGAATTAATTCATCTTAGATGAGAAAGTGATGAGCGCTCCCAGCAACAGTGATGTGTCAAGATGAAATGAGTGAATGAATAGCTTTCTTACTCTAAAGTGCTTGGTGATGTCCACCTCACAGGGTCGGAGATTACATAGTCGACTGTCTTTTTCCATCACACACTCAGCATTGTCATTAGAAATGCGCATGGATATGCCCCGTCCACAAGTTTTTGAACAGGGACTCCATGGGGTAGTCTGGGTAATGCAATTTTTATGCCAAATATTGTTGCTGGTGAGAGACACTGAAACAGACAAAAAATGGGTTCATTCATACAAACATCAATAGTGGTGGTGGCAGTCGCAATATAATGAATAACTCAAAACAATGCAAATGCAACAGAAAAATTTGTATAGACTTTTGATAGACGTAACACTAATGCATTACTCACCCTCTTCAGGGGCGTGTCTTGGGTTAGTCTTGCGTGGTTTACGGGACTCTTCACAGATCCATTTATCGCAGCACTGACCTGGAATCTTCACTCGCTTGGGTCTTTGACACCACACCCGGGGTGGCTGGGACTCAGTACAAAGGGGCACACACCCAATCGCCCCATTCACACAGAGACAGCGGTACTTACAATTGGGTTGGAAGCTCTGGCCATTACGATAGATTACACCGTTATATTCACAGCCTGTTCCCATAACATCTGAAACACAGAACAGAGAAGACTTGTCCTCTCTTTATATAGCAATGAGTGATTTGTTATACAGACCATGCTTGTAGACAAAATGATACATTAAATGTGGATCATCTTTAATCTTTTCTATGGAATCAAGCCTTATGTCATAGCTACACAGATTAGCACAATCTGACGTTATTCACAAATATACTGATTCCAAGCACTGTGTGATCTTTTATATTCATGCTACACTCAACTTTATTATTAATGTGTAAAGTGGGTCTAAAAGCTAGAGATCACGTTGAAAATCTGAAATGAGAAATATAATTTAAATCTGAAAATAAACAGAACATTTAAAAATACTTAAGTAAAATATTTCAGAATCTGTACTATCTCTAAGGTCATTAAATAAGCAAATCTGTGACACTGACCAAGTGTACTCCAATGTACAATAGGTTAGATATCCTTGCTTCCATTGAAACATATAAGATGCTTTTTGTAACATTCTGAAATCATGCTGGGATAACATGGACCATCTGATTTGGCACAAACTTGTGAGTCCATGCCAGCTCAAGTGCATGCTGTTATTAAAGCAAAAAAAAAAAAAAAGAGATATAAAAATATTAAAAAGCAAAGCAATAAGCAAAAGCACATACATCCAATGGTGAAAGTGCTCAGTGTAAGTGCTCGGGCAAAAAAAAGGGGTCCAAAAGAAAAGTAAAAAAAAAGAAAAGCTTCAAAAGAAAAAGTCGGCACACCACAGCTCAAAAAATATAATTTTTATATATTCCCTCCTTGGTGATGTTTCAAGCCACCTGATGTATTACATGTTAAAATTCTAACATGTAAAAATTAATGTTTGAATGATACTGTATGTACACACTATTTTACTGTAGGTTTCAGTATGTAGGTAGATGCTGCATCATGCTCATATTACATGAAACTGAACAAGTAAAAGAATACATGGGGTCACTTACATGCACACACTCCTTTTTCATATCTTGGCTTGTCAGCGCTGTAGTCACAGTAAAGTCCTTTATGATAGTCACAGGTATCTCTCTCATTACAGGTCTCCCCCACCTGTTTGGCACAGGCCTTGCAGCAGTCACACCCATCTGTCAGCAGGCTGACCCCAGGTGGACACACAGGGGCACTCTTGGGGCACTTACAGGGCCATTTGCAGTATCGATTCCGGTTATAAGGGTCCAAGTCTGTGGTCATAAGAGGAGAGTCTGTGGAGTTCTGGGAACTGGCCTGTGTGGGAGAGAAGAGGAAGGAACATAAAGAAGACATGCCAACTTCAGCCAATATGGGGCAGCACAGGCTTTGCTTTGAATCTATAGTAAATTTGGGTCCTTACATTTTTTTTATTTAATCTATTTTTTTTAATAGATTCCCAAGAACTTCATTGGAAAGGAAGCTTTGGATCAGTTTTAAATATGACACATTACATTGTAACTAAACTGGAATACATTTACATTTAGCCAAAGTAAAAAAAAAAAAAAAAGTATTACTTGATACCAGTACAATAAATGGGTTAATTTGGACAGATATACAAATAGATATCCATGCAATATGTTTCACACATGGTATTTTGCTTTATAAAGAAAACACTATGTTATCATAATTAATAAAAATGTCACAAATAATCATGTTTAAAATAAGATTAAAAAAAGAAAGTTTAATAGCTGATATATATTCTATTAGAAATTATTTACCTACCCATTTATTACAAAGAAATACTTCATACTAATTATTTTACTGTATAATACAACATTTGCAAACAACTTTCACACACCTGATGTATCCTAGGACTAGGGGTATAGATTCCAGGGGGGATGGGTTAGGTAACCCCCCAATTATTAAAACAAGCAAGTACAACCCCACCCCCCCAATATTTATACCATGATCAATGGAAATATGGAAATTCTTCCCACTGTAACCCCCCAATTTTCAAGCCAAATCTACACGTCCACAACCAGTCCTTTGGTCTAAAATGATTAAACAGTCATGTATTAAGTTGAAATTTATGAAATTAAGCAAATTTCATTATTTACCAACCCCTTCAGGTGAGCATTTGATGGGCTTAATGAATTTAGCACAGCATGCAGTTTGAGGGGCCGTTCATTAGTGCGTTAAAAAACTAGACGCAACTAATAGAACACAACGCAGGTGTCTCGCATTTTTAAAAGGTGACGTTTTTGAGGACCTAGGTAGCTCAGCGAGTATTGACGCTGCCTACCACCCCTTAAGTCGTGAGTTCGAATCCAGGGCGTGCTGAATGACTCCAGCCAGGTCTCTTAAGCAACCAAATTGGCCCGGTTACTAGGGAGGGTAGAGTCACATGGGGTAACCTCCTCGTGGTCGCGATTAGTGGTTCTCGCTCTCAGTGGGGCGCGTGGAAATTGTGCGTGGATCGAGGAGAGTAGCATGAGCCTCCACATGCTGGGAGTCTCCATGGTGTCATGCACAGCGAGCCACATGATAAGATGCAGGGATTGATGGTCACAGAATTGGAGGCAACAGACTTGTCCTCCGCCACCCGGATTGAGGTGAGTAACCGCGCAACAACGAGGACCTACTAAATAGTGGGAATTGGGCATTCCAAATTGGGATTAAAGGGGATAAAAAAAAATTAAATTTTTTTTTTTTTTTTTTTTTTTTTAAAAAGCTGGAGGCGCCGCAACGGTCAAAGACGTCCGTTAGGCCTAGCGCATGTTTGCATAGAAAAACAGTGGGTGACGGACATTTTATAGGGACATAAAAACGAGTTCGGTGTGAACAGCCCTTAACGATTTCCAAGAATCAGCGACCTCCTGGTGTCTCGTGCAGTGATGAACATAGCTTACTTTTTAAACTGACTGAAGCAGCAACATAAAACACTTTATATTTCTAGAAATATTCTTATTTCCTTTTACTATGAAAAATCGCCCTCAATTGGGTCTCAATTAGTAACTAGTGATTAATTCATAACAATATAAGACCGCTCACCTGATGCAAACTGGCCGTCACAAAAATCCACGACAGTAGTGTCCACATCACTATATTCCTGAGAGAAATACATTGAAACAAGAAATGTTGTTTGTTACAGCAGCAATCCACAGCGCACTTTGTTTCCCTCACAGTCAGTGCGTTCAATGCCACACTTGCAGATGTCTGTCTGTGCTACTTGTGTCTTGCTTTACGTCAGCGTGTCAGATTCGTTTTTTTTTGTTTTTTTTTTTCCCCTGCTGGAAGTTTTCCTTCAATTCATTCCTGTTCACTCTTCAAGTGGAAAAAGGAGAATATAAATAAAACATCTGCATTGCCAAGAAATTGACTTGTCCAACTGCTTAATATTTTTCCTACACAAACCATCATTTTGAAATGATTACAAACAGTATCGACAACTGACACTTATGACGAAATCCTTTCATCTCCTTAATCCCTATGTCTTGGCAATGACATAATTATTGTACTACATGTCAAGTGATGTAGTATGACCCAACCAAGCCATTCATTTTTAAATTCTATGTATTTCTTGAGAAAATAAAGCAATACAAAAAGTGCTTTCACTTTAATATACAAGTGTGTATTAAGACCTGAAATGCATTATTTAAATGCAAATATTTCTTACATTATTCATATTGTTCTAATTGCCTGACAGTGTGCATGAAAACAGAAACCATACCAAGGAGTGCCAAGAATTCAAGATAAAAGCACTTTAGACAATGACAGAGAACTTTGTGTCCAGTGAGACCGTTTCCTCTTGCAGAACTGGCATGTGTAAACAAAAAGATGTTGCTGTTTCCTACTTTTCAATTCTATTTCACTGATAAAATATAAAGAATTAGCCAACTGAAATATATTCACAAATAATTTGGTGTGTTTTAGTTTGTGATTAACTATTGTTTTATTTTGGGAAAACTGTATAACAGATTATTAAGATCACCTATATGGTCATATTTAAAACGTTTCAGTAGTGCAAATATCCATCATTTTGGAAGGTTTGTATGAGATGATCATTGAAACTGACTGACGTTTGGTTTCAGCTGAAACCGACAGCAGGGCAGCTAGCCACTGATACACTAAACAGAAGAACCTACACTAAGACAAGAATCTAAACTAATCTCCTATGCCACAAAGAAAAAGATCTTTCAGTGGAAAAATCATTTGTATTTTAGCCCTTATTCCTGAGTGTGCAACTTTGTTGTGGAAGTGATTAAAAAAATGTCTAGACAAAGAGGAAAGGACTCTTATAATCTCCAGGAATAAAGTGATAATTAGCATTTCAGAATAGCCCTCAGTAAGTGGCATACAATCCTGTAACAACATCTGGAAACTTGCAAAAAGCTACATGATCAGGATTACTCACTTACTGCACTTGGGTCTGACTTTATTCCACAGGCTTTCTGATGCCATCATTTTAACATTCAAACACTAGCTTAATTATTAATGAATAATTTTCAATGCACTAAAGATAGTGTGCGAAGTTTCTTACCATGTTGGACATAATAAATAACACAGTGACAAATAAACAGGAAGTGTTTTAAATGCAGTTTATTGCTTAAATTCTTCTATGATTATTCATTGATTCATAATCACAATACATTTACATGAGACAGAACTACAGAAATGACACGTCAGACTGCTGAGATTGGCTCTGGAATAGAAATTAGAAGGAAATCTGTAAATCTTTGTGACTCTAACTGTAAGCATCTTTCTCAGATTTAGGTTTGCTTGGAGTCAGAAAGAAGCTGGTTTTTGGGAGCGATATCGGTCCTTGGGTTGGAGTTTGAATACCTCCAGCATCTCCCACTGATGTCCCACAAGACAGTTTGGCTGTAAAGTCAGATTAACAAAAATTCAGGTTTGCAGATGTACAAGTATTACTATGTAATAACAGGTACACAAGTGTACAAATATTTAGTACATGTTTAAGCATATACAGTGGTTATTGGCCAAAAAACAAACTGTGATTAGGTATACATTTAGTTAAGTTACATCTCTTTGGTATTTATATTCGGTATCTCCCAATCTATAAACGGCAAAGATCATCAGGAACTTGTGTGGAAGCGTTGAGTAGTACTAACCAGTGGAAGTGATCAGAGCACGCACGTATTGAGACCAAAATGAACACTGAGGGCTCTGGAGATTCTTGCGGTTACTGAGCATAAGAGACAGCTCCTTATAGCCCCGCCCACCTGAGTGAGGCATGAACTGAGGCCACGGGGGCAAAAACTTACTGAAGGATGTCCTAGACACAGCAAGAGGCAGGTTGGGGTTTCTGTCAAGACAGGAACAGAATATTTGTGAATATCTGAGATGAAATTTTTATTTTTTTTTATTTTTAGGGCTTTTTAGTCTTTATTTGTATAGGTCAGTTGTGGGGGGAGGATATAATGGATCTTATATGTCATGAGCACTACCCACTGTGCTACGGCACTGACGAAAAGAGAATATTTGAGAAGAGAACGTATAAATCATCATTGTTGTACAAAAGAGTGCGCACAACATGCAAACAGTTCATGATAAATACCCAGACTTTATGAAGTTTGCCATGTAGTTCATGATCTGCAGGGTCAGTGTCCTTTCTTTGGAGCTGAAGAGGTCACGCATTTCTGGGGCAAGAGGAACTCCAAAGAGGAATAGCACATCCATAGGAGTTGACAGATCAACACTGAGAGGAGGGGATAGACAGAACGAGAGAAAGAGGGTAGAGCAACAGAAGTTTATGAGTGTTGCTTGCAATGGGATTAGAGTATTGTGATGGTCTGCTGCTCTATTCATCATAAAAAATCACTACTTCAACAATTTCGTGAAAGGTTGGAACAAGTCATAGTTCAAGCTTGTCCTTGTACAATTTTTCAGACTGTGTTTGAAAGACAATGAAGTATGTTGTTTAGAATTAAGGCTTCTGTTGCTGTTTAGAGACATTCCTAGCAAGTAAACCATTCTTTAAACATTCATTCACTGTTTCAAAAACACCTGGAAAACAGCCATTAAGCTCTCAAACTCGTTATGTTTATGTATACGTAAACAATTTATATAAGCTTACAGAACATTTTGATTTTGTCATTTCTTTTTTTTTTTTTTTCTCCCCAATTTGGAATGCCCAATTCCGAATGCGCTCTAAGTCCTCATGGTGGCGTAGTGACTCCCCTCAATCCGGGTGGCGGAGGACGAATCTCAGTTGCCTCCGAGTCTGAGACAGTCAATCCGTGCATCTTATCACGTGGCTTGTTGAGCGTGTTACCGCGGAGACCTAGTGCGTGTGGAGGCTTCACAGTGTGCTTCCACGCACAACTCACTACGTGCCCCACCGAGAGCGAGAACCACATTATAGCGATCACAAGGAGGTTAACCCAACGTGACGCTACCCATCCTAGCAACCGGGCCAATTGGTTGCTCAGCATGCCCTGGATTCGAACTTGTGACTCCAGTCAGCGACTTTACTTGCTGAGCTACCCAGGCCCCCCTATTTTATCATTTCTAAATAACACAAGATGCTCATAACGACATGTTGTCTGTGAAAATGATTAGGCCCCAGGCAGCAAACTATTTTTTTTTCTGGCCTACTGCCATTTTTAAACACACAAACTCGCATGAGCACTACAGCTCAATATTGTCGGAGCACATGCACTAATTGCTAGGCAACAGCTCTGACACGAAAAACATTTAGTGTACATCGGTGCTTGTTGGATCTAATAGGTGTTCTTATGAATGGTTATAGTCCAGCACTGGTGTGATATAAATAAATTATAATAAAATAATAAACTGAAGGGCACCTGTTGTGAGCGGTGTCCTCAGGAAGGTGGTACAGGTAAACACTGGACTGGGTATTGGTTGCCCAGAATTCAGCCATGTCCACAGCTGGACAGATGATGAAAAGGTCTCTGCAGAAATAAAGGTCTTTGTTATGATGCATGCGTGGCAAAGAATATTCTTTTCCTAGGATTCTGGTATTAACTATCAATAGAAATGCTTTGGTTACCCATAAGAGTATGCCAAACCGAATGGAATGGGAGAAAAAAGAAAGAAAGAAAGAAAAAGAACAGAACATTTCAAAATGGAACCACCTTGAGTTCATTTAAAAAAATGTTGTTACATTTCTAAGTGGGAATGTTGAGTATTTACATAGAGTGACTTAATTTGGAGCAACAACAGCCAAGAGTTTCTATGTTGCTGTATATTAGAGACTAAACAGTAGCTGGGCTCAGCCAGATTCAGTACAAGAATATGAGAGGAAATCTTGAATTAAATATTACATACACAGTCACCTATATTCATATTTTGGACAAATAGATTGAGTTTCCCTTGTTTCCCCTTATGTCCCATGACTGTTTGGGCTGCTATACTGCTGTGTACTGTATGTAGTAGCAGGTCAGAGGGGTGTGTCATGTGTGTCGGTCAGGACTGGACTGTACTATATCTGACACTAGTGATTATATGGTCAGCTCAACTCACTCTTATTCTGAACTACATTTAGAGCTACTGACAAACTTTGGAATATAATTCAGTAAAAAGAACCTAGTGCCCTTCAGGACACAAAATTCCAAAAACAAAGTGTGAAATTTTATTTTCCTTTTAAAGACCAGTTAAAACAGATTGTTATGTGATTATCGATAAAAGATCAAGAATTTTTAGATCATGTGAGGTAGCATCAGTGACTTTTTGACTTCAAAAATCACACTAAATCTACATCATAGAGGAATTAGAATTATCTACCAAAAAAAAACAAAAAAAAAACAGCTGTACAACAGTAAGTTTATTTATTTTTTAGACGTATCTAGACATCACAACCAGTAATAAATCAAAGGGGAAAGAAAAAGCTGTTTGTTTCATGTACTTGTTACCCAACACAAGGTGCTTTTCCAGGCACACTTGAATAAAATCTCACCTCTTCAGCTATCAGTTTTGACAGAGTGAGTTTTCTGAAAAGGAAGTTGTGTTTGCATCCATCTTCAACTATCATTCAGAACTGGGACTAGCTAAAAGTAAAATAGCTCAAACAGATTCAAAATAAACATTTTCCTTAAAAAGCAGGCTTTAGCTGTCATTAAAAACCATTAAAATGTTATTAAAAATGTCATCCTTTACCTGTGATGGCACAGTTTTTACATACACAAAGGTGTACACATGCTCAGTGGCTGGTCAAGATATGTTCCTATATCAGCAACCCTAACCCAGTATTTAATTAAAGCTGTTATTTTAGTGATATAAAACTGTTATCAGATCAGTAAGTAGTAGTTTCTTCTAACACTTATTGCCTCTTGGGTTTATTTCAGTCAGGCCCAGTTATGCTATTTCCTTCCTCTTTGCCACAAACACTACAGTCTCCCCACCCTAAGCGAATGCTATGGTGGCAACTGCAAGACAGGCTGTTTAGAAAGTCGCGGTTCAAGTAGAGAGTACTACCCTAAGGCACAAAATTATTTTTATAGGCTGTTTAAGCATTCCAGACTACTTAACGTTCTTTTGAGGTTTCTGGACAAGCATAATCATTCACTTACAGGAGGTCAGCTGTGAACACAGCAAGAGAGAAAAACAGATTTGGATTGTTCATTTTGGCATCTAACAAAATAGTTTTGACTACCATTATAAGCTTTACAATGACAAACAATAAGCTGAATGAATATATGATGACACCAACATCTAACATAAACAAAAGATGTCAGAATAATAAGAGTTAAGGGTTACCCTTTTCTTATAAACTTGCTGTGTCAGGGAGCTTATAAATGTATACCTAAAAATGTAAAGGTGTCTTTTAAGCACTGAGCTTTTGGCAAGCATTGAAATACAGTAACTCTTACTGCACTAATAAAATATTTAAGCCACTTTCAAACCACTGAGTTTACCCTACAGTACAGATTTGGAAGGCAACTTGAGCCACGGAAGCACATGTTTTTGTATGCAACATTCTCATAATGGCAAAGCAATATACAGTATATGTTATATACGTACACTGGCATTTGACTTTCACTTACCTTGTAGCATTTTCCAGAGCTCGAGAGAAAACATTGTATCCTGAGGGTGAGGGGGAGTGTTGCAAAGAGTAGAACCAGGTTGCTGCCTCCTTCACAAATGCATTAGCATCATCTCCACCCAGAGAGTTCGACAGGGCCTCGTAGAAAGCCGTCTTACTGTCAGCCCTTCCCTGAAGCTGCTCAAAATTCTTTTCAAGTAGAAATAAATAGAAAAGAAACAGAAAAGTGTCAGTAAGAATATTACACAGGATTCTCAATTACATGGTAATAGTTGTAGATCAACTAATATAATAAAGGTAGATCTTTAACGAAATGCTGTGTTCTCACAATTGGGGTGTTTTTCCTAAATGTCAGATTGGGGCAAGTTGTAACATGTTTTAAATGTTATAAATGTATACAATTTATTAATGACAATATCTGTAGCCCAAAACAATGTTTCGCTGTTTCATGAATTGAATTGTTTAAATTTGACTGAAAAACCTACAATAAAGTTTCTATAATGTCAAGTTCCATTGTGACAACTTACTCCATAACCAGTGACAACATGCCCCACTATTGGGGCATGCATGTTGTCACAAAAGTCAGTGTTCAATGAACTGTATCTTTTTGTTTTTCCTGGGAAAAACAGTGGAAATGTTCAATCATTTATTTTGTAGCCAAGACTTCAAAAACTAAACCTACCATGAGAAATATTCAGTTGAGTACAAAGTGTGGTGACTAGCCCTGGTCTGCCCTATTCAAAGAAACTAATTTTATTTTAATCACACCCACCATTCACACATTTCTTTGTTTTCCCCCAGCTTTATCCAATCACTATCCTTAAGGTGTTTTTTGTTCTCTTGGTCATCCTCCCCTTTCTTATTCTTGTGCGTTTTGTAAATGTCCTGACCTTGATGTGTTTGGCTCTGCTTATGAGGCCATCTTCAACTGATGACCCCAGAAGTAAATCTGTTCTGTGGAAGCGTCCAGACTGAAGGGACACAACAGGCTTTTCCCGAAGTACTGTTCCATCAACCACTGGTAACCAGGCCTGTAGGGGACCACTAACTGCTAACAACTGCACTCACATGCACACATGCACATACACAGAATATTAAACCACAATTTAATAAAAAGAATGACTGATTTTCATATAGTATTTCCATCTTAGGAGATTCATCATACCTTTGTCTGGGCAGCATTAATGCTCTGAGCTGGTTTGCTCCGCAGACAGATCAGTAGCTTTGCAATGTCAGAGGGAGAGCAGTCAAGTTCTCTGGCTAGAGATGCAGCTTGAGCCTGGGCTTTAGATGTACTCATCATAACAGCTGGCGAGAACACTGATCCACCCTAAGCATACACAAGAGAAATGTTAAGCATTGCATGTGCTTAAAAAAGTATCTGGACCTTTAGTCATTAGTCATGATAATATATTTTCAACTGGACCAGCTATTTCAAATTTCATTTGTTACTCAGTTTGATCTGAAGAGAGAATTTAAGGCTCTTTTTCAATCACAAAATTTGTCTCACTTGCTTTTGTTCTGTTATTTAATATAATGGAATTCAGACATTTTACAGTAAGTGTGGCTTAAGGGTCCAAAAATGCCCAAATACTTCTTGGGGCCATGATAGTCATGCAGCAATCTTCAGAATAAAGTAGTGTGTATTCAAAAGAGAAAATAATGAAACAGTGAATGGTTTTCTTTGCATATGCTATTTATACACCTACTTACCAGAAGAAGTGCACTGTTTGCATTTATAGTGCATTGTATTTGCATGTGATAACACTTTTTCTTTTCAGCGCTTCCTATTTTTGCTTCTAGACGAAGTGGAAAGTGTGGTGACAGCTTCCACGTTTATGCAGACCAGGCTCTTTGTAAATGCTTATCAGTGGGAAGTCGCAAAACAAATAACAGTAGAGACTAATGACACACTATGAATGCAGACAGAGGAGAGCAACAAGCAGCCATATTCATCTGCATGGCTGGTTGGATGAGGCAAACCCATAGGAATAGCACTGTACATATGTGAAGACTGGCAATGGGAGGTGTTCTGACAAGCCAAAGAACCCCAGAGGATTTCAGACAAACTCACAGTAATGAAGACCTTCTACCAAGAGGTATAAAAACTAAGCAGTGTTTATAAGTGACTGAACATATGTCTATTGTCAAGTGATGTTTTCTCTATGTGCAATCACTGTAGACAAATGCCACACCATTTATATATTTTACAGATGTTGTGGTGTGTGAAGAGACTCAAACTGTACTGTAGGATTACCTATAGACATGAGAAAAATGTGTAGTTTTAGCTAAGGTCTATCCTTGAAACAATATTTTTAAAAGCCTCCAGGGATGTCTAAAGTTGAACTGTTGCTCTATTCACACAAAAGCAACTAAAAGTAGCAGAAACAGACGTGTTATAACCTAGAAATGAAAGACAGGGAAGTTTGTTATCCTGTTTGGAACTCAATCTTGACTTAAAAGATCAAGCTAGCTTAAAGCTTGGCAGGAACCATTAGCTGCTTCCTGGCATTGTAACTCGCATACTAAATAATGACTATATAATTACTTCCTAACACCAAAACATTTGAGAACAAAAAGAGATCCATTAATAAGCCATAGTCAATCAATTGAGGAAGGAATAATGAGTAAAGCCAAAGAAACATCATCTGGAGTACGTTCACACTAAATAACGATGAAGCAACAAATGTGACCATGTTCTGTAATTGTTGTTACTAAATAATAAACAAAAACAGAAGTCTGATAATTTGTTAATAAAATGTTAATGGTTATAATTACCAATTTAAAAAAAAACAAATTCCATTCAATAGAAAGTATATAGGTATAATATTGTAGTATTTTACTATACTATAGTATAGCATAGATATTGGCAATCTTGGTCTTGATACTTGGTATTGCAATGAAAATAAAATAAAGTGGTATCACCTACACCTACTACCTCAAGACTCCTTGATAGCAAAGAACACCAAGTACAATACATAAAATATATTAAAGTAATTTTTGTCAAGATAATGACGTGATATTCTCTCTTTTGCAGTGCATGACAATGACACAGCAGTAGTGTTGGATAATTACCCTCCTCCTGATATCTGTGAGCCCATATTTCATATGGGAGAGTGGCTGAAAGTAGTGTCTGAGTAAGCATTAAAATCTCATCTTTCTAAAAGAGCATTAGCCTGCATGTTGTACAAAAAAATCTTAGTCTCAGTCATGCTTTACAAGACATGATTATTACACCCCTGCTGTCCACCAAGTCTCTCATTGCTCACTCAGCACAGAGACATGAAAACTAGGGCAATGCAACCAATTATCTGAACCATTTGAGTTAACTTATAGGTTTTGAAGTGTAGTCTTACTATATTTTACACAGTAATAACACTGAATGCTGCTGGACTCAATGTGTGAGTGAACAACTGACCACAAATCCAAACCACCCCTGCAGCCATTATTGGCCGCCGGAACACTATCTTGTGCAGAACATGTTACACAGACAAAAAACAACTTTTCACTGAATATGAAAACAAAGAACATAGGTTGTTGTTTGACATTTAGCACTTTAAAACAACCAACTAGAAGCATCCATCCACCTCACATTTTTACACGTAGTCTTCTATAAAATGGCACTCCACTTCACAAGCTCATTTTTTATTCTCTTTCCAATCTCTCATTATTATTTGATCAACATGGCACCAAGTGTGAAATAATGTTTTTTGTTGGATATAGTGGTAATTAAAGGTCCATTAAAAAAAATTCTCCCTCTCTCTCAGGGAAGGGTACTGGTGGAAGGTCTACTCAGTCCAAACTAAAGAAGTGAACTATATACCACACTGTCATGCAGCAAAAGTCTACCATGGGTAAGTTTGAAATTACTGACTAAACTAGTAACTAGCCAGCTAGCATCAATGATGGCTAGCTGTTCAACGGTTGTGTCTGCTAAGTGCTAATGGCAACATTCTCGACTGTCTCAGCTGGCTGTATGAAAATGTGACCAGACCAAAGGCTGAAGAGCTGCTTCGTCTCCCAGGAAACCGAGTTGGGTCATTCTTGATCAGAGAGAGCACAAAAGGTCTGTATACATATTTAAGACAAACATTATACTCATATCACCTCCACTCTGACATTTGCCTTTCTTTTTTGTCCAATGAAGTGCCAAAAATAACGATGATAATACCTATTATAGGTTACAGGTTGTTAGTATGGTCATTCATATGTATCTTCAAGTTGTCAATTTAACATGTTAATTTATTAAAATTTGTTAGTTCCAAAATAATGCTTAAAAAAATTGCACACTTAACTTATAACTGTCCAGTTTGTAAATTCTGTAATAAAGGAATTTCCTACCATTTCAGCACTTCAAGCTTGAAGTACCACCGTAATGCGATTCCAAAACCAGCCTAGTGCCAGCTGCTACAGACGTGGTCGTCAAACCACACTTTGTGGGAGCAGGCAACTCTGGGTTACAGTGAGGCACTTGCAATGGAAGTGAATGAGGCTAATCCGTAATCTTTAAAATACTCACTGTTTCAAAAGTATAGCCACAAGATATAAACATTATGCATGTTAACATGATTTTAGTGTGATAAAATCGCTTACAAACCTTTTCTGTGTAAAGTTATACACAATTTTACAACTTGGTTGCCATAATGACGTAAACACTAAAATGACAATAAAAACGATTATTTAAACAACTTCACAGCTCAAATAACATACAAGGTTTTACAGAAGAATTAAAGTGAGTGCTTGTTGTAAGTTTATTATAAAAATATAAGCTTCACATTTCTGCCTGTAAACTAGGGGTGGGAATCACAAGTAACTGGTGATATGGAAATTATATCGATATGTCATGATACAATATTATTGCGATTCTTTACTTTGGGAGTAGTGTGATTCAAAACTATGATATATTGCGATATTTCACTCAATGTTTCTCATTCGTCTTCTTCGGACTTAAGAGAACTGTTACCAAATCACCAAATGCATTGTTAAATTAAAATAAAAGTGCCAGTTTATTTCCTAATATCAATGTACAATGCAAAACCATGAGCAAATAACACCATAATGGCTCCCTATTTCTGTGGTTAGGTCAATGTATCTAGTCTTTCTAAAAATAAATTATAGTATTTATGAATACAGTAGTAGCCTGAACATTTTAAAACCATTATTTATTACAACAGTTTCAATACAAATAATGTATAATAGTTTTCACCTAAAAGGTTAGCCTATTTTATATGATACTAACATTTTTGTCAGCATACCTCAGTTAATGTTACTACTGTAAAATTGTAATAAATTTTAGTAAGGTAGGGCGATTATGTGTAAAGCATAAAAACTGCATATTCTAAGGGACTGTTGTTGAATTACAAGATTGATTTGGCAAAGACAACATTTTTACCATCACCACAATATTAATGTAGAAAAATGTAAATAATAATATTGATATTTTGCATGCAAATCTCGATACAATATTACTCGGAAAAATATTAGGATACTCTAACATAATGATATTTTTCCCCACCTCTACTGTAAACCCTCCAAAAATAGGCACCCTTTCACTTCCATTTTAAGTGCCTCACTGTAACATAAATTTTTGCCTTTTTTAAAGAAAAGGAGGGATGAGTCAAAATAAATGTTTGTGATTATAAACTTTGACATAAATTCTGTCAACTAAGCTTAACTTGTATTGAACCCAGAATACTCCTTTAATAGCTGAAGTTACAATCATATCTCCGAAGTTCAATTATTTTGCTTCTATCTTTGTAGGTATGTACACCTTGTCTGTGCGCCACAGATCCATTAAGCATTATCGAATAGTTCGGATGCCAAACAATTGGTACTTCATCTCACCACGCCTCACTTTCCAATGCCTGGAAGACCTGGTCAGCCACTACTCTGGTAAACCATACATTACCACAACAATCAATATTCATTTGTGCTGTTTTAGTGTAAAATATTTGGCCACTTTATCTGTGTAATGCTGATTATTTTTTCTGCCGCTCTCTTACAGACATAGCAGATGGGTTGTGTTGTGTTCTAACAGGCCCGTGCTTGACTGTTTGTGAAACAACTCTTAATCAGCTCTCTCCAACTGCATCTGATGGGCAAAAACGTTCCTTTGACTGGAAAGCAGTGAACAGGTAAGATAAAATATAAAATTGTATTACTGTAGACATAGCATAAAAAAAACATAAGGGAATATCCTTTAAAGCTGTGTACCATTTTCTCTAAAAAATAATTCTATATGCAGAAACAACTATAAGTAAGCCATTCATAGGCTGATTTGCCCTGAAAACTGTAAAAACTGAGTTTCTGTTTTGTTTGAAATCTCTATCCCTTTTAGCTCTGAGCTAATGCACCAGAGTACAAGCCCTTCCTCTGCCAACCAAGATTCAGCACTCAGCTACGGGGTTCAGAATAGTGTCTCCTCCTACATGTCCTTGCTGGGAGAGCAGGAGAAACCAGAGAGAAAAAAATTTAGCTTCAAGAAAAAGAGGTGGAGGTCTGTCTATACGCTGCCTGACCATCGGCTTGACAGTTTGGCCACTGTGGAAGACGGCTATGAGGAGGTGCATTGACAAATCAATGCAGGTTCACTGGTGGAGATTAATTACTAAAATAATGATTTACAGAAAATTTTGCTTGACAGTCGTGGTCACCATAGACTTGCATTGGATGGAAAAGAGCAGCTTGGACATTCTGCTACAGATACATACAAAATATATATATATATATATATATATATATATATATATATATATAGATATATACACATACACACACACACACACACACACACACACACACACACACTGCATGCCCAATTATTAGGCAAGTGAGTGTTCTGATCTTATCATTATTTCCATGCACATTTTCCAACTCCAAACCATATAAACTAGAATGCTTATTGGATTCAATCATTTTTAGGTGGTATTTATTTGTGTAATGAGGGAGGATGTGGCGAAAGTGACTAACACCTTATATCAAGGTGTGCATAAATATTAGGCAGCTTCATTACCTCAGGTAAAATGGGCCAAAAAAGAGATTTAACTGAAAAGTAAAATATTGTAAAATGCCTTTCAGACGGATGCAACACTCTTGAAAAACTATTGAGGCGTGACCATAATCAAACATTTTGTTGCGAATAGTCAACTGGGGGCACAAAAAACGCATGGAGAAGGCACAAATTAACTGCAAAAGACTTCAGAAGAATTAAACGTAAAGCTACCAGGAACCCATTATCCTCCAATGCTACCATATTCCAGAACTGCAACCTACTTGGAGTGTCCAGAAGTACAAGGTGCCAACTGCTCAGAGACATGGCCAAGGTCAAGAAGGCTGAAACACGACCACTACTGAATATATTCACAAGCTGAAGTGTCAAAATTGGAAATACATGAAGACAGATTTTTCAAAGGTTTTATGGACAGATGAAATGAGAGTGACTCTGGATGGACCAGATGGATGGGCCCATGGCTGGATCATTAATGGACACAGGGCACCACTTCGAGTCAGGTGCCAGCAAGGTGGAGGAGGGGTAATGGTAAGGGCTGCTATCATTAAGGATGAGGTAGTTGGACCTTTTCGAGTTGAAGATGGACTGAAACTCAACTCTCAAACCTTCTGCCAGTTTCTGGAAAGTACTTTCTTCAAGCAGTGGTGCAGGAAGAAGTCATCTCAGCATTCAAGAAGGCCATGATCTTTATGCAGGACAATGCTCCATCACATGCATCCAAGCACTCCACTGCTTGGCTAGCCAGCAAGGGCCTCAAAGATGCCCAAATAATGACTTGGCCCCCTTCCTCCCCTGACTTAAATCCTACTGAGAACTTGTGGGCCCTTTTCAAATGTGAGATTTACAGTGAGGGAAGACAATACACCTCTTTGAACAGCATTTGGGAGGCTGTGGTTGCTGCTTCAGCGAAAAGTTGATCGTGAACAGATCAAGAAACTGACAGACTCCATGGATGGCAGTTATTGAAGAGTGGCTATATTGGTCACTGAATATTTTTGAAAGGCCAAAAATTATATTTGTCATTTTGTGTTACTTATTTGTTGCACCTACTCTAAAAATTGAGAATAAACAATTGAGTTGGGAGAAATTATTTTTGTAATTTAGTTGCCTAATAATTGTGCACACTAACAGTTGCCTAATAATTGTACACACTTGATATATTCCCCTAAGAAAGACAAAACTCACTTTTTCTTTGTTAAACATTCAGGTTTGAGGTTCAGTAACATTTTGGATTGACTGAGAGCATTGTGTTTGTTCAACAATAAAATTAATCCTGAGGAATACAATTTGCCTAATAATTGGGCATGCAGTGTATACAATTGATGTTGATGTTTTACAAAAGAATGAAAGTCATCCGGGTTTCAAAAGACAAGTGGGTAAATAAATGAGGACAGAATTTTAATTTCTGGGTGAACTATCCCTTTAAAATAGTTCCTCCAGAGTATTCCAATTCCAAGCTTTTGAAGCTTTTAGTATGAGAGAGCTTAAAGATCCCAGTGCAACCCTGTTTCATTATTGTTGGACTTACAGATGGAGAAGGATTAGTATGATCTAACTGTAAAAGTGACCTCACAAACCAGACATATTAAACAATATAATAGTGATGTGTAACTGATTTAGAAAAAAGCCTTCTGTTCTTACCATTAGTAAAGCTCTTCGAAAGAGTGATGAAGCTGATGGTGAGGTGAGATGAAGGCTTGCAATGTCGGCTCCGTTTCTCTCTGCCCCCAAGGTGACTTTAGTGGGATCTCCTCCAAAAAGAGCAATGTTCTTCTGAACCCAACCCAGTACAGCTGCCTGATCCTGCAGCCCATAATTCCCAGGCAGAACAGTGGAACCTGCACAGAATCAACAGAGAGGGCTACGTAACATCCTGTCTACACCGGGCGCTTTAACTGATGTGATGCGCCGCACCACATCAGGATTATTTTTTTGCTTTTGACGTGATGCTTGTGTCCAGTGAAGACAGACCGTAAATTTAATTAACTTTTCACATTTGTTAAAGGAATTATTCACCCCCAAATTAAATTATTTACTCACTCTCATGTCTTTCAAAACCTATGACTTTCTTTCATGGAACACAGAAATAGTTGTTTATTTTTAAGGCAAATTTTCAGTGAATGACTTCAATTTCGGTCTATTCCTCACACAAAGCTCTATATGGCAACGGAAAACTTTGAATATAGTAGATATGTCATAAGAACTATTTTTACATAAAATTTTACTGTGCTTTTTGACAGCCCCTGGTCCTAATTCACTTTCACTGTATGTAAGAGAGCAGCTCAGACCTTCTTCTAAACTTCTTTGGTCCATGGACAAAAGAAAGGCACAGCGGTTTGGAATGATATGAGAGTTTTTAAATAATGACAGATATTTATAATATATAATAATAAATGTTTTAGGTGAGCTATCCCTTTAAAATAGATTAGAGACTGTAGATAATTTGTAGTGAAGAAACTTGGCTAAAAATGGCATTCAATTGACCCATCTTTGAATGATTGATCTTACATAACAGACCAAATCACCTAATGTTTCAGTTCTATACTTTGTAACACCAACCAGCATGGGAAAGTCCAAAAAATTATAATGAGAATTTTAAAATGTTTATAAAAAAAAACCCCTCAAAGCTCCACAAGTATGGAAATGCCATTTACATGAGCAGTTACAGGAAGCCAAACAGGCATTTACTCTGTGCTGTTTTTGACTGGACAGCAAAAAGCTCATCTTGGGATCTGAGGGATTTTAGCAGACCACTAGAAAAACAGTTAGACTCTAAGGCCCTTCTTCAAATGTATTCAGCCAATGATGGCAAAGGGGAAAAGAACCTGATTATTTTCACAACCACTGCAATTTAGAATGGAACATTGGACCTTATGTAACCATATTCCATTCTTTTGAATTCCAGTATATGGGAACAATTATAATATTTTTGCAGTACGTCATTTTGTTCTAACCTAATGCAGCTTCCTAGACAATTTAACACCAGTGTAGGATACCATATAATTGTCTTCGTAACACTGATATTTTTCCTTCAGATATTTCTTCACTAAAAAAAGGAAAAATGAAGGAAAAACCATTTATACTATGAAAGTTCTTGAGGTAATGAATGTATTCAGAGCTCATAATGGCGAAGACTCATGTCATTCACCACATATTGTCTACTGCTATATACAACAGTTATCCTTTGTAGCAACATAATAAAATGTAAGATGATGCAAAACACTTTAAACACTTTTTTATTTTAACTTTAAAACAACTTTCCACAAGAGATCTCAGAGGTTATTGTAAATAAAGGACAGTTTTACATTTGTAGTAGGAATAAACTGTATAAGTTGCACTACAAAAGCTATACAGCAAAGTAGCTGTTACACATCAGGAAATTTAGCCAGCATTATGACTGAGATTACAACTTTAGTACTTTTTGTTTCTTAGCTGACAAGGCTAAGTAATGAGAACTGATTCAAGGAATTTGATCAAGAATGCAAATCTGAATAAGTTCATGTATGCTTACAAGTGTGTGTGTGTGTGTGTGTGTACCTGCACTGAGGAATCCGAAAGCAGCCACTCTGAAACTGGCTTTCACTACAATTATGTTCCCAACAGCTGCGAGGTAAGAACCATCTAAAACACCTGATCCAGAGTTATGGAAGAACAACAGAACTGATGCATCCTTTCCCTGTGACAACACAATAAAAATTACATTATCAATGGTAATAATTTCATTAACACTACCGTCAGCCGGTTTATGAATGCAATATAGACAACAGTACATGAAAAAGCAAGTGAGAGAGGAAAAATAAATAAATAATAAATTTAGAATTATGGAGAGTGTGTTAATACAACCCCAATTCCAAAAAAGTTGGGACAGTATGAAAAATGCTAATAAAAACAAAAAGGAGTGATTTGTAAATTATATTCACCCTTTGCTATATTGAAAGCACCACAACTACACATTATATGAAGTTTTACCTAGTGAATTTCATTTTTTAAATTGTTTTTATGTACAGTAATTTCAAGTCAGATGATTGCAACACACTCCAAAAAAGTTTGGAACAGTCAAGTGTTTACCACTGTGAAACATCACCATGTCTAATAACACTTAATAAGCATTTAGATACTGAAGAAAAAGTTTAAAAAGTGGAATTTTCCCCCATTCATCCATTACGCAGGTCTTCAGCTGCACAATTGTACGGGGTCTTCATTGCTGTATTGTGCGCTTCATAATGCACCACACATTCTCAATTGGAGATGGTCAGGACTGCAGGCAGGCCAATCTAGCACCCACACACACACACTATTCGGCCAGTATGTGGTTTGAAGTTGTCCTGCTGAAAATTCCGGGACGTCCCTGGAAAAGACTGTGCTGGATGGCAGCATATGCTGCTCCAAAATTTTTACATATCTGTCTGTATTAATGGTGCCCTCTCAGATGTGCAAGTTACCCATTCCATGGGTACTGACACACCCCTGGACCTGATGCTGATAACAGCTTGGATGGTCATTTTCCTCTTTGGCCCAGAGAACATGGCGGCTGTTTTTCAAAAACTATTTGAAATGTGGACTCATCGGACCAAAAAACACAGTTCCACTGTTCTACTTTCCATCTAAGATGAGACCGAGACCAGAGAAGTCGGCAGCGTTTCTGGACAGTGTTGATTTAGTGCTTCTACTTTGCATAGTAAAGTCTTAACTTGCATCTGTGGATGCAGCGGCGAATGGTGTTGACTAACATAGGTTTACTAAAGTAATCCCAAGCCCATGTTCATGATATCCATTACAGATGAATGATGTTTTTTTACTCAGTCGACCCGTCGGCGGGTCAAAAGGGGGGGTGCTATATCACTAAAAAAAGTTTACGCTTAAAATTTTAAAGTCTCTGAATACATAAGTCAGGCATATGAGGTATTATTGGAAAGCTTAGAATCTGAACTTTTCAGAGATAACTTGTGCATTTATGTTATTTAAAATAACAAAATAAGGCCTCAAAACATTTGCATTGAAAATTAGCACCCCCCAGAGGTAATGAGGTAGAAATATTTATATAAAGTCCTTCACATAGCACATTAATGGACAAGTCATATAGCAAATGAAAGCTCTCTCTCTCAGGAATGTGACTTTACAGTAAATTGTGTTGCCCTAATACCACAGTTCAAAAGATTTTCAAAAGAATCAAAGTGAAATATGATTTTTGTAACTCATCAAATACAAACGTCTCTTTAGGATCCAAAAACTGCTGCTGTAAGCCCCAAATACCCAAAAACTTTATATCTGCTTTTACCTTAGGAAGATCTCAAAAAAATTTGCCATTGTTTACATGCCTGTGAGCTTGCTTGGCTAAATAATCTAATGTTATATCTTAGTTGACCAGAACAAAATATGCCATTCAGTTTTATATCATCGCAAAGGGGAGGATCTTAGCTTTCAAATGACTTCTAGAATGAGCTTCTAGTCCACTCAGAAGCTAAGATATTCAATAAAACAACAAGGGTGGTGCTTGAACTGAAAATTAGGCTGAATGTCTATGGCCAAGCCATATTTGAGGGCTAAAATGCATTAGAGCTCCACCTACATTTCAGATCTGTATATTGTGATGGAATGTGAAAAAAAATATTTGTTCTAAAGCTTTCTGCCACCTAGTGGAATAAAATGAGACTTTTCAAAGTGAGATTGAGTGAACAGAGCCAGAATTACATGTTTACAATTTTTTTTTTTTTTTTTTAATATTCTGTTTATAATAAGATTATAAACACATACAATAATATTTATGAATAATTGGAGTCTTTTTTTATTTTATTTGGGCTGTTCTCTAAAAAATTAGACCAATTTTTTGGAATTAGTCCACAGTATGTGTGAATGGTAAGCTTTCAAATTTGAGTGCGAAATTTGTGGGCGGCAGTCCAAAAATGCAACAGAGTTTAAGGGGTTAAGACTGAGAGTCTGAGGGATCAGAGATCACACGCATTCAGAAGTGGTTTTTGTCTTGCTCTTTACGCACCGAGATTTGACCAGATTCCTTGAATCTTTTAAATATATTGTGCAAAGTAGAGGGTGAAATGGCCAAAATCCTTCCAATTTGTCTTTGGGGAACATTGTTTTCAAAGTGCTGGATTATTTGCTGAAGCATCTGTTGGCAAATTGACAAATCTCGAATAATCCTTGCTCTTGAAGGACTAGGCTGCTTTTGGAGGCTCCTTGTACACTATTTCAAGATTGCCTCACCTGTTTACTATCTCCTGTTTCACATTACCTTGCCAGTTCACAATCTTAAATTGCCAGTCTAGACTTTTTTGGAGTGTATTGCAATCATCTGATTTGAAATTACTATACATTAAAAAAAAACAATGAAATTCACAAGGTAAAACATCATATAATGTTTAGTTGTAGTGCTTTCAATATAGCAAAGGGTAAATATAATTTACAAATCACTCCTTTTTTATTTTATTAGCATTTTTCATACTGTCCCAACTTTTTTTCAGAGTTGGGGTTGTAAATGTTTGAGCTCTCTGATATTTAATGAGGTCTTACCACACTACTAGGAACAAATACATTGAGATAGAGACAGTCTTCACTAGAGCTCGACTCAGTGGTGTCGCCAGGCTGAAGACAACTGAATCTGAAAAGGTTTTGATCAAATGAATCAGAACTCTTACTGATTAGCCTTTAAAAAGTGACCTTTGACAATTTTGGACTGGCATTGTTTAATAACATAAACTTTATACCCTCACAAGCATGCAGTCAAAGTCACACAGGCATATACACACCGGTAAAACGTGGCATTCCAGGTACCAGTCCAGTTAGCTGGCTGTGGAGGGCTAAAACGCAGCTCTCCAATTGGTGGACGAGCATACGGGACACCTAGGAAGTAGGTCACACGCTTGCTATCGGAGCCAGATATCGATTTCATTTCACTCTCTCCAAAGAGTGTTCCATGATCAGGAATGGAAACGGATGTCAGATGTGTCTTTAAACCTTAAACACAACAATTGTGGCCATAGGCTAATGTTATGACAACTTCAGCTGAATTCTTACATTTATTTAAAAGTGTTGTTCTTGTCCTTAAAGGGTAAGAATGTTAATTACAAATAATATACACTGTGGGCCTCAAATAAAAAGATGCTCTCTCTTTAATAATAACTGTCGCAAATAGCTGTTAAGTGTAAGTTAAATAAAGATCATCTGTTGCTGGGGTGAAGAGAGATCAGAAACACCTTGCCCTGCTTGAGACCCTTAGTGAACCGAAAATAATGCTTGGTGGAGTGGGAGTTTGAAACGCTCACCTGTCCTTATGTACACTGATTGAGCCGGCTCTTTGATGATTAGCAAGCAGCGCTGGCCACTGGTTGTAGGAATGCAGGTGTGTGTGTCTGGATACATTACACATCTCATGGCAGACTCTCTGTTATCAATAGACACTGCTGAACAGGACTCACTCTCCTCACATGCTGTAAGAGGCAAGAGTTATGAGAACACATGGATAACCAGTAACTATATACATCTGCACCTACACAACAATACATGTTGTTTCTATCTAAATATACTGTAGGCTAAATGACTAAATTGCCACGCAGGCAGTAATAAGGCTATTGCAGGGGTGTAAAGTACTTGAGTAATTATACTTCATTACTATACTTAAGTATTATTTTTGGGGATTTGTACTTGAGTGCAATTTAAACTTAATAATTGTACTTGTACTTAATTACATTTTCAAAGAAAACATAGTACTTTTTTACTCCTTACGATTTTGTTTAGACTTGAAAAGTACTCGTTACATTTTTGTAGATCATTTTCTTACCTTTAAACTAACAAACCAATCAAATTGCACTGATGACCAGTTTAAGTTAAATATTATTTAGTCCACCAATTAGATCTGTTTTAACATTCAATGTAATTGGCCACAACGTGGTCATTGGTCACTGAGAAGCGATGTCAAGGCTCATCAATTAATTTATTAATTTAGTTTATTTTTATTTTGTCGATTTGATATCGATTGTTAAAAGCCATGGATCGATCTTTTACTATGTGCATCCCTCCACTACAATGAGAGGAAATCACTCACATTTGCAACCAAATTTCACGCTATATGATTAAAAATGTATATATATGGCAACTGGCTGGTAAATGTTTAGATTTCACTCACCAGTGAAAAATTGTATTGTATAGTGGTGGAGTATTCAGCTGTGAGATCCTTTCACTGCGTGTTGAGAGTAAAGGTTGTTCTGTGTAATGTGTCTCCAAAGATTAAATCCACGCATATATTTGTCAATGAATAATGTCTCTTTTAATACTCTTTCTGTTCTTTATAGTCAGTTGTTGATCAAAAAAAATAAATAAATAAACATTTAATTCTAATCAGGCATAGCACAGATGAGATAAAGCCTTCCATGTCTCGTTAACTTGTGTTCATTTAAAGACGCTGTTTACAGAAATGCCGGGTTTCCTTAAAGAGACAGTACCGGTTTTAACATGTTCAAAAACTCAATGTAAATACCTGTGAATACTACAAATTATGCAAGTAAACAATAAACATGTAACAAAATATATGCAATATAGTATCGTATTTATTGATTAAAACATTGATTTGTTCAGTTTTAAAAAGCTAAAATGTGACAAATGATGAAAAACTAATAAAATATAATTAGAAAAAATATATATTTTTGTTTTGTACCTAGTTAGAAGGTCCCCTGTATAATTCACAGCATTATCTGAGAGATTATTTATTTCATATGTAAGCAAAAGGTACATTATAACTGAAATATACCCATATGAATCAATATCGAATTGAAATCGAACCGAGAGCTCCTGAATCGGAATCGAATCGGGAAATCTATATCAATACCCAGCCCTAGGCCCTACCTTAGAGAAATATTTTCTTTAAGTGGAGTTAGTAAGGATTCAATGTCTCCTTTGTCTCCCACTCACCAAGGACATTTTCGAAAATTTGCCATCAAATCTGTTTTCATTCTTGCTATGTTACTTTTACTTTTTAATACTTAAATACAATTTAATGTGGTACTTTTAACTTTCACTCAAATATGTTTCTGGCTAGATTTTTTAATTGAGTTAAATTTTCACTCAGTATCCATACTTTCACTTAAGTATAATTTCCGGGTACTTTTTACACCCCTGAACTATTGTATTGTAAATAGCAAAAACTTTGATTTGTAATCTGAAATTAAGACCAGTCATATTAATGAGTTATTATATTTTATGATAACATTACACAAATTTTTATTTTGTAATATTATCAAAGTAATAATTCTATTCTATTCAAATATAAATTTTGTAATGGTCACATGTGTTTGGCATGTAACGTGGCCCTATCACATCAGCTTCCTGTGAAAAAAAAAAAAAATAGTCAGTTCCTTAAAACTGTAAGAAGAGAGATACAGAGATAGAATGAGTTGTTACCAGAAAGACACCACTCTCTGACTTTGTCCTGATCCTCTGCTATGTCTCTGCTTATGTGGACAATGTCAAAAGCAGCCACGGAGGAATCCACCTGGACAGTGGTGGCATCTAACTGTTTCCAGTTCTTCATGTCAGCTGTTTAATAACAAGCAATATGAGATCAACAAAGAATTTACCCATGCCATACTGTATGTATGCATGCAGATTTCTTTTGTGAAAACTGATTATAAAGATTACACACTAATAACCTTTCATCTGATATTCTATATTGGCTTATAAGTCCTAGCTGTAATTGTATTTACTCTTCTAGAAGTACTTAACATTGTTTTATGATAAACTGTATGTGTAAAGCTATGCACAATCTCTTGTGCAGTAATTGAACGTTTAAACATGTTTAAGAGTCGCTTACTATTCTTTGAGGGAGAGCGGAGACTGAATCGTGGACAGACACTGGGAGTCGTTGTCCATTGGTTCACTACAGAGACAGATGCAAACCTGATTCATTAAAATTCTTCAGAAATTAATCCATGATTGTCGCAAGTCAATCACCCCAACAATTCACATTATAGAAATTCTCAAATGAGAGTTTCAGTCTCTTGTGTTTGAAAATGCACTATATGCACACACACAAACCAGGAATTCAGAGCTCATGCACCAGTATAGTACCTGGCTTTTCGTACCAGCCGAATGGGTAAACTTCAGTCTGCACTTTGGATGGTGAGCAGTCCTGTGTCCTCCAGTTAGTGCTGTCATTCTCACCACATGTCTGGATACCCAGACTATTTAAAGTCAGACACAATACATCTGAACCTGTACAAAGACAAAACATAAAAAGCTTTTAGGTACTTCCATTCCTGGGTTTATGTTTATCAATTCTGAATAGATCACATGCCTTGCTTTAGCAAGAAGATATGGCTAAGTTTGTAACAGGCTCTTTTTAAATGTAAATACTGCATCTTTGCCTGGGTGTAAAGTCTGTCTCGTACCAGGTACGCCTGAATCTCGGACATATCCTATGCCACGACAGCATGGGTCTTTGTCACATCGTCTCTCACACTCAAAGAACCTGCTCAAGTGATTCAAACACACAATTTTGGATGAGGGAAACAAATAAACTGAGATAGAGACCATTTTTTGTTGCCTTTGCTCTCACCCTTCTGTGATGGATTTTCTGGACAAACTGACTCTGCTGCGTACAGAGTAGGAGACCATTTTTTTAAATGGAATACGACTATAGAAGCTCTTCACACTGCCCGTCAAAGAAACTGCCCAAGAAAAAACAAAGTTATGAACACATTATAACAATAAAAAGAAGTGATTTTGTTAGTTCCTCAAAGACAAACAGAGCACTGTTCTCTTGATGTTTAGGACATTTCTTGATGTGTAGAACATAAATCTAACATCTGAGCCAAAAAAAAAAAAAAAAAGAAGCATATCACTTGAAAACAAATATGCTGTGATTAGTTTTTCACCTGACTTTTGAGACAGATGGAAACTTTCAAGTCATACGTATTTTTAGGGCAAAATCAAACTGTTTGCTAACTATGAAAGGCTCTTTGATTCTCTCAATGGGAAAAATGGGAAATATTTCCTCAAAGGTAAAAAACAAAAAAACAAAAAAGAAAAGACAGACAAAAAAAAGAAAGGAAACTCTCATATATAGCACCAAGAGAACACCCTAATGGCAGATGTCCACCTAGGTAGCACTATTTTCCACCCTTCAGTGTCTACAGCAGATGGACCACATGTTAAGAGTTTATGATCACCCCCTTTTTTTTGTAGTGGATTATTTTATAGGCCATGAAAGACACAGTCCCCTCTGTGATCCTCTATTTTGACTAAAATAGCTGTATTTTTATGCCTAGAACATAGGACTATCAAACTAAAATATTCATGATTTGGTATTTTAAAGATACATTTAAATCCAACACATTACATTTTTTTTTTTTAAATTGTAAAATATTTTTTTTTTGCAGTCAGATAGTAATTTATTGCCTTTTAGCTATTTATAGAAAAGTTATTTCATTAACATGTTTTAATTGCCATAGAGACACCACCCAAAACCAGAGGCCAGTATCAAACTAAATCAGACTAAAATTGTCTCCATGTCAATTCCTAAATAGTCCATGAGTTTTTAAAGGGAAATCAGGGTTGAGCATTAAAATGCTGAGGAACTAAAGAGTGGACAGAGTCTTTGCCAGAGGAATGAATGACTTAAGTAATCTGAGAGTGACTTCTTCTGTCCACTCAGGTTAGAATAAATCCTGGAGCTGTACAGCAGTTTCAACAGACATCTAGAATAACCACTTTACAGTGTGGCCACTCACTCACTTAACCAAGACTTATGTAACAGTTCTTTTCCATTTCTTCTCTTCACCAACTTTAAAGAAAATCTAAACTGCAGGCAAACTATGTATAAATCATTACTAAATGAAGGCTCTCTGTCATTCGCATTTCTTTCAAAGGAATTTTCCTAGGATTCCCAGACAATTAGTTCTGACACCTATAGGAACATTACAAATGGGAAATGGTGAAGACGGTAGAGAAACGAGTAGAGCAGATGGTGAAATGAAGCCAAACTCTGTTGGGAAAAAAAAAACAAAAAAAAAAACACAATGATTGAATAAGTCAGAAATGACTACTCCAACTCAAAGTGCAATATTAATCACAAACGTAAAGATAACACTGCAAAAAATATTTTTCTTATTGCATTTTTTGTCTTATTTTCCTGGAATAATGTTAAAATATGAATTTAAAAAATAATAAAATTACTTGAAGCAGAATGTCCTGTTTTCAGAGGAATATAGCAAAATTTTGTGTGCTTTATTCTTAACAAGAAAAAAAGTATTTGCCAATGGAGTAAGAAAAATAAACTTTTCACTTTGAATCAAATGTATTTCTTACCCCATAAGCAAATATTTTTTTTCTTGTTATAAGCATAAACATTACTACATTTAGTAAGATTTCTCTGAAAACAAGACGTAATATCTTGACATTTTGCTTCTCAAGTAAATGTATCATGTTTTAAGAAAATGTCAATTATTTTATTGCAAAACAAGTCAAAAATACATAAGAAAATTATAATTTTTTATTTATTTGTAGTGTATCGACCACAGCCAAAATAGAGGACCTTAAAATCCATTAACCTGAAGTGTTAGAACTTTGCATGATCTTTGCATTAGAGGTTTATTAAACAAAAATAAGTGAGAACTCTACTTTCAGGATTCACTTTTGCACAATTCTAGTACTAGAAAGTCCTGTAGATTTCACACTTAAGGCTGATTTACACTTTCTTTTGTTGGCAGTAGCAGCAGCAGACAGCAGATGTCAAATGACAGAACGTCACTGCGTACATGTTACACAGGGTTTCTGTAAGTATAAACCAACCTTACATGAAGAACATTATTTATAATATATATATATAGATATATAAAGTTTGTTGATTCTACAGGTCAGTCAGTTCAGGATTCAGTGCTGTCTGCACGCCACATGATGGGTGAGGTGGTGTTGCCACATCAACTCACTGAAATGTCTGGATTACTAAGAACAAACCCAATTCCTGTTACCTCTAGCTCAAAAAATGTGTAATGATAAATATGTATGGTTACCAAGGCACTAAGACAGAGGAGAGAGACTGAGAGAAATTGAGATAATGATAAAGTTGTATAGAGCAGTTACAACTACCTTAACAGTCCTAAAACATGTGAAGGTACAAGCACTGTATCGGTACATACAACTACAATTAACTTTAAAAAACAAAACAAAACAAAACAAAACAAAAAAACCTCTGGGAAAACAGTCTGAAATGACTTGTAGTGCTTTAAAGGGATAGTTCACCCAAAAATGAAAATTCTCTCATGATTTACCCTCTTGGCATCCCAGATGTGTATGACTTTCTTTCTTCTGCAGAACACAAATTAAGATTTAAGAATATTTCAGCTCTGTAGGTCTTCACAATGCAAGTGAATGGGTGTAAAAATTTTGAAGTTTCAAAATCCACATAAAGGGAACATGAAAGTATTCCATATGACTCCAGTGGTTAAATCCATGTCTTCAGAAGCTATATGATAGGTGTGGAGAAACACAACAAAATTTGAGTCTTTTTGATCATAAATTTTCCTCCCTGCCCAGTAGGGGGTGATATCCACAAAGAATGTGAATCACCAAAAACAGGAGGAGAATGTAAAAGTGAAGTGGAAATTGATTGAGCAAAAAAAAAAAAAAAAAAAAAAAGACTTAAATATTGATCTGTTTCTCACCCAAACATTTCATATGGCTTCAGAAGATATGTATTTAACCACTGGAGTCATCTGGATTATTTTTATGTTGCCCTTATGTGGATTTTGGAGCTTCAACATTTTGGGACCCATTCACTTGATTGTATGGACCTGCAGTGCTGAAATATTCTTCTAAAAATCTTTGTTTGTGTTCAGCAGATGAAATAAAGTCAGACACATCTGAGATGGCATGAGGGTGAGTAAATGATGAGAATTGTAATTTTTGGGTGATCTAAACCTTTAAGGCTTTTTATTTCATAAAAGAACCAAAAGTATAAAAGCCATTTCAGTTTCACTGAAGAGCTGCGCAAAAAAGATGCAGAACTAAATCTTCCATTTTATTAAGCATCATAAAGCAAGCATTACACAGCACTTACAAATATGGGCAGTTGTAGCAGCTGTTGACGCAGTAGTTTACCTGCGGTGCGAAGTGCTACACTCCATCTACAACTACATTAAACAGCAAATTCTGCTCATTTACTTTTAAACCTACTATGTTTGCACTTTTTATGACCATATCCATTGAGAGACTACACAGAATGTGTGTATATTTGAATATAATGTATATTTAAATTATCTGGCATATCGCAGAAGCATTTCAACTGAGCTAGTGAAGACCAAAAGACTCAATTGTAGGGACAGAAGATTCTGACATCAGAATTTCAGCAGACAAAAATGAATCATGAATCTTGTGTAAGTTAATGTAAAACCCATCCATCCCATCACAGAGAAAATCTTTATAAATAGAGAGCCTATACTGAGAAATATGAAAATATAATATTGTAAATTTGTTTGCAAAAATGTTAAATTTTAGAGGGAAAATTATTATGGATGATAATGTCTCTGCTCGTGCAGAATTATTAAGATACATTTCAAAGTACATCAGTGCATTCAATGTACATCGGTACATTCAAATTGTATGCTTGTGACATGAAACTAAATCTAGTCACTTAATTCTTAAGCACATTTGGAAACTTGACCTCTTCAAGCAATTATCGATGTATGTGTGTGTGTGGATGACTAACCTTTTTTCTGGTATGCAGTTTGAGGGCTCTGTGCCAACACTAGACTGCAGGCTTGCCTTAGAGGTTTGTCATATGCTCCACACACTTGTGTGTCAGGATACAACACACACACAAAATGCAGAGGGCCTTCATCACGAATATCAGACACGTGACACAGTTCTTCTTCCTCGCAACCTGAAACACCAGTCATGCAGATAGACACATCAGAAGCTAAATCATTATTGTGGCATAAAGACACTTTAAGCTGCCATGGTGTGAACAAATGGCTCCATTTGTCTTCTCAGTTTTGCGTCTTACGTTTCAGACACCATAGCTGAGCCTGTTGGAAGGTGTACTGGTGTTTAAAGATCCAGTACAGCTGGCTGGGAAGATTCCTCTCTGGGTCAACATTTACATTGTCAATCTCCAGAACACCAAAAGCCTCTTTAACGGAGTCTAAGAGGACAATTTAGTAGAAAAGTTTATTAAAACAAAATAACACAGCAGTATCCAGAGGCAGTCACAGCTTTGATTATGAGGGTGCTTTCAAGCACAAGACGACAAAAAAGCTGTGGTAAATATGAACACAATTTAAAACTTAAGTAGGTGTTGGTACATCTGACTCATTCTTACCAGAAAGAGGAATTCGGGAATCCTCCAGTAAAGCTGATCCACTGCAAGCGGAGGGAATTTTTGGACGTTTGCTCATATCAGACTCTAAGGATATAAATTGTAACTGTTAGGGGCCGTTCTCACAGATTGTGCTCTTGTGTGCAACAGCTAGACACCATGCAGGAAAATGGAACATAATGTTTTTAGAAGTCCTCTTAACTCATAAACAACAAAATAATTGCGCAGACAAACAAAAGATTGTGTCCTTTGTGAACGACCACTTAGGCTGACTTATGTACATCACTCAAATGAATACAAGATAGATTACAATTCATCACAATTTCTTTCTTTCTTTGTTTATTACATTTCAGTAAGGGTTTTGTGAAAGGCATTGTTATATTATACAGTTTGATATAGATTTTGTATCAGGAGAGAATTTTCTTGCACTGTCAAACAAATATTACTTAAATATTAATTATTTATAGATTATATTTTTACATAATGATTGCTGTGTGATATAATTTGAGGAGGAAATGCAGTTGTGTTATATGAGGGCTGTTGTGCGTTAACAATGTTAGTACCTTTCCAGAGGTAGACACGTTGGAAGCTGATGAGAGTTTCCTGGTAACCCGTTGTGTTTTTACTGGATGCTGGTAAGGCTGCATCAGCTGCAAAAAAAAAAAAAAAAAAAAAAAAAAATGCTTATTTTCTTTATAATGTCCATCGTCATAATGAAATCATAAATTCATAAATCTTCATAGATATGAAAAATAATTGTGTGCTAAATCATTAAACAAAACCAAAAATAAATTATATATTCTATAATAATAATTATATATATATATATCTAGACAGGTCCCATTTCCAGCAGCCATCACTCCAACACCTTATCCTTGAGTAATCATGCTAAATTGATCATTTGGTACTAGAAATTCACTTGCCATTATATCAAACACAGTTGAAAGCTATTTGGTTCATTAAATGAAGCTTAACATTGTCTTTGTGTTTGTTTTTGAGTTGCCACAGTATGCAATAGACTGGCATGTCTTTAGGTCAATATTATGTCAAAAATGGCAAAAAAGAAACAGCTTTCTCTAGAAACTCGTCAGTCAGTCATTGTTTTGTGGAATGAAGGCTATACAATGCTTGAAATTGCCAAAAAAAACCCTGAAGATTTCATACAAAGGTGTACACTACAGTCTTCAAAGACAAAGGACAACTGGCTCTAACAAGGACAGAAAGAGATGTGGAAGGCCAGATGTACAACTAAACAAGAGGATAAGTACATCAGAGTCTCTAGTTTGAGAAATAGACGCCTCACATGTCCTCAGCTGACAGCTTCATTGAATTCTACCCGCTCAACACCAGTTTCATGTACAACAGTAAAGAGAAGACTCAGGAGTGCAGGCCTTATGGGAAGAATTGCAAAGAAAAAGCCACTTTTGAAACAGAAATAGTTAGAAAAGTTTAGAGTGGGCAAAGAAACACAGACATTGGACAACAGATAATTGGAAAAGAGTGTTATGGATCTTAACCCCATTGAGCTTTTGTGGGATCAGCTAGACTGTAAGGTGTGTGAGAATTTCCCGACAAGACAGCCACATCTATGGCAAGTGCTACAGGAAGCGTGGGGTGAAATGTCACCTGAGTATCTGGACAAACTGACAGCTAGAATGCCAAGGATATGCAAAGCTGTCATTGCTGCATGTGAAGGATTTTTTGATGAGAACTCTTTGAAGTAGTTTAAGAAGTTCTGAACATTTTTTTGAAATTGTAATAGTAATATTTCACATCATGAATGTCCTGACTATACATTGTGATCAGCTGAATGCCACTTTGGTGAATAAAAGTACCAATCTTCTTTACGTAAGAGCAAAATCTGTACATTTTTCCAAACTTTTGGCTGCCAGTGTATGTGTATGTTCAGGTTATATATATATATATATATATATATACACACACACACGCACTCACTGTATATACAATAATAGTATACAGGACATGTAATAATTATAATACACTGTATGTTTAAAAAAATTATAATAAAATACTTATTTATATGTATTAATTAAAAATTATATAAAACCCCAAAGATTCTCAATCAGTGGGGGTTCTGCAAGACATTATAAATCATACATTATGAACAATGTAAATTACAATGATAGTGTTTTCACATTTTTACCTAGAGGGAAATAAGACCAGAATGATGCAATTAAGTTAAAACCATCCAAAACATACAGCGTCGATAAACTTTAAGTAACAACTAAACAAAGTTGTGCAAGCTTTAAACAACAATTAAACACATTTGGTGTTTGGACATACTGATGGTGAAATTCTGTTCCCCAAAGTTGAAAGTGAAACGTTTCTGCTGTTTGTTGTACTGGACGCCAGCCCCACAGATCCGATTGGACGAGGCCATGCCGCTCACATCCCAGTCTTTCTCACTACACTGTAGCACTGAAGGAGAGCTCAGAAGCCCACACATTATAGAACCTGCAACACAGGACACAAACTCTCAATAACAAATAAAAACAGCACAATACACAGATGTACTTCCTTACTCTTTCTTAACAATATACCTGAATAACAGCTTTTCTAATGATTAATATACAGTGCAATTATTGTGGAATCTCAGAGAATGGACCAGAGAATGGTACAAGAGGTACAGTTGCAGGAAAAGTGTAAGTATCTTGATTTTCTGCATAAACTGTTCATAATTTTAATCTGTCCCACAACTGACGTTTCAGTTCAGTAATATTCTTGGGATGTCTTCTGGTCCTGCCAGAGCATCTCATAGACAAAAATTGTGTGTTGTCTACTGTTGTGACTTATTTGAAGATCAGATTCCATTTTAAAACAAATGTATGCAGCAATCCAAGGGTTTACATACATCCTCCTGCAACTGTATGTCAATTGCCACTAATTTGACATCAGTGGTTTTAGCTTTCAGCATTTTTGAGTTTTTTAACAATGGAAAGGAGCTACATCTGCATGTAAGGAGTGTAAGCGATTCTGACCACCACTGAGGACATTCTGGTTAAGGATGAATCCATCACAGCAGTCTTCACTGCTGCAGGAGTTAACACAGAAGCGATGGACATCAGCCAGAGTGGTTCTACGTGCATCAAACACAAGTGTCCGATACACTCCAGAACTGGCCTTACGGAAACTCAGCCTCTTGAAACTCTTCTGGCCTGCTGTGCTGAATTCATGACCTTTTGGGCAGAGAGAAAACAAGAAAGAGAAAGGAAGAGAGGAACAGATACTCTTTACGTCTTGGCCAAGAAACACAAGTGCATCTAAATGCTTTTGGGTCGCCAAAAACAACTGGAAACTGGGAGCTACAGACAAGTTAAATCTCCCTCCATTTCTGAAGTCGTTTAATTTCTCTCTTAATAGAACAAGTCTGGGGAATGTTTTTAACAGCAATTTATCTCCGCAGTTTTTTTTTGTCCGCAGTACAAAAAACTATATTTTAAACTCATCACACATTAACCACAATGTAATCTTTGGGATTACAATTTATTTAGTTTATTATGGTATTTACACAATATTAGATGAATAACAGAGCTGCTGTACTGAATATCAAAAGGCCACAGGTAATCACAAACCATGATGATATTCAGTACAATCGCATGATTGTGAGTGTGATGTTGCTTTTATATAACATTTCTATAAACAAGAAGTTACATTCTAGATATATTTTGTCCGTTTTTGCTCGACTAATGAAAATAGTTTAAAACAAATTCCAAGCAGGAGCAATCTTTAAGTGGCAGCAAGCAATGCACAGACTGAGAGCCCATCTGGAATGGTCCAAAAGCAGACAAGTAGAGTGATACAAACAGAGATGCGTCCAAATGCTGTTATACTAAAATCAGCTCTCTTGGAATGCTGCTTGTCCAGTCAGATTTGAGGACCATATCTGAATGTTGTCGAATCCATGTTAATTATACAGTATAGTTTAGGCTTTTATTGTAATTTGCTCTTGGTCCCCTTAGGAAAGTACTTTCTCTAAATTCGGATTGACTCAAACTCTGAATCAAACTGTGGATCACTACTCATGAATTATGTGTAATAAACTAAGAATCAATGTCACTCACAATAAAATCTAAACTGAGAACATGTGATATAACTAATGATTTTAGCTGAAGGTCTTACCTTTCTTTCTCAGTACTATCAGATTGGGTTTATCTCCTCCTCTTATTTTCAGAACACAGTTGAGAGTCTGGAACATCTCAGCACCATCATTTCCCAGAAACCCTTTACTCTGTAATGCCAAACAAACCACAATTTTTTTTTTGCAATAATCACGTCACTTTTGGGAATCGAGACCAAGAGAAAAAATTATGCAGAGAATTAACACTTAAATATGATTATTTACTACTTCTCCAATGAAGAATGTGTACTAAGAAATTTTTTTAAAAAAGGTGATCCTATTCATACAGTATAATCCAGACAATAACTCAAGACAGTGGTCAAAAGTATATACAAATCAGTGCTGAATTTATTAGGCTACAAACTGAAATGTGGTAAAACTATTATTTTGAGATAAGCTGACTAGATGTTTTCATATAATCTGTGGATCTTTTGCAAATACAATGCATGCAATATGCAATTCAGAAGGGGGCAAAGTATACATGCTTCTTCGTCGTACTTGCTCAGCGGTCTTGCATTCAACATTTTCCACACTCGTGCTGTACAGCTCACAGTGAGTTTTCTCTTTATCAGTGAAAATGGCCACATGCTGGCATGAGTCTTCCAGGGCACAGTCTAACAGAGAGCAGGGGAGACATATGTGATCTATTTAAATTACTATATCCATGAAGAATGTGAGTGTACAATCTGACACTAATTGAAGTACAGGTGGACAGCTGCAGTAACAGTGTAACTCACCAAGCAAACATTTCCTAAGCTGTGTTTCCATTGGTAGGGTTGAGGAATCAGAGCTCAGTACATCAGCATTCTCGGAGTTCAGCAGTAGGGATGATGGGGCTAAAGCTGCAAACTTTTCCATTACTGCACAGGCCACATACACACACACACACACACACACACACACACACACACACACAGAGTCAGTCATATTCTGAAGAAATTAAGAAGTGTTGTTTGTGCGTTCATACTCAAGTCAAGTCAATTTTATTTGTGTAGCGCTTCACAGTCATGCCTTCAAGGAATAGCCCAGGTTTAATTCAAGTTAAGCTCAAATGGCAGCATTAGTGGCATAATGTTGATTACAACAAAAATTCATTTCAACTTGTCCTTTAAAAAAAGCAAAGATCTGTGTTACAGTGAGGCACTTACAATGGAATTAATGGGGCTAATCCATAAACGTTAAAATACTCACTTTTTCAAAAGTATAGCCACAAGATGTAAACAATAAGTGTGTTAACATGATTTTAGTGTGATAAAAACGCTTACTAATCTTTTCTGTGTAAAGTTACATTATATCCAATGTTACAACTTCTTTGCCATGACAACATAATGCCATAAACCCTAAAACAACTGTAAAAATGACAAGTTAAACAACTCAAATAATACACAAGTTTTAACAGAAGAGTTATAAATCTATAAGCTTCATATTTCTGCCTTTAAACCCTCCAAAAATTAGCCCCATTGACTTCCATTGTAAAACTCCATAAGATATTTTGTATGCAGAGAGAAAAAACCTTATGAGGAACCAGACTCAGCTCTCCTCTGGCTTTATGTTAAATATATATATACATACAGTAATGTGCAAAAGTTTTAGCCACTTGTGAAAAATGTTGCATAGTGAGGATGTCTTCAAAAATAATGCCATAAATAGTTTTCATTTATCAATTAACATCATACAAAGTCCAGTAAGCATAAAAAAGCTAAATCAATATTTGGTGTGGCCACCTTTGCCTTTAAAACAGCCTCAATTCTCCTAGGTACACCTGGACAGTTTTTCTTTGTTGTCGGCAGATAGCATGTACCAAGCTTCTTGGAGAATTCACCACAGTTCCTCTATCTGTTTAGGCTGTCTCAATTACTTCTGTCTCTTCATGTAAACTCAGACTGTCTCGTTGTTCAGTGGGGGGCTCTGTGGGGGCAATGCCATCTCTTGCAGAGCACCCTGTTCTTATATTCTAATCTTTTCTATTTGCAAATGTAATGTTTGGGAGTCTAAAATGTATTTTTCCTATTGACACACTAAAGCTGAAGATATAAATAACCATCTTAAGACAATTGTTTTTGTGAAACATCTTAAGTGCCTAAAACTGTTGCACAGTACTGTACTTAGAAATGCATTACACACAACACTGGTTCTAACAGAGACAATAGAAATAATTTATGTAATAACTTTACAAATCTTTAAAAATAGCAGTTTATATGTTCTTTTTTTATTGGGTGGCACATATCCCCCAATCTAACCCCGAAAATACACTTACTGTAAAAATTAAACACCTAAATGTTTTTAAATATTTTTTTTTTAAACGCTTAATTCTAATGTACCTTGTCAAGTCCTACTGAAATTTAGCTGACATGAGTTTTTCTGCATTTTTAAAATTGATTTAAAAAAAAAAAAAAAAAATTTATTTAGAGTGAAAAATTACTGTATTTTTCCTATTGACACACTAAAGCTGAAGATAAAATAACCATCTTAAGACAAATGTTTTTGTGAAAAATCTTAAGTGCCTAAAAATGTTGCACAGTACTGTGTATATATATATATATATATATATATATATATATATATATATATATATATATATATATATATATATATACACACACATACACACACACAGTATATGTATACACACATAGTAAGTCATGTATTCATTGAATAGATTTAAAGGATCGAATTGTTTTATATGACAGTAAGGCAGTTTTTAATACTGTAATGAACGATTATATTGTAATGCTATAGATTAAAAGTCTTAATCAGTTAGTCCATTCAAAATGAACAGCAGGGATGTAAGCAGTGGTTCGTGCAAAAGTGTTTTTTGCTGTCGGGCTGGATGGCAGGCTTTAATTGGGAATAGTTTATTGTGTGTGACTTCTATTTTAAAAGACAAAAGAGATGCAGGCAGTAGTCATTTGACCATCAATTTGTGTCCGATTGGCATGGGCCACAGTAGGTAGTAGTTTATTGTCTGTCAAGTCCATCCTAAGACACTAAGACGATGCAGGCATGGGTTATTGATTTGTCCTTTGCTGTCTGGCTGGTAGTTGGCAGTAATCATACTGATAACAATTTACCTGATAAGCATTTATTAAGCACTGTTCTGAGTTGACAGACTTTAAACTTGCAGCACATACCTTCACATTCTTCAACTGTCATTGGTCCATCAGAAGATGTCCAGGAAAGTTCCTCCCCCTGTGGAGTGACACATAACCATTTGCCAAACAGGGGGTGTTTCTGGGCCAACAGGAAATCCCCTTTCTCCGTACAACTCAGATTACTCTGCTGGCACTTAGTAAGACCTTTAGTATAAAGATGGAGAGTAGAATGAGGAAAGAGAGAAACTGACAGACTTAAAAGTATAATTCACCCAAAAATGAAAATTCTCTCATCATTTACTCGCCCTCATGCCATCCCAAATGTGTATGACTCTTTCTTCTGCAGAACACAAATTAAGATTTTTAGAAGAATATTTCAGCTCTGTAGGTCCATACAATGCAAGTGAATGGGTGCCAAAATTGTGGTGCTCCAAAAACACATAAAAGTATCATAAAAGTAATCCATACGACTCCAGTGTTTTAATCCTTATCTTCAGAAGTGATATGATAGGTGTGGTTGAGAGACAGATCAATATTTAAGTCCTTTTTTGCTTGAAATTCTTCTCCCTGCCCAGTAGGGGGCGAAATGCATGAAGAATGTGAATATCCAAAAACACAAGAAGAAGAATGTGAAAGTGATCTGTTTCTCACTCACACCTATCTTATCACTTCTGAAGATATTGATTAAACCACTGGAGTAAAATGGATTACTTTTGTGATACCTATTTGTGTTTTTGGAGCGTCAACATTTTGGCACCCGTGCACTTACATTGTATGGACCAAAAGAGCTGAGAAAATCTTCTAAAATACTTCATTTGAGTTCAGCAGATGAAAGAAAGTCATACTGTACACATCTGGGACAACATGAGGGTGAGTTAATAATGAGAGAATTTACATTTTTGGGTGAACTATTCCTTTAAGGGAAGCACAGAGAGGGTTGGACTGCGATACAAATATAAAGCCTGAAAAATGATGGGTCCAGTTCAGGTTTTCAAAAATAACAGATGCACTATTATTCACTCTAGTGAATGTCGGCAGCTTTTATGAAACCATCAAAACCACATGGGCCTCTGAAACCTTGACGGTGCTTCCATGTATTATTTCAAAACCAAAAGCATCCACTCCCTCTATTCTTGAGTTGATTCTAGATCTATTTGAACCAAAATGTTTTCTCTTTTACTGATTGTTTGTTTTTTTGAAACAGTTGAGCTGGGCTGGCTTAATTTGGTCTTTACTCACAGTGAGAAGGATTTAAGGCTCCCTGGGCCACAGTGGAGGTGCCGGAGGGGCAGGGAGTGCAGAAGATCTGCCCTTCCTCTGCTTGGAACGTATCATGAGGACATGGAGTACACACACCATCACTAGAGAAGGAACCAGCTGGACACAACACTGTGTGTGTGTGAGAGTGAGAGAGAGAGAGAGAGAGAGAGAGAGAGAGAGAGAGAGAGAGAGAGAGGTGGTTAATAAAGAATGTTGATAAAATACAGAGAGATAGTGACTGAGCATGGCTGTTGATGACATGGAATGGAAAAAGGGAAGAAAGAATTAGAGATATGCAAGTGAAGATTAACAAGAAAGGTTTTTAAAAGAAGAAGGTAGTTAAAATATGTTTGTCACACTTATCAAACACAAAAGTTTTGCACATGCAAGTAAACTAAATGCATCAGCTAAAAAAAACTTTATATGCGCATATTTCAGAAGCATGAAGCACAAGTAAACAAATCTTCCTTTATGGTATATATTCCAGTCTGTTATTAAGATGGCCAGTGGGTGTAAAAGCCAACCTACCACACCCAGTGTATTGCGGCAGCTGCTTATAGCCAGCCAAGCAGCTAAATGAAGGAGGACTGGAGAGAGCGAGAGAACCGTCGGAGATGAAGATGGACTGGTACGATCCATTTCGGATTAATTTCTTCACACCTTTCAACAACCTTTCCTCACTAAGTGCCTTATCTAAAAAAAAAAAATAAAAAAAAAACATCCATATAATTGGATAGAAGAGTCCATGAAAAATATTACACAATCAGCAAAGCATTGTCACAATTGTGTTAAATTGACTTCAAACCAATTGTAAATTGATGTAATCTCTTGTGTATATTCTTGTTTTCATGAACTATTATTTATCAGTTTAATGTGAATATACTGTACATGTGTGCAGTGAAGTGCATTAGATATGTTGAGCATGAATTAAATTGTAAGTATAAAGTCAAGAGTTTCAGTGCACTAGATGTACTGTAGAGCATCTGGCACTGACTTTATAAAGGCTGCTCTCACCAATGTCATGGAGATCAGGGAGTGATTTCATTGGCATATCAGAGAGGCGGGCCCTAAAGGTGATGTGTGCAGTGACCTCTTTGTCATTTAAACACTCAAGAGACACAGACGACTCATCACACACTACAACAGAGTCGATCTTGCCGGATGAGGACAGCTAACATAAATGCAGACACACAAACAAGTATGCAAAAAAACAAACAAACTTGTGTTAATGTGCCATTTCAAGAAATGGCATTAAGATTAAGACAGGTTAGAAAAGTGAGCTAATCTACTTGTTTTCTGTGTTTAATGCTGTACTATAGGCCAATAACACCTGTACATTGAACAATATACTTGCAGTCTGTCCTATATTGTACATGCAGGCTAAATAACACTTGTACATTGTTGTGTACTTGTTAATTATCCTACAACGTATCAGAGCAAATTACAAATATTGTAGTGTATTTTTACATTGTGCTATTTTGTGCCAGTGGTATATATAACAGCACCTGAGCTGTAGTATACCTTCAGACCGCAGTGTATTTTACCTGCAGGCTGCAGAGGCCTGTAGCTTTCATGTCTCGCAGCAATGCAGTCTGTAAATCAATGATCTGGGTGCTGCAACCTTGTTGACCCTCAGCCAGAGACAGCTGCAGTTGTAAGGATACCTGCACTGTCTGTAATGCCTGAGGCCCTGATACATCAAACACACATACATACCCAATAGCTCAGTAATTAGAGCAATAGTCCTTCATAGAAAAACAAAACCAAAATGAACATAACACACTTAATATACTGTGTGAGTGTTTACGGTAAAACGGGTAAAGAGGAAAATGTGTATGTGTGGCCTTACTTTGACAGGCATAAGATAGTGGAGCATCATTCAGCCAGTTTTTTGCTTGGGGATCACACAGGAATTTGGTGACAGAAAGGGCATTGATGTAACCTTGGTCACAGTACAGCTTACAGCGCTGCCTCTGCTGACCTGCCATGTTCTCAGTGCCACAGAGAACAGTACCATGGGAAATTTTGCCAAATGGGTTGGAACACTCAGGAACTGTACACAAATAAAGAGAGATGATATTCTGCCACATCCGTCAGTACACAACCAAGCACATGCCACAGCTTTAAAGAAAAACAAAAATTCATGTTGCCATATTTTGATGCTTTTTAATACATTTAAGTGTCATTGAACTTAATTTGCTCTTAAATAAGTTCTCTTACATACAGGAAAGAGTTTGTATGAAAGCTGGGTGGGCTGGTTCATGGGTTAAACTTTAGATATATTTTACAACTTTTATGGACTTCCATTCACGTACTGTCACAGGCTGGGATTTTTCCTGTGTTGCGAGGGGTTCGTGTGGCTGGCAGCTCCTTTCCACTTTGAGATACACACCAACAGTCAGACAGGTCACACTGCAGGGGAGAGAACCGATGTCCGTCCTGCACACACTCAGGCTCATACCCCACACCCACCTCTCTCTGCAGAGCCAGAGTCTTCTGTAGAGCACACCAACCTGGACCTAAGACACAAAAGGATGGATGGATGGATGGATGGATGGAAGGATGGATGGATGGATGGATGGATGGATGGATTACATTGTAAATCTCCAGAGGGACTGAAGATGGCAGGTTGGACTACTTGGCCTGTTACTGGACTCACACACAATCCTAACGAATGGCCTGCACTGGGCTTCTGGAGTAATGAAAACTCACCATCCTACAAACATGCAAATAAATAAACAGACATACTTGAAATGCATGCCTCCATTAGTTAAAATATAATGTGCCTACAGACCAAATAAACAAGAAAAAGCCTCACCTCATTACATGATGGGCTGTATGTGTGAGTGTTATTAGAGTTTGTTTGTGTCCAATCAGAGAGCAGGAAGTGACTTTGGAGCCTTTGGCATGTAGTTTGACCTAAAAGACAAAATATTACAAATCATTACATAATTATTAAAAATACAGAATTAAATGACATATTTTAGCTATTTTAATTACCCAACAATATCAAACTATTGCACAGTAGAGACAAACCTTAAAGCTGAAGTATGTAACTTTTTCTGTTAAAATACTTTCTCCTATCCAACCTTAAAATGCAGAGACAACTATAAGTAAGCAATTCATAGGTTAATTTTCTCTAAAACTGTAAGCACTTTGTCTCTGTGGCGCAATGAACAACACAATGTGACCCGTCTATACAAACACAATAACATTGACTTGACCAATGGCATGAGTTGAGGACGGGATCTCTTTGTTTGACCTACGGCAGACGGGGGGCTTATTTCGGAAAGCTGTTTTGAAAACAAAGGTTTTTTTGCGATTCCATTTGGTAGCGCTAGTGGCACAGAAATTACATACTTCAACTTTAAAGACACCAACATTAGCCCTTGCTAAATCATGGACTAACAAAAAAGGAATAATGTTGATACTTAAACAAGAGATTTAATTCTTACACTGCTGAGGGGGCGTAGAACGAGTGGTCAGAGAGTCCATGATGTATGTGCCCTTCCCATCAACACACCAACAGTGTCCTACGATATCATATAGACCAAAAAAAAAAAAAAAATGAAAAAAAAAAAAAAGACTTAGACTTAAACATAGAACCCAGTTTGATGAGTAAATGATCTACAAATACATTTTGCACTTATGTTTATGTCAGACTATTTCTTAAAGCAATGGTCACACAAACATGACTTAAAAATTCAATTTAAAATAATAAATAAATACAATTATAAAAAATCAATTTAATTTAAACTAAAATTTAAATGAAAAAATGCTTCAACACAAGATGCTTATGATGCCTCTCATGTACAGTACCATGAGTAAACGCCAGGTGATGATGATAAATGAGGTAAAGTGCGTTCTCACCTGTGCTGGGGTGACACTGGCTGGGCAGCCACTGACCATAAGCATCACATTGTGGAATATAGGGCTGGTACCCCAGAACTAAACTCTGTCTGTCTTTCTCAATGACCATCAGCCTGCTCTGCCAGTAGAAATGTAGGGCTGTTGAGAAGTTAAAGCATATTCGATTCTTAGTGTGGGTACATCATGTCAGTTCATTCAGTAACATCTCAGATTTATCCTATCCCATCATTACAGCTACTATCAATAATGAGTAGACAGAGTTAAGAAACAGGCAATGAAAAAAAGTCACCATCCAAAAGCCCCAAAGATTTAATAACAAAGTTACAAATATTTTCACTATATTTTTTGAGTAAAAACACTTTTCTGGAGTCAAATTAATAAACCGATGTTATAGTAAGCCATTGATCATTCTATCAAGGCTTTTAGTTGATCGTAACAAAGAAAAGGAGACATGATAAATAGTTAGGAGAGAAAGAGAGAAGTCCATGTTTAGCATGGCAATAGATCTAGATAGAGACCAAAACAAAAGATATCTGTTGTCTGTGATCACAGGAAGGAAGCAACCTTACAAAACCAGAAAAGAACACAAAAATAAGACACTTTACTGGAATGAGCAGCAAGTCTCAGCGCTGAGTCAGTGCTGCTCAACAGAGCCTGAGTGATGGCGAACTCTGAGGAGCGTGTCTGCTCCAACTCCTCAGGAGTCAGATAAATACTGTTAGCCTGGAGGAAAGAGTAACCCACAGGGATATGCGAGCTGTTTGAAGCAGAGATCAGCTCCTCTGCCTGCTTCAGGAACTGAGAAACCTGGCTGTGAACCACAGTGCATGGGCCTGGACCTGAAGAGATACAGGGTTGAGTCAGAACTCTTATGAAAAGGATTTAACCCTCTGACGCATTATTTATTAAATCACAAAAAAAAAACAAAAAACGTTTTCTTTGTGATTCTATATATATGTGCATGTTTCTTTTTGCTGCCAAAGAATCATCATCTAATTTACAATCTTTAAAAAAATAAAATATGAAATACACATCTATCCACTGCAATAAAAGACTCTAACAGATATATGTGCGGTACTTGGTGCATTACCACTTTCGTAAGCCATGTTGAATTTATATTATTAAATAAAAAAAATACAATTGCATAATACAGAATTCTAGGTAAGGGTCAAAGGTATTCATCCATGGTGGTTTGGATGTAACATCACGTGTTACATGATTGATTAAACATGTTTTTTAAATGTCTGTCAACTGTAGACACCATGCATCAGAGGGTTAAATAAACTATAAAGAAATATTTAAAAAGGTGTTGTGTATGACTCACATTTGGGTATTTGTCCGACAGGTGCCTTACTGGCTGCTAGGATGTCTCCTTGAGGGTTAACACACCAGCACTGACGCAGGTGAAAACTCCCAATAGGAGCACTGAAGTCTGACAGCACGCCTGGATAAGAATCTTCTCCTCTGATCAGTCTCCATAGAGATAATGGGTTCAGGAAAACCGATGGTCCAGAAATGGCCTCAAAATTCCCACCTAAAATGTCAGCTGGAAGATCAGAGAACTTTTCAAACTTTGCCAGGGCAGGAAATACTTTATGGTGCCCAGCTTTGAATAATTCAGAGGCAAAGGCTCGGAATGATATCATTGCATCTGTATTTCTTGCATATGCTTGCAGAATTCCAAGAACTTCTGAAACAGGCAGGTCTTTTCCGGCACTGATGATCTGGATCCACTCATGGTAGAACTCAATCGCTTGTTCTGAAGGTCCATCACACTGGATCTGGTGCCAGCTGCCGTCAGAGGCACAATGAGGGATGTAAACTTCAGAGAACTGGATTACAGAAGATGGATCAGACAGAATGGAGTGGACTGTGGACAGGAATTGCTGGGTTGCTGTGGCTTGGCAGCTTGTTGGACCTTTATAAGAAGACCAATAATTATTTTATATAAAGTCAGAACATTATTCAGGCAAATTAAAATCTCTGAGCAAATATTACAATGGCATTAGCTAACTTTACATTAGTTGATTTCCAGCAGACTTGTATAATTACTGTGTGTAATTATGTCATTTTAGCATTGAGAAAAGCTTTTGCAGTCATTGAACTGGGGCTGCTCACACACAGGAAGACTGATCATAAGATGTGTGTTATATGTGCTATACTAAGCTAGAAAATGTAAAGTAAAACTACAGTTTTATGTACAAAGTAAATACAAAGCGTAAAACAAACCTTTATTGGGTAGCCTCGCAAAATTGAAAGCACAGAAGCTCATATTAGCCTGACTATAAGATGCCATAGGAGTTATACAGGTATGTGCTATGCTGGGTTTCAGAAAATGTAAAATGACAGTTTTATATATAAAAATATAGATGCAAGCAGCGATGATGGGCCCAAGCACCATGGGTCCATTTCCACCTGGTGGCTTTCGGAAAGCAATGCAAGGTGGACATATGTATTTGCCTTTTGACATTATTCTAAACCATTTTGAATATACTACAAATGAATAAGGAAGTAGCTAACATTTAATGGCTAGCATCTCAAAATTAGAAAGAAATAAAGCTCCATAATGGCTACAATGTTGCAAAATCACTATAAAGTATAATCGTGGCATTTAAATCTGATAGATTGCCTGTTAAATGTATGATCATTTAAATGTGTTGAATACATGAATCCAGCAACTTTATGGATCTGCAATTCAGCATCTGGGCTTGTGTGCCTGACTCACATTGAAGAGAGCTTCCTGAACTCTGAATGTTGAGTTTTGCCCCAGATCGGTCCACGCAGAAGCAGCTTTTGCCAAGGCACTGACGTGCTACATAAGCACCATCAACCTCACATTTCGGGATGAAAACTTCAGAGCCTGCAGAACTGCTGGCTTTCACTGCAATTGCTGTTTGACGTTCCTTCTCACATTGGGAGGGGCATCTCGGTCTCAACCCAGTGGAGCGAGAACCCATTATTTCCAGACCACGAGAGTCCACACACCAACACTCTGAGCCTTGGCATTGCACTTCCTCATATCGTCCATCCTCAGTACATTGGGGCATGTACAGAGTTGAGGTGGAAGTCACTGATTTACAAACATCTGATTGGGACTTCAGGAAAATGGCTCTGAACAGTTGACCCAACTGGGTGCTTTCTTCGGCCTTCAGCTGTTTGATGGCTTCAAGAAGGGTAGTGAGAAACTGCTGGTTCTCAAGAGTCATGGAAACAATTTTAATCATATCTTGGTTGTTTTTCAGGTTCACAGAACGGCCAAAGGCATCAGAGATCTCTTGGTCTAGATTAAGACTGGCAGAGCCATTTGAGAACATCTTGGCTAACTGCATAAATTCATTTGCACCCTGTGTCAGACCGACTTGACTGAAGACTTGACTGAAACTCAATGTACCACTGGTTCCAAGAGTGCCACTGAAGTTGAAATTGCCAGCATTCTTGAGGAATTTTCCTCCAAAGAGATTCTCCTGGAGTCTCTTGGGATTAGGTGCAAGAGCAAGTGCTTTTAGGGCAAGAGCCCCAGAAGGGAACATTCCTTGGAGGAACTCTGCTAGGATGTCTCCGACATTTGGACGTTCCAACTCTGGCAAGGACTGCAGAAGACCAGAGTTGGCCAAAAGCTCCTGGAATTCTGGGCTGCAAGGACTTAGACGAAAGAGGCTGTCTTTGGAAGCTGAGAACACGTTGGACTTGCTGAAGTCTCCAGCTGGACCATAAAAGAGCCTGGAGATGGCTTGTCTCCTCTCAGACAGGCAGTCTTTCACTCCAGTGCCTAAAAAAAACAGGAAGCACAACATTAGTCAGTGCATACACACATTAGAATTAGTTTCAAGTGTTTTTGGTTTACTGGTCCTTGGGCAAGCAAAATCACTCAAATAAGCTTAAGACCACAATGACTGTGCAATAAATCAGTGACTTCAGCTAATGAGAAAAATTAAACATTAGGAAAAATTAAAGCATGGTAAACATAGAAAACTACTGTTAGATTGGATTATTTACATTAGTTAATAATGTAAATATTGTTTTATAGATTATATTTGACTACATGTACATTATTTGTGTATGTCATTGATTGATACAATTAAGTTTTACTTTTACAAAAAACATTAAAGAGGAGGCATCATTGCAAATAATAAGTCATAAGCTGTTTATGGAATATTTTATAAAATACATATACTACTTTTACTCCATATAAAAATGCAATTAATGTCATACTCACTACACTGTGGCACGCCATACTGCCGTGTGCCAAAGATCTCTTTGCCATCAGTGTCCACACACCAACACTGCCCACCAGACTGACACTGGGTTGGCACATACCCTCCATTATCAGTACAGGAGGGCACAACAAAATTACCAGCCTGAGTAGCTGCAGCCCGTTCACTCTCACATTGGGTGGGACCTTATAAAACAATGAGAGTTAAGCAAGTACCTATATTATTATTCAGATTTAACAGCTAAATGTTGAAAGGTGGATTATAGTCCAACACCCCAATATTATATATTTTCCCCCATATACTTTCCCTTACAGGTATATGGATCTAATTTTACATTTATGATCATTTTAGTGATGTTTCTTTTCAACAAAAAGTTGCGCACATACATCTAAATCTCCCGCTCACGGCCAGCTGGACAGCAAGGTAGCGGCGCTGTAGGATTCGATACATGTTTGACTGTGAGAATGTGCTTCCTGCAGTCTGGTCTGAAAATGCAGTGTCATACACCTCATCTAACAACAGCTCCACACCTAGACAATAGAAAAACAAAACTGTCAGAGCTAGATCAGGACAAATTTTCCACAACCTGTCAAACACAGGTTATGTAACATTAAGTAAGCTTTAATGTAGTGAAACATTTATAAATCTATGTAAATTACTTTGATTTCTCTAAGAAAGCTTAGAACTAAAGTGGTGCTTTACTAATTAGTCTACTAATTTTGCAATTAGCTAATGCTTTTCTCCATAATACACTTATTTCAGGGACACTCCACCCCATTAAACTGAAGGTCTTTGTTCTAGTAAGGCACTTTGAGATAAAGCCTGTGCGTGTAGCTGTTGAGGTTTGTCTTACCTGTGTGTGGCATCTCTCTTCCACGACTGTCTGCACAGAAACAATAACTAGACAGCTCTGGGAAGGCCTTTCTAAAACCACTGAAAGTCTGAAATACCTCTGGGTCTCTGTTATAGAAAATGAACTTAAGTTAAGATGTATGACATTCAGTGTATGATGAGCACATCATGAGAGTGACTCCTGTTAAAAAGCCATCCATTGCTCTATTTTCTATGGCTGGAAATGTTCCTTTGAATGATTAAAAAATGTACCTCAGTTTACAACTGATGTTTCACATGTGCAATGTTAAACCTTTATGATTTTCCATGTGTAAACAGAAACACTACACATCCTAGTAAGCCGTATTATATAGTCTACAAGTATACAAAACTGGGGAAGAGTGCACATCAACCTGATCCTTCTATGTGACGCTGTACTGCTGTCTAGTGGTTAAAAATAAACAGACTGGGCTGGTTTGGAGGTCTAGACCTACACTAAGAAATCTTTTGGAAGGAAATCTATTGACTATGCAAGGGGCTTGTCAACTTTTTGGCATCAATGACCCCCAAATAAGATCCCCTTCCTAAAATATAAAGCCAGCTATTCATTTAATTGTAAAAAATAAATAAATAAATAAATAAATAAATCCCATTAATATTGTGTGAAAAAAATAGTAGGTGTGATATTATAAGCACAACATGTTGTTTAAAAATTAAACAATTGCCTTTTATATTGTTATTGCACTAAAGACAAAAATAAATCAGTAAAATGTAATCTTAATTAAAATATTTAGAAAATATTTACTTTGTATTACAGCTGACAGTGTATAATTTTTCTACACAATATTAATGTTAGAAGGAAAAACCTAAACAGAAACATTTACAATTCAATTCAAATGCATTTTTTAGTACTTATCACAATAAATATTGTTCCAAAGCAGCTTTACAGAGAATAATGCTTTACATCCCCTGTGAGCAAGCTAAAGGTGACAGTGTCGAGGAGAAACTCCCTAGAAAGATACAAGTATAATCTATGCTCAAAAGTATGTATGTTGCAAGGAAAGGGAGATGAACACATTTTTCAATATTTTTTTAGAAATGCTTTTTTCTTTTTTAAGTAATCATGGTTAACCACATGATTTTCGACCAGTCTTTAGAAAGCAGAATGAAACAGCACTTTGGTCAAAAGTTAACCTTTTAACTTTTTTTTAAACATCATTTGACATTGTTTCTTTGAAATTTTTCACATAGCCCCTAGCACCCCCTGGGGAAAACTCCTGGACTATGCAATATTGTAATAAAAATAATTTAATCTGACAAAATTACCCTTACTTTCCAATTTGCTAATTAAAAAAAATTCTGCAAAATTAAAGGACAGGTTTGACGGTTTAAAGAACCATCATTACAGATTTAAAAATTATTACCAATAATTTCAGACATACACTGCATATTACCCTTTATTAAATTGCTAATACAAATAAAACATTTCTAAACTAGTTGTGGGTGTGTCTCACTTGTTGAAGGTGTGTAGCAGATCAAAGACCATTCTGTCAGTGGTGTTAACAAACTTGCACTGCACAGGTAAGAAGCCTCCATCATCCGAGCACTGTGGGGGAGAGGGCTCTCCGATACCATGAAGAAGTCGCCGCTGTCTCACCTCACAAACACCAGGACCTAGGGTCAAAAGTCAAGATTTTCTAATAAAAACACTTGTATAATGAGCATCCTATTCAGGATCCGAATTCAGGTTCTTGATTCAGGTTTCAAGAAAGCATGAACTCTTTAACAGTTCATGTAATGCCTCCTACAAAGCTAATTACTATTACACAGAATGCACTCACACTTTGAGGGTCTTCCATTCTGCCTGGTTCCATAGATCTCCATGCCCTCTTGATCCACACACCAGCACTGGCCAAGGGATGCATCACACTGCACCTGCTCGTACTCACCTGAGTCCAAGCACACAGGCACCAATGTACTGTCTCCACTTCGCAGTGCCCTCTGTCTCTGGAGCTGGCATGAGGTCAAACCTACAAAGAGAGAACAGCGGACAGAGTGTGGTCAGTTCATTTGAATTCAATACAGTTTATTCAATGCATGCTGTTAATTCAGTAAACTGTGATTTTGATTAAATATTTCCCCCCTAAGGTTTAAGCCTTACCACAGATTAAATCTGGGCATGAATAGCAATCCTTCATTAAAAGCCATTTTAAGTAGCACACTGGGCTTACTGTGTACAGTGAACCATGGTGTGCATAGCTCTGAAATATTGTTTAGATGATTCATTACATTGAACTGTTTTCTTATGTAGAGTGGCTTACAATGAACTGTGGATCTGTTTTGTCGACTCCCAGGTATCTCCAGTCCCTGTGCATTCACACACCAACATTCCCCACCTCCACGATTACACTGAGCATGGCTAAAACGAAAATAATTTACATTATGCAACATTTATGTTTTTAGTTACAAACATAATAATTTTACAAAGTAAAATCCCTACATGGCCTACATCTATTCATGAGATTGCTTGCAATGAATGATCATTTTTGAGGTAATTTGAACAAAACTGTTTTTTAATTGTTGCAGATTTATGTAGCGAATATGAATCTCTAAATCCATCACACATATTTTGAGACAAAAGATTTAGGATATTTAGTTTTGTTCAAGGTGATTAATAAACATTGTGTCAGTGAAAGGATACTATTTGGGCTGGAAAGCCCCAAGTTTTTTGCCCCTTCTGTGGTGGTAATACCAAGGTACCTTTGTGTTAGAAAATATACTGTAATAGTGAAGTAACTGCACCTAAAGCGGCCATCCTCAGAACACTGAGGAATGTGCTCATGTTCCTGGGCTGCGGCAACAGCCCTGAGCTTTTCACACTGACTCAGACTCTCGGAATCCAGCTGGTACTCTGATGGAAAGAAACAACTGAATGAGTTCTCAAATCTATACAAACTCATACACAGCTCCCAGTGAGACTTACAGTCGAACAAATAGGTGTTAGATTCAGAACATAGATTAAGTTTAATGGTGATATCCTATTGAAAATCCACTGAGAAATTGTAGGCTATCCTCACATGTATCCTCTGAACAGGCTAAAGATCCTCTTACCTGAAATCTTGCCACATGTTAAACAGAGTATGTTAAGCAGTGTGGCAGATACACAAAGGAGCTTCCTCTGTCCCATTTTCTGCATCTTCTCTAGGATGCAAGAACTCTCCTAAAAAGCACCACAAGACTCAAGTGTCTTATATACCATGTCCAAGATGTGCACAGTCATACCTGTTCAGCACTGTGTGTTGTTTTAGGTTTTTTACTATCAAAACACAAACCTCTCCAACCTGGTTAGAGAATCTGGTGATGAATAAGAACATTTTAGACACTGTGAAGTGAGCAGCCAAGCCTGAACTTTTGAGAGTGCTTCTGTGAAAAGGAGCTTCAGCAACTAACCTGGCAGCTTCTCAAAACCCCTTTCAACTGCAGGTAAGCATTACCCATGGTTAATTAATTTTAGTACATGTTGCTGCCCTTTTACTTTAAAGAATAATAAAAGGTAATGCAGCCTGAAAGTTTTCAATAATAAAGGCAGTTAAATTTGTGCTCTTTCTGTAAATAATTCATATATAAATTAATTCTATGCTATCTGCTTTTAAAAACTCCAAAGAGTGAGATTTATTTAAAAATGTATCACATACACAAAATGTAGAGAATATTTTAATGAAGTTGTACATACAGATACTTACATCAGGTCTTTAAATAAACTCTTTAATGTACAGCTGGTATCTCATCAAAAGAAACTTCAAGTTTTAAATCTAAATCTAAAACACTTCTTTACAGTTTAATAGAAACTGAGATTAAACAGGCATTTTCAAATATTGTCCTCGTATGCCTTAGTTTTTGTGTTGTTTTCCTTACTGTTATAAAAACTGTATATACATCCCCCCCAAAAAAAAACAAAACAAAAACTGAACTAAAGGGTTCCATTGTTATATGCATTTACATCCATTTTAGGATTAGCTTACTCAACGGTAGCAACTCACAAAGTATCAACATGATAAACAGACCTTGGTGAGAAGAGTCCCCTATCTTTGGACTAACTGGATAACCTGCTGTTAGAGAAGCTAGTCTTGTCACTCACTACAACATCCATCAAGACTGTAGAGAAACATGCGAAAGCAAGTATTAGACATGAATTGTATGAAAACTACTTGTGTTTGTCTAATAAAAGTCTGTTGGAATTGTGAACCTTTAGTACCAGTGAATCAGACTGCAAATGAACCTAAACCAGGCCTAAAACGTACCATCCATTTAAAAAACATTTAACAAAATTGTATGTGTCTGAAAAAACAGACCACAGTGGTGTTTTTTTTTTTTTTTTTTTTGGCACTATTGGGGCCATTCACCTTTTGAATGGGAGAAGCCTTTATGATTCAATTTTTACACCAAAACTGTACTCTTAAATAACTTGCTATGAGTGTGATGCAATCTCTTCAGTCCTTACATGTAAAATAATTCATTTGCCATAGTGACCTCTTCATATTTCGGTGGAAAAACTAATCAGATATGTGGTTATTTTTAGACTCGGCATGTATGCACCGGCATCTTCCTGTTCCACACCTTCACAAATTGTGAATGTTCCTTTATCTCATACTTTGTGGTGACAAGCATTGTAAAATAGTCCATTGCCAAGCACATAATTTTCCTCTTTTGTTCTCTTCCAAGTCCAGCGTTACTCACACATCTTCTGAATATGAGCATTATTTTGAATGCACCTCCTCAAACATGTAGAGCATGTGTGTGTAGAAACACGAGATGGTGTTAGAAGCACAGGCAACACACTCTAATGTGTGTGTTGTATCACACAGAGCAGAGGGTGCTCATCTGCTGTACTTTTCCCAGGTCCGTCAGAAGTTGTTTGATTCGGCACTTGAGCTGTGGAAGTCGGGCCAAGGGATCAGGAGGCTCCAATTCACCCGTGAAGTCCAACCAACTCTCCAGCACTTCATACACAAACACAGACAGGGGAGAAGACAGAGTTCAAGAATGAAACTTTATCACCTACTAAATTATCAAATAAAAATACTGTGTGTCTCTAAAGATGTGGATCTCATGTGACTGTTCTAGAGTAGCCATGACAAAATGAAATAATGGGGTCTCTCAAATGTTCTCTGTTGACACTGACAGTTTTCAGAGCAGTTAAACATTTTTTATTTTTTTTTTGGGGTGGGCAGCTTATGCCATTTTACTGATACCAAAAGATATGAGATGACAGGAAATGGGGAGAAGGTGAAATACGGGACACAATAAAAGAAGGTGAAATACGGGACACAATATGGGTCAGATTTGACCCTGCATCTTCCACAAGCACCATGGCTCAAAATGTCTAGAACCATGGCTCCAACAGATGCAAGTTTTCTAAAGAAATAACAAACATTGCCAAGCTCTATTCAGGAAAACACATTCATCAAACATGTCAATGTAATGACATGCAACCATTCTAGAAACCACCACCCTACCATCAAGCTCTTTCTCGATGAGGTCCATGCGGCCTGAGAGCTGGTTCTGAATGTCTTCTATGTGTGTAAGCAGGTTCATCTGCCACTGCAGGCAGTTCCTGGCCTGTTCCATGGACCCCAGGTTGCTGTCATTTCCACAGCTAGACAGTGCAATGGCACTGCTTACCTACAAAAAACAATCACATAATTCATTCCAAACTCTCTGTATCCACTGAGATAATTAATTTTATAATTTATAATAATTTTATTTATCACACATTATACATTTGCACATATACAGTGACATTTTTTTCACATATCCCAGCTAAGCTGGGGTCAGAGTGCAGGGTCAGCCATGATACGGCGCCCCTGGAGCAGATAGGGTCAAAGGCCTTGCTCAAGGGCCCAACAGTGGCATCTTGGCAGTGCTGGGCTTGAACCCCCAACCTTCTGATCAGTAACCCAGAGCCTTAACCGTTGAGCCACCACTGCTCACTAACTGTAACACTAACTATACTGATACTAACCCAGATTTGATAGAGATTTGTTCTTTGTTTACCTCTTCTTCATTTATATTAAATGGTGTGGTGTGCAAGGCTGTTTGGGTCCCCTGCTCATCCCTTTGAGTGTGTTCAAGGCTTGTTCCGGGAGGTTTCTGGTAGCTGTGCTCGCTAGTGATATAGGTTTCAGGGTTTGAGTCCTGGTTGAGGTGCTCTTTGAAATGTAAGCAGTCTGGAATGCCCCCCATAGGCTGGTCTTCATCAGAGTTCACCCAAGACCGAGCCCATAAGTGCAAACTTGGGTTATGTTTGTTCCTGAGAAAACATGAGATGTCTGTTTTGCATTATTCTTGCATCTTTCCTCTACAGTTGCCAATTCAAAGTTTAAATTTAAAGTCTGACAGCACTGGAAACCATAAAACACAATTGAAAGCACAACCATTGCTACACAAATCAGAAGTTATATTAAAAAAGTGAGGTGAAAGGCAAGATTTTTTTTTTTCATAATGTCACCTCAAGGGGTATGTATGAAGAGGGAAAGACCTGTTGGTGGAATATTCAAAATTTGGTACGCCTTTGGAAGGGCTTGGTTGTTCTTACTGTAAGATGTCCATCTTGAGCTGAAGGCCATGGAGCAGGTTTTTAACACTGTAAACATCAGCCAGAAGCTGGTGAGTGGAAACAATCTTCTTGGCATTCTGATGCGAGTAGTTCTCTGTGAGGAAGGATAGCCCATACATGTGGCCCTTTTGGAGCCAGTCTTTATCATGACGGTATTTAGCACTCCACCTCTGACCTGTGAAAAATACAAAAAAAATGTCAGCCTGGTAACAACATTGGAGCAAAAATATATTGCACTGAAGGGATTTCGGTAACAGGCATCAGACATCCATGCATTAGGAAGCATAAAGATGAAGGTCAAACCATGAAAGATGGATAAATGTACCTGGAGGGTCTCTGCAGATGTAACAGATGTATTGTTCGGGGATGCTGTCCTCCAAAAGTCCCATACACACACTGTGCTGCCAGCACATACACTCCTCACACTAGGGGTAAAAAAAGAGCTGTGTATCAGAATCTATTATACACAATACTGCACTTCAGAACAAAAAGATATAGACACTGGAAAGCAACTCTGATTGATGCAGACTGAGGAAGTAGTAATGTGGCTTAAGATGTCTCCTGCATGAGAAAGCTTCTGTACAGACAGAATAAAAATGAATGTAAAGATGGAGTAGGCGATTCCTGTGAAAGAGCGTTGATATTTGAACTCAACAGTCAGTCAAACACACCCCTCCCTTCAGTGCTCCTTCAGAAGCTCCGCCCCCCAAATTCATACATACGCATTGCCAAGGCAATGACATTAACAACTGGGCTAGCTGACCAAAAGACAAATATTGTGGAATCCGGTGCATCTGCTGTCCGAGGGTAAGTTAGCCTCAATAAGTGGAAGCAATTTTTAATCGCTATGAAAATTCAGGTGGCAAAAAGTGTGACAATAACCCTGTGAATAGGTGTGGAAGCAAAATACTTATCTTAGCCAAAGTCTAAGCCGAGGACAAACTTAGCCAATGTGTCGATAACATTATCGCTAGTAACTCAAATTAATCCCACTGTCCTAGCAAACTTGTGTTTTTAGGCCGTCGTGGCTATAAAAACCTTTGCAAATATCGTATGGACAAATACCATGATATAGAGCGAAAACAACACAGCAAGTAATGTAAATAACGTTAGCTAGGTAGTTGGTTAGCAAACTGTTGCTACAGTTGCTGTTATGTGTAACATAGCAAAACTAAAGTTACCCACCTATCTAGCAGAAACAGAGCAACCTCCACATCTGTCTTCAGGCCTTTCAGCTGTCGCAGGTCTGTCCACCATCGGAAAGCCTCTCTGATGTTTATGCAGCTCCTAGCCCTTGCCTGATCATACCCCTTCTTTTTCATTTTAAATTCATCTGACCTTTTTCTCTTGGGCTGTTTCTCAGCCATCTCTCCTGCTTAGAGTTTAGCAAGTTAGCATTAGCCAGATTTACCATCCCTCTTCTTCTTCTAATGAATTTCCCTCTCGGTCACTGCCCCATTTCCCCCATCTCCCCTCCCCTTCAACCCCCATCCTGTGCACGAGCACGAACCACCCCCTGTTGCTGGTTGGCTGAAATAGTGTTGTGTGGATCAGTCCAATCCACTTTGCTTATTTTCCCATTTACAGAGCCAGGGTTGTATACAAACACCAGATTTATTTTTCCGCGCACACACAGAACGGAAAGCTAGCGGACCGTGAAGAGATATTTGCAGAATTTGACAAAGTATATTGGATTAAAATGATTTACTCCACCTTTAAGAGTACTTTAAGTGTCATTGCGAAGAATAACCCTACCTGAATCATGAAGCCGTTTTCTTCATCCATCTCACAGATACAGCGGACAATCTCATCATCACCATCATCATCCTCATCCTGGAAGTCCTCCATGGCGATAGAGTCTAAATCCTGGTTATACTCATCTCCACTGAACAGCAAACTCTCAGTGGTCGAGTCCTCCAGGAAGTCAATGTCTGACAGGTCTGAGATAGGAGAAGGAAACCACTATAGTATATGAGGTGAGGATCAGACATCAATGCTAAACTTTTATTTACTAAAACATATTTATTACTGATTGTCACTGCAGTATTTATGGTTAATTAAATGATTATGACGACTTAAAGGTGCTGTAAGGAAATTTTTTATGAAATGACATGTAGAAAACATCCCTATTACCTGTTAGATTTCACTGAAATAGGTGTCATGACATATCACACCTGCCTCTGTGAAAACCCTAGGCTCAACAGCGGGGTTTAAAAAAAGTCAGCGGGCCACAGTCAGATCCTTTGTTTAGCCAATCACAAGATTTTTTTTGCCTGTCATTCATTATGCACATTCACAGGACAGCCCATATATGCTTGAATAATTGCCGATATGGTGTCCTGCTTCCACATTTGGAGTTGCCTGATTACAGGCCTGGCTGATAATCTGAGCCAATATTCATCATTTCTATTATTATTGAAATCGTTATTTTGTCTGGTCTGATTGCCGATATATTTTAAAATACGCTCCGTTGGCTCTGATGCCACCTCTCTCTGAAATGTCACTGCTTGTAGTCTGGCTCAATGTGCCACCCACAGTATTAACGGATTGGTTATATGTCACGAGTAAATGGCCAATAAACACTGTACTCCAAATTCGTGGGGGAAAGGTGGGAAAGAGAAAACAGCAAGAGAAAGATAAATCACTGAGAGGACAAGCTGTTTTCAAAGTTAAGAATGCAGATACTGAAGGTGGTCACCAATTAGTGGACCGTGGTCAGGACCCCAGATCTGTTCCATCTGGGCCGCAACACATCATGACAACGGTTGCCCCATCTCACCGTTTCTATACTTTAGGTTAGCAGCGCGACAAAACGGAGCTGTGTACACAGCAAGCGCTCTGGGGCGTAGATAGTACTGATCTTTCAGCGCTATATCTTTGAATATTTTCCTCTAGCACCAGTGGCGGCTCTGGGGGGGCGGGGGGGAGTTTGACAGAAGCCTGCCTCCCATCAGATGACATAACACTCGAGCACCCCACCCCACACTTAAATCAAATGAAAATATAATAAATTTTTAACATAAGTGTATTATTTTTTTATCAAATAAAGTGCTTATATACAGAACCTCACAGCACAAACCAAAATACAACATTGGATGAATATATTGTGTCAAATAAAGTGCTGCATAACAGAATTCACAGATGTAAGATAATGCTCCAGTATAATATAATTACTACTGATTTATTAGTAGTAGTATTACAGTGAATATTACATAACTTTACAGTAGTGATATATTTCTGTCATACTTCCTATAAATGTAGCTTTTATTTTGACTGAGCTTTTATTTTGAAGTGTTTCTGTGTTGTTTTGACCAAGGAGCTCTGAGGTTATGACGGCAGATTCCCTCTCTGGAAAAGCCTGTCGTTACGTGATTCCAAGTGATTATTACAACTGCAAAAGGCTGCTATATAATGAAATAAGTATGCACTCTCAATGTGCCTCGCGCTACAACGTGAATTTGCACTCCGTTTACTGTCATCTGCTACAAACAGTGTGTGTGACGCTCATGATGGTGTTTTCCCTGTATGAGCCTTGGAGGAGCCTTAAAAGGTATGAGCAGCCGGCGTCAGCACAACACTGTCTCCACACATTCACAAGCGCTCAATTTGAATTGCATACAAACTATATATTTATCTAATTAAATCACAGCTTTTGAGGTTAATCTCACTAGGACATGATGTGATTTTAGTTAGTAGGCTGAATGTTTAAGTAATGACATTCATACGTCAGATGAAATTGTTTTTTGGTATAGGAGCATTTTTATGAGTACAAGTACCAGTACATGAGCATGGTATCGGGACATCCCTAGTCACTAGTATGTCTGTGCGCGCGCGTCTTTGGAGTGCAGGTTTTGGAAAGAGGGGGCGTGGCTAATTCAGTGGCTGATCTGGTGGAAGTTCCAGAACGGCTAAACTCGCTCACAGCACCTTTAATCATATTGAGAGGACTGCTGACTCACTCTCCCCAGTAAGGTCGACAGACAGTATGGCACGAGGGTATTGGAAGGTGCTGTGCTTTGAAAAGGCACTGGAGGAAGAATGATGTAGCGGGGAAGACTGTCTATCCAGGTAAGCCAATGACATCTCTTCCAGGTCTGAATAACCTGAGCACACAGTTGAGAAAACAATCACCATCTCAATTCATTGGAGCAAATACACAAGGGACCAGAAAAAAGAACTTACAGTGTTGTTTCGATTTCTTCTTCTTTTTTTTCTTTTTCTTCTGTTTAATTCTGAAAAGGTCCTTCTCTTTTCTGTCCCGCCTGTCTTTATCTCTCTTTTTCGCTATGGAAGAGAAAGAAATTCAAGATATGGCAACTTTCTGGTTAAGGAAATGGAACTTTGAGAAAACACGTTCATTAAACTCACCAAACAACTGACATTTTTCCTCTAGTTTGAATTTTCGCTCTGTCTTTATACATAGTCCTGCTGAGAACATAAACCATTAGAGCAGGTAAAGTACAATGTAAGGTTACTCCATCCACCATCTTTCCAATCAGCAGAATTAACTCACCTGCATCTAGGTGCTTGTCCTTCTTGAGAAACCTGTCATGGTGGTTATCAAAGGGTGGAGGTGGTAGAGACACCTCTGTACTGTCTGAACTGATAGAGGCAGAAGAACGTTTCTTTTTACAAAACTTAGGAGGCCGCACATAGCCAGTGCTGTCCATTTGAAGCATGAAGCCCTGAGACGACAGAGCTGAAATGCAACATAGAAGAGCACTCTGTAATTCTGTTTGTGTAACAAGTTGCTCAAAATTTCACAGCCATTTGATTGAAATTATTCTGATAAAAGCACAAACATACATCCATAGGGAAACCTACAGGAAGAAGTGGAGACGGTCCTGCGTCTCTTGTTTTCTGGGGTATCGGACAGGGTGCTTGTAGGCATGGAAGCAGATGTGGCCCTGGTGCGGCCCATCCTCTCTGGTGAGCAGACCTTGCCATCCATTTCCTTTTCTGTGTTATGATAGTACTTCAGGTGATAGTCCAGCAGCTTTGCTTTCCGGAATGCTTTAGAGCAGCCAGGGACTTTACACTTAAATTTATTATGGTCCAGATCTATTAGAGACTCATTGGGAGCAGTGGGGTCATCAGACTTCTTGGTATTTATAACTGAGGAAGGAAGAGAAGAAAAAGCTTGCACATTCATTTTATATAAAGATATTGATGCTTGTAGCTTCAAAAGACATGTAGATGGCACAAAAAAAAAATTATTTTGTCAATTTTAAAATGCAACATCTGAATCAGGTGAATGGAAGACAGGCAACGATTCATACTTGGCTCTCTGGTATGTTTGTTGGTTTTAGGCATCCTGGAAGGAAGTTTCTGACCAGCAGCTGGACATAAAATAAAATTAAATAGAATTTAAATAAACATTAGTTAAAAATCTGCTGTTGATACAGTATTTTGCTATCCTGGTAAGTGTTATGTACTTTATGTTGGTAACTTGGTATGTTTACTGAATCAACTAAACCCAAAAGGGTCCTTCATGGAAAAGCTTCACATCGTTAGTATGGTTACACAATCAACATACCTATCACTATAGAAGGAGAGTTCTCTCCAAGTGCTGTTTGATTACTAGGCAACATGTCAGTCATCTTGTCCTTCTCAGCGATTGGTGAATGAGCACTGCCAGCGGGTGGGGCTGATGATGTGCTTCCTGAAACTGGCTTTTGTGAAGAAGCTTCTGTTTTGACTGCAGTGCAGCAGTCTTCATCTAAAGTGAGCATTTTAACATGTCTGATTCAAATTTGATAGGACAGGGATAGAGACCAGAAAACTGACCTATTATTAAGCAAACTCAAAAAGGAGGTTGACTTAAATACTTTATAAAACATATGAAAGATTTGAGCAAATTTGGAACATCAGATTGCATTTCCAGCTTATGAAACCCTTGGTTTTATTCTAAATTGCACTAATGCAAACCCTTTTACCCAGGATGGTAGTGTTTGTGGCTCTATATTAATACCAGAATATACAAACCATGTTTACAGAGAGGATTCAGGCTGGCCTGAGTCCACTTTCTGCCCAAAATATTATGCCCAGTAAAAAAAAACAAAAAAAAACAATACGATGCTATAATTGTATAAAACAAAATTATATACTGTTGCTAATGAAAATATGCAGTATGTACACTACTGGTCAAAAGTTTTGAAACACTTATTCTTTATTATATATATATATATACAGGTGCATCTCAATAAATTAGAATGTCGTGGAAAAGTTCATTTATTTCAGTAATTCAACTCAAATTGTGAAACTCGTGTATTAAATAAATTCAATGCACACAGACTGAAGTAGTTTAAGTCTTTGGTTCTTTTAATTGTGATGATTTTGGCTCACATTTAACAAAAACCCACCAATTCACTATCTCAAAAAATTAGAATACATCATAAGACCAACAAAAAAAACATTTTTAGTGAATTGTTGGCCTTCTGGAAAGTATGTTCATTTACTGTATATGTACTCAATACTTGGTAGGGGCTCCTTTTTGCTTTAATTACTGCCTCAATTCAGCGTGGCATGGAGGTGATCAGTTTGTGGCACTGCTGAGGTGGTATGGAAGCCCAGGTTTCTTTGACAGTGGCCTTCAGCTCATCTGCATTTTTTGGTCTCTTGTTTCTCATTTTCCTCTTGACAATACCCCATAGATTCTCTATGGGGTTCAGGTCTGGTGAGTTTGCTGGCCAGTCAAGCACATCAACACCATGGTCATTTAACCAACTTTTGGTGCTTTTGGCAGTGTGGGCAGGTGCCAAATCCTGCTGGAAAATGAAATCAGCATCTTTAAAAAGCTGGTCAGCAGAAGGAAGCATGAAGTGCTCCAAAATTTCTTGGTAAATGGGTGCAGTGACTTTGGTTTTCAAAAAACACAATGGACCAACACCAGCAGATGACATTGTACCTCAAATCATCACAGACTGTGGAAACTTAACACTGGACTTCAAGCAACTTGGGCTATGAGCTTCTCCACCCTTCCTCCAGACTCTAGGACCTTGGTTTCCAAATGAAATACAAAACTTGCTCTCATCTGAAAAGAGGACTTTGGACCACTGGGCAACAGTCCAGTTCTTCTTCTCCTTAGCCCAGGTAAGATGCCTCTGACGTTGTCTGTGGTTCAGGAGTGGCTTAACAAGAGGAATACGACAACTGTAGTGTCTGTGTGTGGTGGCTCTTGATGCCTTGACCCCAGCCTCAGTCCATTCCTTGTGAAGTTCACCCAAATTCTTGAATCGATTTTGCTGGACAATCGTAAGGCTGCGGTTCTCTCGGTTGGTTGTGCATCTTTTTCTTCCACACTTTTTCCTTCCACTCAACTTTCTGTTAACATGCTTGGATACAGCACTCTGTGAACAGCCAGCTTCTTTGGCAATGAATGTTTGTGGCTCACCCTCCTTGTGAAGGGTGTCAATGATTGTCTTCTGGACAACTGTCAGATCAGCAGTCTTCCCCATGATTGTGTAGCCTAGTGAACCAAACTGAGAGACCATTTTGAAGGCTCAGGAAACCTTTGCAGGTGTTTTGAGTTGATTAGCTGATTGGCATGTCACCATATTCTAATTTTTTGAGATAGTGAATTGGTGGGTTTTTGTTAAATGTGAGCCAAAATCATCACAATTAAAAGAACCAAAGACTTAAACTACTTCAGTCTGTGTGCATTGAATTTATTTAATACACGAGTTTCACAATTTGAGTTGAATTACTGAAATAAATGAACTTTTCCACGACATTCTAATTTATTGAGATGCACCTGTATATATATATATATATATTTTTTTTTCTTCACATTTTAGAATAATAGTAAAGTCATCAAAACTATGGAATAACATAAATGGAACTATGGGAATTATGTTGTGACTAAACAAAATCCAAAATAAATCAAAACTGTTTTAGCATCTTCAAAGTAGTCACCCTTTGCCTAGAATTTGCAGACATGTACTCTTGATATTTTCTCAACTTCTTGAGGTATCACCCTGGGATGCTTTTTAAACAGTATTGAAGGAATTCCCATCTATGTTGGGCACTTATTGGCTGCTTTTCTTTATTATTTGGTCCAAGTCATCGATTTCAAAAACTTTTTTTTTTAATTAAATTGTAGTTTTATAATGAAATAAATTAATATGTTGGCACAATTATATTTTTGTCTACAAAACTAATTTCAAACATTAAAGCATATGCCCTCAGATCAAAAGATTTTTAAGATCATGAGAAACATTTTAGTCAAGTGTTTCAAAAGTTTTGAACAGTAGTGTATGCATCTAACTTCCCTGAGTATGAAGTGCTCTACTACTGCCACAAAGTTTCAAAACAAAGACTGAACATAGAAAAAAAACCTGAAGCAAAACTCCACTTATGTAAGCTTGTGTCCTCACTAGTTTTCTGAGAGCTGTCTGTGGGTGGAGGGTGGGAGATGGAATCCCTCATGTGCGGTGAGTTAGGGGAGGTCTGGTCAGAGCTTGTCACTAAACGCTGAGATCGTCTCCTTCTCTGGGGGGAGTTGAGAGGGGCTACACAAAGACAGACATATTTCTGTAACATGTGTTTTATATTACATAGATATCTTTAGATTTACAGTATATGAATATGAAATATCTTCATATGTTTTACAAGTTTAATTATAACTTCACTTCTGCTGACGGCTCCAAACACATTCAAACCATACAAACACTTAACAGAGATTATCTAAACCCCAGGTGACCCACCAGTGTGTGCGCTGTCTGGGAGGGTTTGTGTCGAGCTGGGTGAAGGACTGGGTTCAGGAGCTGTGGTTATGTTCTGACTGCTGGAAGTGGACTCTCCCGAGTCATGCTTAAACCTCCTGGAGCGAGACTTGCACGGGGAAGGAGCAGGAGTAGAAAGGGGTGCTGGGGCTCTCTGGTCACTGGCAGACTGGGGTCTCTCCTCTGCTAGACTAGCTTCTCCTGACATTTTCTGAGGAGTGGAAAGGTAAAGAAGACACAGTTTACTAGGCGATGTGCTAATAATCACGACATTAATCATGGTATGTCAGTTTCATCTGTACCTGCTGTGTGGTCACTGGAAGCTCTTTTGGCTCCGTTTTGCTTTCAGACTCAGTGTCAGGACATCCTGGATGATTAGAAAAGAAAAATGCACACAAAACATTAGAATCGATGTCACAGTATATTGGAAATATAACAGGCATGATGACTCAAGATCAGTGCTATTAAACTGTGGTGCTCAAATGGTTTTGCTTCAACACAGAGATTTTACATTGGACAAGTGGCGAGCCAACACAGTACCAAAATTGCTTATTGTACAAAAGCAAATAAAAACGTCTTTTCAAAACAAATATGGATGTATTACTATTACAATGATCTGCAATGCAATGGTTTTTAGGGAAGTAGGCTTGCCAAAAAATCTGTTAAGTGTTGGCTTCTGCCTAATTCAGTTAGCTTCTCCTAACTGAATGATAAATTTGGACAAAAATACAGTAGCTTGATTGGACACAATCTAATTATCTAGATCAAAGAGGATCGAAGAAAGACAAATGGGCTGTTCACATCAAACATGACCTTGTGCTACAAAAAAGCTAGACGCAGCGCAGAATGCAGAAGACTAGGCATTGCCTAAGTGGCATGTGAAGGAAGGTTTGCACAAAAAACACTGTTGATCAACTGGATCCCAGTGTTCTTCTATGATGACCATTTACTTAAAGGCAAGATATTTTCATTATTGCTATTCGCCTATTTATCATCCAACTGCATAAAGATAAGCACCCAAGAGTAAATGAGGTTGTACTTTGTGTATTATAACAATTTCAATGAGTCGTCAATAACATCAGTCACTGGGTCATAGGATGGGTCGATCTGTTCTATTTATGTGCAACATATCCTATGAAAACCAAATATAAATCAATCAATAATAATAATAATAGAATACATTTGATATCTATTGATAAATATAGTCTCTCAAATCCGACCCTGTTAGTAACCCATTTCTTGTCATAAAATTTAGAAACACACCCTTGCTGTGAGTAGTTACATTTTGCCAACGCTTACCTGTCCCTTTGCTAAGGCGAGTCCTTTTCCTGCTACACATGTTGCCTTGTCTTTTGCTTCTCCTCTTCATCGCAGTAGATTCAACATCCTTAGCAGCTGGTTTACTGTCCTCTTCTTCTGACTCCAGGTCTGCTGCTTAAAGCAAGAAACAGACACATGATTAATATGGCTCACAAAGTTATGAAACTGCTCAAGGTGGACATTGTGCTGATTTAAGTAATGATTTAAGAGAAGTCTTCAACCACTTGATTAAATGTACAGGTTAATGTAGGAAATTGTAACTCAATACAGATCAGTAGGCAAGAACATCACCACGTAAGACAGACCTGTCCAGAAACTAAAATTCATCAAGCAGGCGCAAAGGAACAGTTTCTGTGTCAGTTTAACTTTCTAGATTGCTGAAGATTCATAACTGCCTCAAGACTTTTGTTAGAAGCAAAAGTATGTGCGACGTGCTACACTTTCTAGATTTTTGTAAAGATTTGCTGGAAGACCTGCACTCTATCAGTGACCCCAATAAAAGATATACAGTAAATGCAAACACAGGGCTGTCCATCAACATATTGAGAAAAATGTGAATACAGGGATTTAATGCCTTTTGTTATAAGCAGTTCTACTTACAGGGAGGGCAGCACCAATACAGAAGATACTCCCAATTCCTTATCCATTAATCTTCTGGGGAGTTTTTTCTGCTTAAAAGGAAAGAGCAAAAAATCCTAACAAATCAATTACCGAGTTTCTCTGATTCAGAATCCTCATCCTCCTCGTTATCAAGCTCTTCATCCGACCGCTGTTCCTTCCTGTCCTCTCTGTCCTTGTTGCTGTTGGCGCTTGTGCGAGGCCGGCTCCCTCCTTTACTCTTAGCTGCAGCTGTGGCTGCCTTCACCAGAGCAATCCAGTCCTGCTTGAACAATAACAATACACTATCAGTCACAACTGACAATGATTGGACACAAACAAACAGCTGGCCATGGCTAGCATGCAAAAAATAGCTTTTCAAGCTATTATTAATGTAGTAAAGGGAACTGAGGAGGTAGAATAAAGTGATTTGGCATCCCTGGGCTGCCTGACTGGCATCAAGCAACTGTAAGCTGTGTGGACCAGCTGCTTGTGTCTTCAAATATTATTCAGGATTGACCCCATGCATTTTACCTTCTGAAAGAGAGGAAGAGGTCAAGGTGCCATACTTAAATATACACTCAACTCTATAGCATGTTAAGATTTGATTGCTGCAGGTCATACAATAGTTACAATGCTGTGTAGCAATGCATGTCTAGAACATTCTATGGAACTTCAGACAGCCTATCTGATAAATAAAAGGAACAGAAGTGGACCCTGTAAAGTCTCTGAGACTCAGAAAACCCTTGAAAAACTTACTTGTCCTTTTGCATCTTCAGGCATGGACTTGATATGGATTCTTTTCACACAGCGTATGACTCCATCATAAAACTGTACAGTGTAAGTGCCTACAGCAAAAATAAATAAATAACAAAAATATACAGCAAATCATCTCCACCAAATTTTATTATTTGAATTATATTCTGTAATCAGAATTTTTTTTGATGGATTTGTGTTTTGTTTTTAAGATGAAGGATGTTTGTATTTTTTTTTTTTTTTTTACTTCTACCTTTACCTCTGGAAATATGTCAAACTAACAGTGCACATTTTGACATTTTCTACTTCAGTTGCTATTATGTAGTTGTGTATGAATGCAGAGTTATTTTATATAGCAGCTCTGATTATTTTGAACAAGATTTTTTCAGGCTTCCAGCCAGATCTATGCTTTGGGTAAATGCAATCCTTTCCAATATAGTATTTGAGAAGAAAACTTTTCCTCATCTATTTGGAATAATCAATACAGTCACGCAGGCCAATCTGGTGTCAGATTAATTTAATCATATAATAAACTGTAACACCTCATCCTTCAACTCCATTTTTTCTTGTAAAATAGATACTAAACAGCAGAAGTATGCATAGAGGGCAGGCGTGGCTGAGGATTATGGTGCATGATGTATCATACCTTCCTTGTTGATACTTTCAATCTTGGCAGGGTAATAGCGGCAATCTGTCCATCGAGCAAGCACTTCCTCACCATCTCTCAATTCCTACAGGTGTGAAATAAACAAAACAGAAAAGCAATTAAGTATAATGAATAAGCTTTCATCAGTGATCAACAGTAAAAAAAAAAAAAAAAAAAAAAAGCTTATATTGAAGCTATGGCTGTGATCATAGAAGTGAATGGTTAGAGCAGAACAAACTGTGATGAACATGAGGCAAAACTCTGATTATTTCATTAAAAACCTATAAAGCTGATTACAGCAGTTAAACAACCCCAAAAATACAAATTAAAATCCAATTCAAGTACACCACATTAGAATAACTTCATTTACAGATTCTTAATTGTGTTATCAAACCATTGCATGGTTCGCATTACATTTCAATGATAGTTTTCTATTTTGTTTTCTTAAGATCTGTGTAGTACAAAGGAAAGCCATCTCTAAATAAGTGTAACAACACGGGACATAAGGTGTAATTGTAGAGCATGCAATAAAGGCTCTACAGACCGTGTTGTACACCTCTTTACAAAGGTTTCAAAATAAATACATTTTGAAAATGACTGGTTGGTTGATCCCCAACAGAACATTATAAGGTTTTGCCTATGTGGATAGGGAAAAAAACCAAACAATGATGAGACAACCAGTTAAGAGAGCCATATCAAGGTAGACAGGCAACTGAGGTATGTACTTGTCTCTGCTGGGATAAGTCTTTTTGGTCCTCTGTACTCTCTGAACTTCCAGGGAGCTCACGAAGGCGAGATGCTCTCATCTCGCTGAGTCTCTCCTGGCAGAAATGTTTGCAAGACAAGAATTAATCAATCATTCATCTCATTAACAAGTGGTTAACGAGATTTTCTTTTATTTCATTTGTGTGGCTGAAAACTTTATTTTACTAAACTGAAAAAGTTATACAAGCATCACTGGCAGCCAACAAAGTTCCCTGAATTTCTCATTCTAGTGAAGCCATCCTAGACATTTTAGACCAGTGTTTCTCAACCGGTGGGTCGCAGATAGCAGGGAAAGAACAATGCCATGGTTCTCCCATTGAAATTCTCTTCTGCGGCAGCCCAAGTGAAATTTACGGCTGCTGATGCAAATTTTATGATAATCTCACGCTCAGCTGAAGGCTTCACATCTGCACTGCGATATATTTTAGGTGGATTAATGCATTTGCGTGAGCGTAACAGAACCAGCTTGTGCTAGTGATCTGCTCTGCTGTCGCACGCGCGCGCAACAACCAGGCTTCCCTCGATTTTGCAAAGCGCAGACCTCAAAACTGATGTGACCACTGATATACAGTTGTGCTCAAAAGTTTGCATACCCTGGCAGAAACTGTGAAATTTTGGCATTGATTTTGAAAATATGACTGATCATGCAAAAAAAAAAAACTGTCTTTTATTTAAGGATAGTGATCATATGAAGACATTTATTATCACATAATTGTTTGACTCCTTTTTAAATCATAATGATAACAGAAATCACCCAAATGGCCCTGATCAAAAGTGTACATACCCTTGAATGTTTGGCCTTGTTACAGACACACAAGGTGACACACACAGGTTTAAATGGCAATTAAAGGTTAATTTCCCACACCTGTGGCTTTTTAAATTGCAATTAGTGTCTGTGTATAAAGTATGAGTTTGTTAGCTCTCACGTGGATGCACTGAGCAGGCTAGATACTGAGCCATGGGGAGCAGAAAAGAACTGTCAATAGACCTGCCTAACAAGGAAATGGAATTTTATAAAGATGGAAAAGGATATAAAAAGTTATCCAAAGCCTTGAAAATACCAGTCAGTACTGTTCAATCACTTATTAATAAGTGGAAAATTCGGGGATCTCTTGATACCAAGCCAAGGTCAGGTAGACTAAGAAAGATTTCAGCCACAACTGCCAGAAGAATTGTTCGGGATACAAAGAAAAACCCACAGGTAACCTCAGGAGAAATTCAGGCTGCTCTGGAAAAAGACGGTGTGGTTTTTTCTGGTATTTTCATATCCTTAAATAAAAGACAGTTTTTTTTTTTGCATGATCAGTCATATTTTCAAAATCAATGCCAAAATTTCACAATTTCTGCCAGGGTATGCAAACTTTTGAGCACAACAGTGTGTATATATATATATATATATATATATATATATATATATATATATATATATATATATATATATATATATAGAACTGGATCGCTGACACAACGGTAAACTGCCTGCAGGAGGTGAAGCCACCAGAAGTGTTTAACTGATATGCCCAAACTCTCATAGATCATCAATGACTGACAGGCGAAAACACCCCCGTTTCTCCATCTCTGACCTATAGATACAACAGCTGCAATTCGACCTCTAGTGACAATCATGTTTAATTTGCTCGTTATGGATAATATTCGTTACGATGGAGAAGATATACGTGGATTGTGAATCTCGTGATGTCAGAGCATTCACCTGCCCCAGTGTTCAGTCTAACAGTGCAGCACAACAATCACCAAAGGAAGCGACAAAATTGTCCACAAGTTGTAATGTAAGTAGGAAAAGCTGTAATATCTGCTTGTCTAGGGTGACAATACGTCCTTATCCCAGAAAGGGACTTTAAAAAAAGTCCGACTGGGATTTCTAAATAGCCTTAAATGCCTGGGATTTGCTTGTTTTCATGTTGAAGTGCTCCCTGTAGCTCCATTTAAACCTAGTGTATCAGTTTAATTTTAACCAGCTTTGCGTGTCTCCCTCTCTGCGTGCCCGTGAAAGAGGGAGAGAGCGCGTTCTTATTCAAGTGACCGCGAGAACAAGGCACTTTTTGATGAAAACAGAAAAACAAGTAACGCTGAACAAACACTTCAATGTTCACAATAAATAAGTCTGAAAATGTCTGTTTGTATCTTACCTCAGTTTCAGTGAACTTGTTTACATTCAGCTTATCTGTTCACCGATTAAGTTTGTTAGAGGTGGATACTGTTTGATACAGATAAACATAACTCGTTCAGGCTTTCAAGAAACAGGAAAAATTCCCGACATTAATAAATATTTACATGTGTTGGAAGTCTGCATTGTAGGGATGTACATGCAGATTTCAGATATAAAATCATGACTGAATGACTAATGTTTACTCGCTGAAATGAGATGATTTCCTATTAAGTCAATAGGGACACTGGAATGTTTGGGAATAGCAATATGGCGGCGCAGTGGCTTCACTGTTATAACATCATTAGCGATCCAGTTCTGTTTTATATAGACCTTATTCACGATAGCGCCATCTTTGATTTTTAATGGAAATTAAAACAAGGCTTTGAGGGATAGACTTACCATCTCTTCAATGGCACGAATGGAATAAAACTGTATAAAGCTCCTAGATCACATCTGATTTTCCACAACTCATGTTGTCTGGAGTTCTTTGTATACTGAATGTTCTTGTACAGACATTTTATCAATGTTTTGTACACTTGCTTATGTGATATTGCTTACAGATAATAATATTAATAATATAACCATTTAATATTATATTATTGCTACTATGAGTATTATTGTGACTGCTTTGAATATTACACTTTTATACAGTAGTAATATTTTTCTGTCGTAATGTCTTCAATTTCACGCAATCAGTTGAATAGCTCTCATTTCAGCGGGAATTTTATTTTGAAAGATCTTTGAAGTTCTTCCTGTTTGTGAAGGGTTCGTTATATCAAGCTTCCCACGATTCAGGAGCTGAAATCTCCAAGCTGCAACAGAGAAAGAGTTAATTTGAGAGTTCACAGCTGTTTATACACTCAACACACTAATCTGTGGCTCTGCAGAAGATGGATACTATTGGACACACTGCATGAAAATCAAGCATTAGTAGTGTGTGTTGCATTTGTGTGAGTGTTTGTGTGCGTGCCTGTGTGTGAAGGAGATGACAGGGCAGAGAGGCACCTCTTATTCATACTGTGGCATGTAGCGCATGTGACTGTATATTATTTCATTAAATGACACCCTTCTGCTGTTTAATCACACTTGGCCATATAGAGGCTTTTTTATTATTATTTTCAAATGGTCTTTGATTTCATCTCAAACCTCTCACATTACATTACGCTAATGGCAGCATATTTTAATATGGTACCGAAATTAAAAAGATGATGATATCATACCGTTTTAAATTTTTTGGTATCACGATATTTCGTTAGTACTGGTATACCGCGAATCCCTACTGTAAATATAAGGGCAAGTACATAAAGGGCTTTAAATTCTGGACCTCCAAAACTTGGGGACAAATTATTAAGTGTTCCTCCTGTGTTATATATGTTCTGTTGGAATTATGTTTGAAAATAGGAAATAAACTGGATAATAAATATAATCGGCTTATATAAATAGTCTCTTCAATTTTTAAAAGGGGGGGAGAGAAAACTTCTTGTATCTGTTGTTGACATCAACAACAAAATTTCACTTGATACATGCCCTTATACTTGAATGTATAACGTACGATGTAAGATAAAAGAAAATCCAACCCAGGATATATTAAATACAGGTTACGTTTTTTACTATGGTAGGTCACCACCTGATGTCCAGTGTAAAATCTGGGTCCCGAAGCAAAACCAGTTGAGAACCACTGTTTTAGACTATTTAGACTACAGACTACAAAGAAATACATCTTACATACTGTAATTATGTGTTCATTAACAGATCTGTATAAAGGAAGTACTGCAAACATACAGACATCTCTTCTTCTTTGACACCCTCTTTGCGGAGTGCTGGTCTCTCTAATGGCCGAAGTCTCTTGCTGTCCCAGAGAATCCATTCATCGTACCGATGACTCCAACGATCAAAATGCACAAGCATCTTTCCCTCATCATAATCAATCTTCTCAATTCGTGAAGGGTACCTGCAATCATTTAACATGAATTTTGGATGAATGAACAACTGGACCAAACACCACAACAAAAGCACTGAACATTCACAGAACATACGTATGCACTTTGATTAAGGTTCATTAAACAACTATCTTGAGGGCAATAAAGCGGCCACAGACACACTAATAAACATGAACAGATTCATCATGCGAGTATATAAAATTAGTGATATTCTAAAACCATTGGTTGTGTGACACAAATATGATAGCAGCAGTTATTGTAGCTTACATTTTATAAATGGTTTTTCAAAATAAATCTGTACCATTTCTGTAGGTAGTCTTGGGCCTCTACCCTGGCTCCAACTTCAAAAGCGATCCCCGGTCGATTTGGAGGTTTCTTGCTCATTTTGAGGGTGCTCTTCCCAGGTCTCTCTCAAGACACAAATGCACTCTCGTCCTGTGGACGCACCTATAAATGGAAATAAATGATAGACAAGTCAAATAACATGTGGAGGCAAATAATAATAAAAAAAAAAACTACAGGACCTGCATGGACAAGAATTGGACACACAGAACTTTATACTAACACAAACAGACTTTGTCTGTTTAATCATGCATTGCATTTGCATGGTCAGGATATGTAAATGTATCAAAAACATGTACAGCTGCATGTAAGATGAACCAGCTGGCAAGTTGTAGCTTAAACAAGGCATTTGGCTAACCCACAGTATTTTGGTACATTCAGCCAGCAAATTTAACATATGTTCTTAAAACTTGCACACTTGCCAGGAAGTAATACAGTCAACAACAAACAATAGCAAAGCAAATATATAAAAATATATTGAAAGGCTCGCAGGGTGGACAGTAGCTGACTGGCTAACTCCGCTAACCAGCTACTATACTCCACTTCTGGTAGCCTGGCACACTATTTAAAACGTTCTATTAAGATTTGGTTAGCCTCTAACGAAAACTGAAAGCCTCTAAAAGTACCAGACACGAAATTGAAAAATAAAAAGAAAGATAACATTAAAAATACAGGATAACTGACTCTTCACTGGATTATCATAGTACGCTAATGCTAAGTTCTGGAGAACGAGATTCTTCTCTTTTTTCTGCTGCTCATAAATAATTGCCACGTTTAAAAAAACTAAAAAAAAAAAAACTACGAAGATGGCGAATATAAATAAGACACCACAACGTTTAAAAAATCTCAAAGATAAAAAAACGTCACGCCAAACCTCTAAATGTCCAGTTAGCACAGTGGAGCTAGCCAACCAGCTAATGCTGTACCAGCTGACTAGCTAAACCGTTCCGAGGGGATAAAACTATTTTTCCAAAACAAAAAAAAAATGACAGGCCAGTTTAATTTTTTTTGGGAAGACGACTCGAAAAATGACAACTGCTTGTTGACATCCGCTATTCGAGTTACATGTGAGATTTACCTTAGCAAATTCATTGAGAGGTTAGCAATTAATTCCTATAGTGTTTTATGTTCATTCCAGCTCAGTTACTTTTACCCAAACTACACGAGCGCGCGCACGCACGCGACGCACAAACAAGAACGCGCTTCGCAGACTGACCAATCAGATGCTGTTGTATTGCTCTGCAGTGAGCAACACTTGGTAATACTGGGAGTAGGGAAATATTATACAACAAATCATTAGTATGTTGTATATATGGAATATCCACACTGTATGTGATTATATATATATATATATATATATATATATATATATATATATATATATATATATATATATATATATATATCATGATTATAGAACTATTCCTGGTTCAATACAAGTGAAGCTCTAAATTTCTATTGCACAGCAGTTTGTATTACAGTTTTTCACATTTCTTGAATCCTTCACCCATTTTCTCACAACTTTAAACACAAAACCAAATCTTGAAACTACATTCACAAAACCCCTAACTCTTCTGGCAAAATCAAACAATCGCCTCAAAACCATTTAATCTGTGCTCAAAATCAAACAATGCTTTCAGATCATACAAGCAAGTCAATATATAAACACTACAGAGCATTCAATAACACTATATCAGAAAATGGAGAACACAATCCCAGGCATTTTTTTTTTAATCGTATATAGTAAGCGCATTTTGCAATTACTGTCAAAAAAAGTATAGTTATCACAACTTACAGTAGTACAGTGAATATATATGGTATACTGTAAGCACTGCAATACAGCACTGAATGTCTGTATATTCAGCACTTGCATACTGTAAAAACAGAGTAGTCTAACTGCAAAACCCCAAAGAATGAGGTGTGTGTAAACGACGACAACTGTATTGTAGTTGTGCTTAACTTTTGCTGCCCGTGTTTACCGTTTTTCACAGTGCAGAATGTGTTTTAGTAACTGAGAATGTGTTGAGTTTTGCAAAAAGAGTGATTGATTCGACAAATGGGTTTAGGCCCCTGAGCATTTGGTTCAGAGAATGGGGTTTAGTGTTTAAGCAATTCAGAAAAACTGCACTAATCACAACTTAGTACAATGAATATATTGTTTACTGTAAGTACTGCAAGTAATACAGTATCGAATGTCTGTATATTCAGCACTTGCATACTGTAAAAATACAGTAGCCCAACTGCAAAACCCCAAAGAAGACTCTAAATGAAAAACACATTACAGTACACTCAAAAATGTTGTGCAACTGCAAAATCAGTCAATAAGAGATTAATTCTGCCTCAGCATCAAGTCTTTGTACTTCATGTATTTTGTACAATTGGTTTGATCACATCATTACAAACAAATGTGAACAATTTTGAGTTGTGTGTAAACGATGACAACTGTGTTGTAGTGTTTAACTTTTGCAACACAAGTGCATCACAGTGCGAAATGTGTTTTAGTGAGTGAGAATGTGTTTAGAGTTTTGCTAAAAGAGTGGATGAGATTTGCAAATGGTGTCTAACTACCTGAACTTGTTTAAGGTTTTGCCAAAAGAGTGATTGATTCGACAAATGGGTTTAGGTCACTGAGCATTTGGTTCAGAGAATGGGCTTTAGTGTTTTAGCAATTCAGAAAAACTGTAATGCAGAGTGTTAGGACTTACAAATGAAAGGAAGGATGCATTAATCTCTGTCATCCACATTTTAGCAACTTTATTTACAAATTGTAGCATTAAGGTTATTGGATTTAAAAACTAGGAAAGATATCAATATATCCTTTTTAAAATTGGGAAAAAATTTATATAACACATTAAAACAAAAATGATACATGGTTATTTAAGCAACATACAGTAAATATCACAATTTACAATGTACTGTCAAATTAATAAATTATGATCTATTCACAACATGCAACACATTTACATTGAAATTAATTTAATCTTCCATCATGCGGCCAGAAGCATCATGGCAGTTATCAAAGATAAGTTTGTAGTTCGTTCCTCCAGCCTTTACAAAATCAGACATGGTTTTGCTCCCACCAAAATGTTTCATCTCAACAATCTGTAAAAAAAAAAAAAAAAAAGACTAACTTTATAATTCTAAATTAATAAGATATTGAAGATACTGAGGGAAAGCATCAGGTATTAATAAAATGATGTATGTATGATCAAATTTATTTATATCAATAAATATTGCCTTTCATCTACAGTATGTTGCATTCATATCAGTGTAGCTGAAATACTTTCCTCCCAATTATTGCGCATATGACGTGCATCAACAACAATGGTCTAAGATGAGATACCGTTGTGATTTCATTTGTGGACGAGCCACTTAGTGCCATCTTTCAGAGTCATTCTAAAAGCAGAAGCAGATAAGACATGCAAAAGATACTGTCTCCACAATTTTCAAGTGTGATGTCTTTAAACTCTTGAGCCTTGTTTATATTGCTACATATTTTATTTAAACTAAGTCAAATACAAAACTGTTGATTGAATCTTAATTTTACCTGACTCCAGATTGGCTGAGTTTGCCTATTTGGAAAGACATCCCCTAGAGAGGTCTGTTCATCCTCTCAGCTTTAAAAACTTTGGAGTCGTACAGTTTTGTCAGATCAGACTTTTTGGAAATGTAGTGTATGCAGAGAAAGTTTTTTTTTACATTTTGATGTAGAGTAGAAATGTAGAGTTGGTATTTAATAAACAAAATTGTGGTTTTGAGCAGAAAATGTACTATTTGGCAAATTGTGTGATGTAGGTGTATTGCTGTCTTAAGAGCTTAGAATAATTATCTTAAGTATAGGTAAACGCTTGTTAGCAAAATAAAAGTTTGAGAAACCTATGAGCAATGCAAATTATTCTGGATGTTTTCTCCTGTTATGTCTTGCCTTGACCAGAACAGATTGGATAACACCCATAAAATAAATATTGATTAAATATTGTTTACTGATCGTTCTGTTACATGTGGCTAATGATAATCAATAGTATGACAAATGTAATGTCATGATCTATGTATAGTCATTTAAAACAAACTTTGTGCAACAAAACCATAAAATAATGTCACTTGTAATAGAGAAAAATCTTGTGTCTTTATCTCAGTGTTTCTATTTTACAAACATGAGGGAAATGGTCATTTCAGTAGTTCGTATGTTAATGTAATCTTGTGTTGAAGCAGTAAACGTATTTGGCTTGCTGTCTGTATACTGGAGGGCTTGGAGCTCGAGACTAGACTCCTGATTACCCCCAAAAAGGCATTAAGATGAAAGAACAGTACCATGACAGGAAGTATTTAGGACAGCAAGTCAGCAACAATTCTACTTGGTAAATTGGCTTGGCGGATGCTTCTGAATTGTTTTCCCCCAAAAAATTTGTACAGAGGGAGTGCTTTAAGCATTTGTTTGAAGGTGCGCTCTTGTACGATTGCTGGTCGAGAGGGCTATGCTGCGATTCGACCGAGAGACCACCACTCCTCATAAAAGTGGGTGGGCTCACAGTATGCGAACAAGGAAGGTTAAAATGAGAGCTGGCTCATGCTGCATTCGAAAGGGAGGTCTCACACTGCGATTCAGTCGGGAGACTGTTCTAAAAGAGAGGTTTAGCTCACAGCATTTGAACGGGTAAGCCCAGCAAGCAGTCGAACGGGGAAGATGAGAATGAGAGTTGGCTCGCACTGTGTTCGAAAGGGAGGGCTCACACTGCGATTCGAATGGGAGACTGCTCTATAGAGAGAGAGAGAGCGCTCAAGGCATTCGAACGGGTTAGCCCAGCAAGCAATCGAACGGGGAAAATGAGAACGAGAGGAACGGGGCTTGTTTGTGGGGGTAGCCTCACTCAATAGACTACCCATAGATAGGGAAATATGGTGCTTTGAGAAGAGGAGGTGGTGACCGCTATCTCCTGTAATGCTAGCTGCAGCAGACGAGAAGCGAAGAAAAAAAAAAAGGCTTAGGCGGAAGCATGGTAAAAAAGCTGCTGCGGCAGTAGAGTAAAGTGGGCCTTCTGTGGAAGCAGAGATTAAAGCACCGCAGTGGCAGTGGATTGAGTATTTGGGGGCATAGTGAAGGAGCTCCTGTGGGAGCGCTGCTGTGCTTCCATTGCTGTAGATGCACTTCTATGAAAATATGGAACTTAGACATTGACAGCGCCTGTGGAGAAAATATTAACAACTGTGTAAACACAATTGGTATGGGTGGGGCACTGTTGCTGTAGTATCGAGTAGGGCACAAAAGACTTCATTAGATTTATTAACACCTGTAATGGAAGCAAAGGTTAGTTTGTACTTACCTGTAGTGGAGCAAATGGTTAGTTAGGAATACGTAAATTTATTACCTTTATATACGTCTGTAAGGGAAGCAAAATGTTAGTTATGGAAAACATGTCAATTATGTTCATATGCAGCTTTGAGGAAAGCAAATATTTAGTTAAGAATACAACTTTATTACATTTGTCATGGTGGGGCACTGTTGCTGCAGTATTAAGTAGGGCACAAAAGACTTCATTAGAATCATCAACACCAGTAAGGGAAGCAAAGGTTAGTTTGTACTTACCTGTAGAGGGAGCAAATATTACATTTACATTTATTCATTTGGCAGACGCTTTTATCCAAAGTGACTTACAAAAGAGGAAAACATAAGCGAATCATCTTAGGAGATATTAGTTAAGAATACAACTTTATTACGTTTGTCATGGCAGGGCACTGCTGCGGCAGTATCAAAATGCAAAAGGGGTGATGCTGTGGCATAATTGAGAGTATGCGGGCAATGCTGCGGCAGTAACAAGCGTGGGTGGGCGCTGCAGCAAATTATCTGGTGGGGCACTGTGGCTGCAGTATCAAATAGGGCACACATAGTTTATCACATTTAGGCACACCTTATTGTGTGTCGGGCTCATTTAGACCATGAGCAAAGGAAATGCCAATGCCACGGTTAATGGGAAAATCTAAAATGCTATTAAGATTACTGCACCACCACTACACTCGAACAGGAGAGCTCATACTGCGTTTCGGACGGGAGAGCCCATGGAATGAATGATGTGAAATCTCACACTGCATTCAAATGGGAGAGCCCACCCTGTGAGAGCCTGCGACCAATGCGCTGAGGTTCACACTGCATTCGAACGGGAGAGCCCACACTGCAATTCGATGGGAAAGCCTCCATAGCGTTCGAACAGGAGGGCCCACACTGCATTTGAATGGTGGGTGGCGCAGAATAAAGAACCTTGCTGAATAGCGGTTTGATGGGTATACATTTATGAGCTGTGCCCCTAGAGTCTTTATTTTTTATTTTATTTTTTTCACCCAATTTGGAATGCCCAATTCCCAGTGCGCTTTTAAGTCATCATGGTCATGTAGTGATTCACCTCAATCCAGGTGGCGGAGGATGAATCCCAGTTGCCTCCGTGTCTGAGACCATCAACCCACACATCTTATCACGTGGCTTGTTGAGCGCGTTGCGACGGAGACATAGCACGTGTGGAGGCTTCACGCCATCCACCGCGGCATCCACGCGCCCCACCGAGAACATACCACATTATAGCGACCACGAGGAGGTTACCCCATGTGACTCTACCCTCCCTAGCAACCGGGCCAATTTGGTTGCTTAGGAGACCTAGCTGGAGTCACTCAGCATGCCCTGGGATTCGAACTAGTGAACTCCAGGGGTGATAGCCAGCATCTTTTATCACTGAGCTACCCAGGCCCCGTGCCCCTCGAGTCTTAAGAGGAAACATGATTGCGGTGTGGTGGAAGTCTGTCGCATGGTCCAAAGGACACCGCAGTTGCGGCACCTGTACAGCAATTTTGCACTGCTTTGTGGTGTTGTGGGGGTTTGTTGCATGACCCAAAAGACACTGCAGTTGTGGCACGTGGACAGCACATTTGTGCTGCTTAGGGATGTTTTGAGCCGAAGGCAGAAGCACCGCAGTTGTGCTTTCTTAACTAAAATGGTTGCCATCTTTGGCTCCTCGGTAGGTAATGGTGAAGTCTTGGAAAGACACCTAGATAGAGAAAGTGAGAGGTAAACCTGCATACAATCCAATGACAGGAATTTAAATGGGCTCTCACAGAGACCTGCTGGAAGTAATATTGGTGAGACCCTGCGGAAGGCACAATTTCATGTGTTGCTGTAGAAAAGACAAAATAATTATATTTAGGTGAAACTTTAGGAAAAAATGTGCTAAGGAATACAGTACATCTTCATAAACAATGTGACAAAATAGCATAAAATTATCTGAGAAATAAGAGCTTTGGCTCTGTACTGCATACAGATACGCATGGACTTGCAATCATCATTGAAGGATTCACTTTAGGCCATTCGCACTTTAGGAGTATAACTGTCACATGTAGTACAATATACTTCTTGCATAGGAAATGCATTGCATAGCAACAGGAATGCATTGAGTTGCAGCTCTGCACTGCATACAGAAATGCAGGAGATAATTGCTGGGAAACACAGTACATCTTAATAAACAATGTGAAAAACAGCATAAAACGATCTGAGAAATAAGAGCTTTGGCTCTGTACTGCATGCAGATATGCAGGAGAAATGGACTTGTCATTCGCTCCTTAGGAGTATGCCTGCCCCCTGCTGTACAATATACGTCAATATATGTCAATAATTCAGAGACACGTTGCAGGATGATTACGCGGCGCATGATCCGCCTCTTGAGGAGCCACATTCGGCTCGTTTCTGTTCTGACAAAGTCCGTGTATAACTGCAATGTGCTGTGGAATGGTCAGATCCAGTGCTGCGTGGCAGCGAGCTTGCGTTAAAATGTCTGAGTTGGTTTGAAAATAATTTGTCATTAGATTATCGGTCGATTGAAGGGAGTTCTGTGTTGCCCCTGTGTTCAGAATGAAATAAATCACGCTCCGAAGGGCACTTTGGAGGGAGAAACAATCGTGCTATTCATGTTAGAAGATGAGGAACAATCGCTGAATAAAGCACACCCCCTAAACAAGCTGTGGCGTGGTAATGAGGCTGAAAAGGCATAACCTTTGCGGCAGAACCTGATTAAAAATGCTGGGGGTTGAAATGGTGGTTGGATTGAATAGTTAATCTTGGTTTCTTTCGCTTTCAAATAAAATTGAATTCTATGAAATGAAGCCGGAACGGCGCCCGTTCGCAGAGGCAGCTGGCACTGCTTTCTGGGTGGAAAGTTTAGATAAGAGAACATATGAGCAAGTAGAGAGCCCTTTCACATTTTTTAAAGTGCAGGAGCAGCCAGTTTGCGGCAGTAACTTCGTGCTATAAACTGCTTCATCGAATGGAGCATAGAAAGACAGGATAAAAAAAAAACAAAAAAAAAACAGCCCACAAGCAGGAGTATATAAGCCGCTGCTTACCTGCTTCCTGTGACAACTCTCCTGACATGAGAGTCTTTTGGCTCCGCCCATTTCCCCACGAATATATAGCATACTGTATACTGTATTACTGTATATATACACTGACCACTTTATTAGGTACACCTGTTCATCTACTTATTCATGCGATTATCCAATCAGCCAATCGTGTTGCAGCAGTGCAATTCATAAAATCATGCAGAAACAGAACAGGAGCTTCAGTTAATGTTCACATCAACCATCAGAATGGGGGAAAAAAAATGTATCTCAGTGATTTCAACCATGGCATGATTGTTGGTGCCAAATGGGCTGGTTTGATTATTCCTGTAACTGCTGATCTTCTGGGATTTTCAAGCACAAAAGTCTCAAGAGTTTACTCAGAATGGTGCCAAAAACAAAAAACATCCAGTGAGCAGCAGTTCTGCGGATGGAAACGCCTTGATGAGAGAGGTCAACAGAGAATGGCTAGAGTGGTTCGAGATTACAGAAAGGCTACAGTAACTCGGATAACCCCTCTGTACAATTGTAGTGAGCAGAATAGTATCTCGGAATGCACAACACATCAAACCTTGTGGTGGATGGGCTACAACAGCAGAAGACCACATTGGGCACTTTATTAGGGTCCTAAAGTGCTCAGTGAGTGTGTGTGTATATGTGTGTAATTAATATATATATATATATATATATATATATATATATATATATATGTGTGTGTGTGTGTGTGTGTGTGTGTGTGTGTGTGTGTGTGTGTGTGTGTGTGTGTATGTATGTGTGTGTGTGTGTGTGTTTATATATTTCTCAATCTCTCAACTGTTCCAGCTATTGCTAAATAAATATTGGATAAAGATTTTTTTTTTCCTATACTGATAGAGTGATTGAGAATTACAAGCCCTTAACTCGGCCCACAAGAACCCATAACACGTTCTGTGGAGTTACATATTGCTCTGTTTGACTTTTTGTAAAGAAACATTGTATTATCTGTGCCATGACACAATCAGTTTTCAAGTTTCCCAGTTATGCTACTCATTTATATTTACAGAGCTGTCCATAAAAGTGCCATTAAAGTTACTACTGTGCCATGTTTAGAAACTGTTTTAGAGATTCAGATATCTAAATGACATAACCGCAGAATATATGTCACCATCACACAGAAACCTTGCCTCACTCAGATAAATATGTATGTGTGAAAGAGGCATATATGTGTCATCTGCATCTTTGCCCTCACAGCAAAAAAATTACTCCGTAATCAATTTAGAGTTTTATAGCGTGTATACCATTCATCCATATCAACGCTTAAAATGACCAAAAAGAAATGGATTGCTAACTTGAAACACATGGTGAATAAGAGTCCTTTATATTCAAATTTTATTATTGGCTTTGTGATGCTGGGACTTGAACAACTTGTGGAGATAGATTTTGCATGCCCTTGTAATCCAAAGCTGAATCTGGTGTTCTCAGCTGCGTATTTTGTCATTCCTGCTCTATTTTCCTTTGCACTCTTGTTTTATATCCAAAGCTCACAATGCAAATATTCAAGCTGTTTGCACTGTGCAGCAGTTTGTCTCACTCCAGCCCTTCTTTGGATCATGCTGCTGTTCTTTGATGGACAATACTTTGCCTGTGCAAAAACTTCATGGGAAGGACTGACGGTTCACACTGACATATCCGCTTCAACAACATGGTGTAAGCCACTGAATAAACCTGATAACATCACAGAAAAACAAATGGCATTTTTTAGCTATCGAAATAATTCTCAGGTGAGTGAATCATGATGCAGAATTTATGATGTATTGTTGCTGATGAGGGTGCTACAATTATGATGCTTTTGTTGTAATTAATGGTACAATTAAACCAGTATTCTGTAAATGAAGTTAGTGGGCAATATTAATTTGTATTTGTGAGTCAACTGTGTTCCTGCAACTCTCTCATCATTTACCCACTCTCATGCCATGCCAGATGTATACGACTTTCTTCTACAGAACACAAATAAAGAGTTTTAGAAGCTCTGTTGGTCCATACAATGCAAGTGAATGGTGTCCAGAACTCAGAAGGTCCAAAAGGACATAAAAGCAGCATAACATTAATCCATATGACTACAGTAGTTAAATCCATGCCTTCAAAAGTGATATGATAGGTGAGTGAGAGAAACAGATCAACATTAAAGTCCTTTTTCAATATAAATCTCCTTTGACCAGCCCCAACCAATAGGTGGCTGAATGTGAAAGTCACTTTCACACGAGAATGTGTATTAAGTGGAGATTTACAGTAAAACAGGACTTGAATGTTGATCTGTTTCTCACCCACACCATCATTTTTGGATTACTTTTATTCTGCCTTTTATATCCTTTTTGAACCTTCAAAGTTCTTGTCATCATTCACTTGCATTGTATGGACCTACAGAGCTGAGATATTCTACTGTACTGAAGAAGAAAGAAATTCATACACATCTGGGATGACATGAGTGTGAGTAAATGATGAGAGAATTTTCATTTTTGGGTGAACATGTTTCGATGTTAAAATACAAATCATAGGCTGATTCTCCTTAAAAGCATAAACACTGTGGCTATGTGGTGCTATCAAAATAATAGTCTGTTTGTTTGAAAATAAAAGAAACTTAGAGACATTGGCTTAACCAATGTAACCAACATTTGGGGTGGGACTATCTATTTGACAAACCAATGGCAGATAGAGGGAGTGTTCAGGAAACCTGCCTGAATACAGTCATTGGCTGCATCTAAAAGCTGAAAATTGCTGCCTTTGGAGACTGTATACAGAAAAAGGAAGGCATCGAAGCGCGTCTGAACCCATAATTTGCATAACAGCCTATCTTCTGAGATACTTGATCTGGTCAGCTTTTGAAGTCAACATAGATCAAGACTTAACTGACTTTGTTATCCCAAAATCCTCCATGTGCAGTTTGATAGTTATTCAAACTGGTGTCTGATGGAGCAGGTGAAAGCAGTAACAAATGTCCAGTTTTTCCTATTTTTCAATTAATGACTCCACTTCTAGCAAGAACTAATCCTTTTAGTTTTCTAAATATTTGCTTGGGTATGTCTAAAGCTCACTAGAAGTAGTTTTTGGTTATTAGGCATGATGTTATGGACTGTCTGAAACAGCTGTTGCTACGAGGTGCATTAATATGCAAATCGCTGCCTTTGAAGTCATTGACTAACTGGGCAGTGAGGCATCAAGCAGTTACCTTAGCTTTCAGTCACGGTCATTATTTTTGCAAATCCATTTGGTGACTAGAGTCGCAGAAATCGCATACTTCACCTTTAATAAAAAGAAACTAAATGGACTCAAGTTATTATTATGTGTTCCTATAAACATAATGCAACCATTTTGCCTCAGATAGCGGGACTGTGCATACTGCTCCTGATCTCCCTGCCCCTAATATGGATGGGAATTAAGAGGTGGCACTACACATCAACAAGAACCAAAGAACCTGATGATGAACAATTGGAAATGGAGGATTTTGGAAATAGCCCAACACCCCCTCCAGACAGCCCCTCATTTATTGTGGATCAAGACAGAACTTCATCTTAACAGCTCTAAATAAAGCAGCATTAAATAAAGACTTTTTAAATGCCCCTTCATGTTCACAAACCTCACATTTAAAAATGTGCTTCTTATTCTCCAATTCGACATGCCAAAACAATTTATCTACAGCTATTAAAAACCTTAAGTGTGAAATTTGTCTACCTGGTCTTTTTTGTATTTGCATTGCTGACTGAAACTTTTGTACAGCATGACTTTGACTAAGAAAAAAAATAATAATATTCTGAAACTTTCTCATGAAACTGTGTCAAATTGCATGTATTTCCTTTAGCACCTTTAATTCAGAGTGCCACACCACATCCTGCCATTTATGCAACAGAAAGGTCACATCTTTACTTTCTGTTACGTTACTTCAACTTTGAATTGCACACTTGGGTGTTACTTTAATAAAAGTCTTAAATATTTGTTAGACAACAAACTTCATAAAATGATACACTCTAATAGATCAGGGGAAAGTGGGGTAAGTTGTGCCAGTTATAGCCAAGTTACCTACTAAGAAAGTAAAAATTAGTTAAACGAATAATTGTATTTCAGGGAGTTTCTTTCAATTTCAATTAAATGAAATCATCTAAAGACCAAAGAAATATTGGCTTCTCAAATTAAAAAAGTTGCTCCAGCGGCTCAGCTATTAGTTAATGATCTGTAATATACACCTACATTTCTCCAGGGTTCCAGCAATTCCAAAAAGGCATTTATTATTTTGTTTTGTCAGTTGAATTTTAACAAAGATCAGTTAATAGCCTGTCACACCTTGCATGAAACATCATGACACTAGTGGGCAAATTTCAGCATCATACCACTGATTTACGCCCACTCAGAAGTACATTGCAATGCCATCAACATGACTTGTGCACAATCTTTCAAATCTGAGTTTCAGATCTCTCAATAGTATAACCATACAACCAATGTGAGAGCACACACAAAGCTGAGATGGAAAACAAACAGACACATGAACATGTGAAAGGTTCGTATATGTCATGTGCATCAGTGAACAAAAAGTCAATCAGCATGCACTTTCGGTTTTAGTCTATACATCTCTCTGGCTGTTCAACATAGACAATGAGCAAAAAGGAATGGATTTCACACTTGAAAAAAGTGAAAGAAGTGTCTGGGAGACCTTTATATTCAAATGTCATTTTTGGCTTTTTGATGTTGGGCCTTGAAAAACTCGTAGAGATGGAATTTGCATGCCCTTGTCATCTAAAGTTTAATCTGATTTTCTCTGTTGCCTATTTTCTGTGTCCTGCTCTGTTCTCTTTCTCACTCATGTTTTATATTCAACGCCCTCTATGCAACAAAAAGGATTCAAACTGTCTGCTGTCCACTGCAACTTGTATCACACCAGCCATTGTATGGGTCATGTTGCTGTTTTTTGATGGACAATACCTTGCCTGTGCAAGAACCTCCTGGGAAGGACTGACAGTTCACACTGACATAGCTGCTTCAACGACCTGGTGCAAGCCTTTGAATAAACCTGATAACATCACAGAAAAACAAATGGAATTTTTTAACTTTCGAAATATTTCTCAGGTGAGTGAATCATGGGGATGATGTAGCTGATGCTGAACTGATGTGTTGTTGAAGATGATGATGATCTTTTCATTACAAATTACATAATCAGCATAACAATTTGATTGGTAATTGCTAAAACTGTATTTGGTATGTCTCCTTTTTGCTTTAATGATTAAAGCTGGCATTGACTCCATGCAAAGTTTGTGTAAAACCTGATGATCCATGTTATTCAAATGTTCCAATGAGCATCTTGCGAGCTTCAGTGGAAGCAAGAAAATGTGCTTAATTGATTAAAAATTGTGCAGAATCTTAAAATCTTCTTTTTCATTTGATGTCATAATGTTTCTTTGTTTTACATTTTTCAAAATCCTTAAAGGTTCTGCTCCATTCAGTTTATTTCCAAGTTAAAAATTAAACTATGGATCACAGATCTCCAATGTAGCCTCAGAAGTTTGAACCCCACTGTATTTATTTATTTTTTTACTTTTGAAACTAAATGTATAAACATTGTCGTCATGTGTTTTTCAGGCAGTGGGACTGGCCATACTGGTCATGAGCTCTCTGATAATATTATGTTGTGGATGTAAGGGGTGTACCTGTAAATCAGCAAGAACAGAAAAACCTGAAGCTGAACGAGTGGAAATGGGGGATCCTGATTCAAGTCCAACACCCCCTCCTGATAGAGCTTCGTTAATGGAGGATCAAGCATCAGCTGAATCTGAAAAGCTCTAAAGAAAGCAGCTTTAGATTACAGTTTTTCTCTGTCGATTTTATAAATTTCTCTAAGCTATAATCAGTGCTCTCAAAACAATTCCTTCCTTTACCCACTCTACCTCTTCTCATTTTGCAACTCTTCTTCATGTTGTTCTTCCTCTTCATCTTCTACTTCTTCCTCATTGTTTGTTTGCTCTAAATTTTCATATTTGACCCCTTTTATAGATAGCAAAGTCATGATAGTTGTGTGAAAAATGTAGTAAATTGCATTTTCTTTGCTGTGTGCATTACTAACACAGTAGATATCAATATGAAGGCATTTGACATTCTGACGTGCATTTGAGAGTATGACTTTAATTTAGTTGTTTGTGTTAACTTTTTTAAAAGCATGAATTTTAGATCAGAGAAATTTGTATGTAGTGTTTCGAGAAAATTAGGAAAATCAAGAAAAATGCACAATCTGTTTAGGACAATTACAAAGTGTTCAGATGTCTGTGTTAACTGTATTGAGAGCAGTGACCTGAGTTTAGAGAAAATTGATTGAGAAAAACTGTAAATGGTAGCTTTGTTTAAGACAGAACTTCTAAACCATTTCTTAAGTTTAATAGCTTTGCCATTTTCTCATTCAACTACACCTTTCATTTGTTTCTCTGACGATTTAAGTATGTTATGAACAGAATACAAAACCACATCCTGTCATTCAGTGCAGTGCATTTTGTAACTTGTTTTGCACAGTTGTCACATATGCTTTCTGCTATGCTATGGCACTTTTGCATTTGCCTTAGATGTTTGTTAGCTAATGAAATTACAGACTGCAATTTATTTCTGTCACTTTTTGTTTCATTTTTGACCTTCAGTTCTTAAAAGTAGAGTGGTGGTGGTATAGTGAGCTAAAGCACATAACTGGTGAGCAGAAAGTTGCTGGTTCAATCCCCACAGCCAGCACCATTGTGTCCTTGAGCAAGACAGTTAACTCCAGGTTGCTCCAGGGGGATTGTCCCTGTAATAAGTGCACTGTAAGTTGCTTTGGATAAAAGCCTCTGCTAAATGCATAAATGTAAATCAAATGTAAAAGATTAAAGTTTGCAACCATATAATTCAGTTTCATTAATTACCAACAACTCAGAAACTATTTTCTATGTATACTTTTACAATGTGCTGTCATGTGTGTTTTGTTGATTCATGTCTTTTATTTTGAAATGTTTAGTTCCTGTTTCCCTTGTCATGTGATTCCTGTTTTCCCTCCATGTTCATGTGTCATGTTTTCATTGGTTTATTGTTTAATTAGCTCATTATGAGTTCTGTTTGTTCATTGGTTTATGTTCTCCCATGTCTTGTATTTAAGCTCTAATGTTTGCATTGTCTAGTTGTCAAGTAGTGAAAGCATGTGGATGTGTTTTGTGCTATGTAGTCAAGTTTAGCCAAGTTGTTTATGTTTGTTTTGTTTAGTCATCGTGTTTGGATTATTGCCCTTGTAAAAATAACTGCACTTGGGTTCTCTACACTTTGTCATCATCTTCACCATTGCCAGCAGTGTTACATGTGCATTATGTGTGGACATTTTTTTAAAATATTTTAACAGTTTTTGTTTTTCTCTCCCCAATTTTGAATGCCCAATATGCTCTAAGTCCTTGTGGTGGCGTAGCGATTCACCTCAATCCAGGTGGCAGGGGATGAATCTCAGTTGCCTTATGTAGCTTGTTGACCATGTTACCATGGAGACATAGCGCATGTGGAGGCTTCATGCTATTCTCCACGGCATCCACATACAACTCATCACGTGCCCCACCGAGAGCGAGAACCACATTGTGGTGACCATGAGGAGGTTACCCCATGTGACTCTACCCTCCCTACAAAGTGGGCCAATTTGGTTGCTTAGGAGACCTGGCTGGAGTCACTCAGCATGCCCTGGATTCGAGCTCAAGACTCTAGGGGTTGTAGACAGCGTCTTTACTCGCTAAGCTACCCAGGTCCCACAATACTTTAGTTCTAAGCTCTTATGTCCCGATTAATGTAGGGTAGAATCCAACATACATGGTGTATGGTGATACTGGTTTTGGTTTTAATTGCTCAAGTGTTTCTTGTAAAAGGCAGGAGGCTGATTTTAGAAGCTGTTCTTCTCTTGACTAAGTAATAAAAATAAGAGGTTTTACTGTAGAAATACACAAGACCTGCTATTTCATATACACAAAAAATATATATTTTTAATTTAATAAATTCCATCAAATTGAATTGATTAATCTTTAAATAAAATATTGAATAAATATTTGTTTTATTGATTTAGTTAAATTACACAATTCAATTTGATTTTCACAGTTTTGGTATGAAATTGAAATGTGTAAATCATGAAATTAGGCTACAATATTGACAAAGTGTATTTATGCAAATCATTGGTCCTTTGATTTTTGATGGAAAGACATTATTTTTGAAATGTTACATTTAGAAACTCTGGCAACTTCCTTAATGACAATCAGGTAGACCAACTTTTCAATGTACTTGTTGCTCAGCATGATCACTATGCCATTTTCTTTTAAATGAGCCTTTAGAGACACAATTTCATTGAACCAATCATATTGAATCAATTCCATTCTTAATGTAGGTCCTCAGTAAAGAGGCCTATGAATATTCATAAATAGTGCCAAGCTTATAATTATTAATTGTTGACTAACATGTTTTAATATTTAGTGATATTATTTAGTGATATCAAATAATTTAAAGGGATAGTTCACCCAAAAATGAAAATGTTTACTCACCATCATGCCATCCCAGATGTGCATGACTTTCTTTCTTCTGCAGAACACAAATGGAGATTTTTAGAAGAATATTTCAGCTCTGTAGATCCTCACAAACCAAGTGAATGGGTGCCAAAATTATTATGCTCCAAAAAGCATATAAAGGCAGCATAAAAGTAAGACTCCAGTGTTTTAATCCATATCTTCAGAAGTGACATGATAGGTGTGGGTGAGAAACAGATCAAGTCCTTTTTTGCTAGAAATTCTTCTTCTTGCCCGGGGGGGGGGGCGGCGTATGCGGGAATAATGTAAATCACCAAAAACACAAGAAGAAAGTGAAAGTTAAAGTGGAAATTGACTGAGCAGGGAGGAGAATTTATAGTAAAAAATGACTTACAGTGCTGTGGAAAAGTATTTGCCCCCATCCTGATTTCTTCTGTTTTTGTGTATTTTTAATAATACATTTTTTTAGATTGTCAAACAAGATATAACAAAGGCAACCTGAGTAAACACAAAATACAGTTTTCAAATATATATATACAATATATATATTTTTCAATATATATACACAATATATATATTTTTCAATAAATATATATATATATATATATATATATATATATATATATATATATATATATATATACACACACACACACACACACACACACACACACACAAAATATATATATAAGCAAAAAAGTTAGCCAACACCTATATCACCCATGTGAAAAACGAACTGCCCCCTTAAACTTAATAGCTGGTTGTGCCACCTTTAGCAACAACAAATGCAACCAAACGCTTCCGATAACTGGAGATGGAATTTTGATGGCATTTTGGCCCACTCTTCTTTGCAGAACTGCTTTAGTTCAGCCACATTGGATAGTTTTCGAGCATGAACTGCCCATTTAAGGTCCTGCCACAGCATCTCAATCGGGTTCAAGTCAGGACTTTGACTAGGCCACTCCAAAACTTTCATTTAGCTTCTTTTGAGCCATTCAGAGGTGGACTTATTCCTAAACTTTGGATCACTGTCCTGCTGCATAATTCAGTTGTGCTTGAGCTTCAACTCACAGACTGATGACCGGATGTTCTCCTTTAGGATTTTATGGTAGAGAGCAGAATTCATGTTTCCCTAAATTATTGCAAGTGGCCCTGGCCCAGAAGCAGCAAAGCATCCCCACACCATCACACTACCACACTACCACCACCATGCTTGGCCGTAGGTATGATGTTCTTTTCGTGGAATTCTGTGTTTGATTTACGATAGATGTAACGGGACCCCTGTCTTCCAAACTGTTCCACTTTCGACTCATCAGTCCACAGAACATTCTCCCAAAAGGTTTGAGGATCATCAAGGTGTGTTTTAACAAAATTCAGACGAGCCTTAATGTTCTTCTGGGTTAGCAATGGTTTTCGCCTTGCCACTCATAAATGGATGGCATTTTTGGCCAGTGTCTTTCTGATAGTGGAGTCATGAACAGTGATAGAATATACATTTTGGGTTAACTATTCCTTTAAGTCCATTTTCCATTGATTTTCTCTTTGCAGCTATATAGGCTTTTTCCAATTTCTGGAGCTTGGACCTCACCCAAACTTTCTCAGTTGCAACACACTTAGTGAAAAGTCAAGTTTTACCACTCCTTTGGGGAGTGTGATTATGATGTCCCCAATGATTTATAAAGCAGCCATTTAGAAATGCAATTTAAAAGCACCATTTTTAATTTGTAACTTTTTTAAATGACACAAAATTTTAATATACAATTTTAAGTAATATACAAGTTCACAGTAAAAGCTGTGCTACATACACACCGATCAGCCACAACATTAAAACCACCTGCCTAATATTGTGTACGTCCCCCTCGTGCCGCCAAATCTGCGCCAATTCGCATCTCAGAATAGCATTGTGAGATGCTATTCTTCTCACCACAATTGTACAGAGCATTTATCTAAGTTACCGTAGACTTTGTCAGTTCAAACCAGTCTGGCAATTCTCTGTTGACCTCTCACATCAACAAGGCATTTCCGTCCACAGAACTGCGCTCACTGGATGTTTTTTGTTGTTTTTGGCACCATTCAGAGTAAATTCTAGAGACTGTTGTGCGTGAAAATCCCAGGAGATCAGCAATTACAGAAATATGAGGTCAGCAGAGAATGGCCAGACTGGTTCGAACTGACAAAGTCTACGGTAACTTAGATAAATGCTCTGTACAATTGTGGTGAGAAGAATAGCATCTCACAATGCTATTCTGAGATGCGGGTTGGTGCTGTTTTGGCGGAACGAGGGGGACCTGCACAATATTAGGCAGGTGGTTTTAATGTTGTAGCTGATCGGTGTATACAATATACAGTATATGCCATTAATAAGTATTTTTCAAATATGATGCATACTCAAATATGTGTTTGTGCATTTAAACCATATGTTTTGAGGTTACAGGTTGTGTTGGGCTGATAGCGAATTAGCAGGTATGTTGTAAAGTATCCATACATATGGATCCTTGCATGCATTTTGTTACTGTATCCTTGAGTGGTATGGTAGCAAATCATGATCCTCAAGACACCATAATGTCATATGCTTTGGGCATTTGCCTATGCTGTGGGCTTTCACAAGGGCTATTCAGAGGACTGGAGTCCACTCCTCCAATGGAGGGCAGGTAGGCATGGTGCAGAATGGGTAATTGAAGAGAGAGTCTACGCTGAATGCTGTGAAAGCAGCAAACCAATCCAAATAAGGTTATAGTATGACACAAACACAAAAATCTTACCAAACAAGCTCTGTTCTACATGCATAAATTTCAAAATCAATTCAAGTTTAAAAAAATTTGGAACATAGAAAAAAATGTAAAAATTAATTACTCAAAGACATGGCAAATAAAACCATTTAGGATTATATGAGGATAGTCTTTCTACATGTTATCAAATTTGACAATTAAGATGAGTTCTCAATCACAAAATATTTCCCATGTGCCTTCAAATTCTAGGTTATTTTAAAAAGATTGAAAAAGACAAATGAGACGTACTGTTCAGGAGAGTTAATGTCCTCAAGTAGATTTCGGCTGCAATTGGAGCTTTCAGGGAGAGTTAGACATTTGCCTGAAATAACAACAAGGAGAGCAAAAACAATTATATATATATATATAATTTTTTTATTTTTTTATTTTTTATTTTTTTAAAGAAAATCAGTCACCTTGTGCAAGGGTAGTTATTAACTGGAGTTCAAAACAAGCTGCTAATAAAGTCTAAATCCCTCTGATGTCACAGTTAATAAATTATTTGAATTTGTGTTAACCATCAGCACATAAAGACTGTTTTTGCTGCAAAGCACATATGCTCTAAGGATTCTCCAACCTGCTTTGTGAACAGAACTTCTGACGATGAGATTCTCCAGAGGACTTGGTTCATTCAGTTGCCTAGTCAAAGCTTCCAGTTCAGAATCCAGCTACAGGAGGTAAGAATAAATTGTTTAAAAAACTTTACAAGTGACACTACAGACACTCCATCCATTCCTTTTCCACCACAAATGTATTCAAATATGAACAACAAGTAAACACATACAAACAAAGCTTTGGAGAAATAACTTTTAAGTAAGTGTAATATATATATATCCTCCTGCAGGTTTGAAATGAATTAGGAAAATTTTTGATGATAATAGGTTCATTATGCCTTAAAGGGATAGTTCAACCCAAAATAAAAATTCTCTCATCATTTCCTCACCCTTATGCCATCCCAGATGTGTATGACTTTCTTTCTTTTGCAGAACACAAACAGAGGTTTTTAGAAGAATATCTCAGCTCTGTTGTTCCATACAATGCAAGTGAATGGTGACCAAACTTCAAAGCTCAAAAAGCACATAAAGGCAACATGAATCCGTACAACTCCAATCCACATCTTCAGAAGCATGATAGGTGTGGGTGAGAAACAGATATTACAATATTTAAGCCCTTTTTTTTACTATAAATCTCCACTTTCAAACAGCCCTTCTAAGTGCTCTTCTCTCCAAAGAGTTCTTCTTTTCTTTTTGACGAATTGCATTTGTTGTGCATATTGCCACTTTTTTAGAATTTACAGTAAAAAGGGACTTAAATATTGATCTGTTTCTTACCCATACCTATCATATCACTTCTGAAAACATAGATTTTACCACTGGAGTAATATGATTACTTTTATGCTGCATTTATATGCTTTTTGGAGATTCAAAGTTTTGGTCACCATTCACTTGCATTGTATGGACCTACAGAGCTGACAAATTCTTCTAAAAATGTCCATTTGTCTTCTGCAGAAGAAAGCAAATCATACACATTGGGGATGACATGAGGGTGAGTAAATGATGAGATAACATATTATATAATCAAATAAATAACCACACCTACTGAGTTAACCTGTCCTAACACATCCCCTACGTTTGGTATTATTAGATTTGTCCTTCTTGATTGGTGTTATTGCTATTCATTGAAGAGAAATTGTCACTACATATGACCTGCTTCTTCCCCACCACAAGAGGTCCCCCTTGCATATGCATTAGAATGGATCCACATTCAAAATGGCATACTAGCATTCTACTTTTATGGCAGAAATAGTAAGAGTAGTATGCTCTGCTATTACAAACCTAGCCCTAGTTTCCATTTCCTGTGTTTCAATATAAAAATTGCCAATGCACATGGTTACTGAATCTCTAATTGTTAGTTCTTGAAATCTGGTTTGTCAAATTTAGCTTTTTTTTTTAATACTCAGTGGATTTTGTCCAATCTAGATACTTTTTAATACTTAATGGCTTTTGTCCAATCGATGTGTTTGTTTGGAATGGCTTGCTAAATATGTAGTGTTAGGGTACTCCAGGACTGGGAAACACTTGTATTTTTAATAAATCTCTGCACAAGTATCCTAAGCCTGGCCTTAAGTCTGATAGTAAATATAAGTGTGCCTAGTAAATGTAAATGCAAAAATCTTCTCACTTCAGTAATGTGTAGTTTGAAGTGTTGGTTATCCAACCGTAGAATGGCATGGGTGGAAGAGATGTTTTCCATGATATCTGCCTCATAGTCATATGCTCCTGAGTCTTTCTGCTCCACAGTGTTATTCTTTTCACTATCTCGTTCACTCTCCTTCTCCATCTCATGCCACTGGGTGAGATGCAACCTTCTAGACAAGGATGCAGGACCCATCCTTATGATGATAATCTGTCACATTATATTCATGGAAGAAATTATGGGCAAAATATTCACATCTCATAAGATCAGAGCAAAAGTAATCATAAGTCTTGTCCCAACTTATGGTAGTGTGTAATGTTGCATGAGGTAAATTTTCAGTTTAATGAATTACCTAAAATTACCAACAGTTATCATCCAAATCCAGAGTCATGGACAGTGTTTGATTGAAAATAAAGGCTACAATATATAAAAGACATAATACATAAGGAATACACTTTTAGGATTTAAAAATGTGGACAAATTTTAAATTCTACACAGCGCATGTGAAAAGGTTCTAATATATAGAACTGCACTGAGTAATCAGAGGGCATTATATGACAAAGAAACATTTCAGGTAATATCCATGTCATACCTTTGGAACAAACACCATACACAGAGTACTGGAACAGCATGTGATGATTACAAGGCCCACGATAGAGAACTGGACATTTGGCTGATCTTGGGTAAGTATGGATGCATATGTACCAATCAGAATCACTGGGCAAGACACAAACACACTGAATCGGATGCCCCTGCTGTCATTTACGGCAGGAATGTTCACATTGCGTGTCGCCCAGGCCAGGAAACAGGTAATCAGCTGGATAGGAGACAGGAGATACTTATGTTTGAAATAGTTAACATATGTTTAAATGATCACACCTCCCTTCAAGGTGTAATATGAATCTAATCTAATCTAATCTAATGCATTATAAAGTGTCTTATTTGACATTCAGCAAGGGGTGCTGGAAACCTAGTGGTTAAAGCAGGTAACACAAACGTTACAGGTTAAGTCTCAACCAAGTACATCTACACAAGCACTAATAGTCAGTTATGATATAAGTGGCTTTGGCCATTTTCCTGCTAAATGACTGCTATTTTCAGAAAGATTATAATGAATCCCATGACTAAAGGGCTAGGCCATCTGTTTCTGTGTTTAATAATATTTGCAGGGTCATAATAAAAAAAAGCTAGTTTTATTAAATTATCTCAACTGTGTCACACATTCAGTGATTTCCCTTTGTAATGTTCATGCTTCTTTGGATCTTGTCATTGTTTTCATTATTCCCTTGAAGAATGACCTCAGGTTGTTTTTAAAAAAATGTCTTCCAATAAAGCTGCACATGCGTTCAATAAATTCACCTAGTTTGAACCATCATTATGTAACACATAGAGAATCATCAGGCAACACTATACAGATCTGAAGAATAAACTATTTACTATGTATTTGATTTCACTGTTTAATGTTTAATATTATATATATATATATATATATATATAATTCCTAATTTGGAATGCCCAATTCCCAATGTGCTCTAGGTCCTCGTGGTGGCATAGTGACTCACCTCAATCCGGGTGGCGGAGGACGAATCTCAGTTGCCTCCGCGTCTGAGACCGTCAATCCATGCATCTTATCACGTGACTTGTTGAGCCCGTTACCGTGGAGACCTAGCGCGTGTGGAGGCTTCACACTATTCTCCGCGGCATCCATGCACAACTCACCACATGCCCCATTGAGAGCGAACCACATTAATACGACCACGAGGAGGTTACCCCAATGTGACTCTACCCACCTTAGCAACCGGGCCAATTGGTTGCTTAGGAAGCCTGACTGGAGTCACTCAGCACACCCTGATGTTTAGTATTATTAATATTTAATAATATTAATATAAGAATGTATTTAAGAGTCACATTGTCAGTATAATGCACATTTTTCACTTTGTGAACATGTCAACATCGAAACTCATACCAGGAGTATCCCCTTATAAATATAGAAAGCAACCATCCAGGAACCCATGTAAGTGTTTGCACAGCGCTCTGAAAAGGGCTGAATGGAAAAGTCTCGCCCATGATGGTCAGCCTAAAAAAGCGAGAGAGAGAGAGTAAAACTGAGAATGATAAGCACAATAAGAATTATCTCTCTCTCTATCTATCTATCCGTCCGTCCATCCGTCCGTCTGTCCGTCCAAGAATCACAATTCCTTAAAACTAAACATAACTTAAAAGCATGTTCATGGGCTTTTAAATACATACATTATATTTATATACTTGCATTACACAATAGTCACTGTAAAACTGACCTGTTACGCCACCCTTATCTGTACACACAGTAACAGTGCCATCAATGTGAATTGTGCACATTCTATTGATGGCATTTTAGAGATTCAGATATCTCAGTGACATATCCAAAGAACCAGTATGAAGAAAAACTGCTTCACTTAGAGATACATAAACGTGTGAAAGGCGTGTGTATATCATCATCTGTACCCCTGCACAAGCTAGTGGTTTTAGTCTATACACCTCTGACTTAATAGCATACACAATTAATAAGTCTGAATGGATTGGAGGCTTGACAAACGAGGTGAAGAAAAGCAAGGTATTTTCAAATATCTTAATGGGTGCTTTGATGTGGGGGTTTGAACAAGTTATGTTGTTCGATTTTGCAAATCTTTTCTTGTAATTAAGTCATAAATGTGGCGTTCTCCATAGTGTATTCTGTGGTTCCTGCATTTTTTCCCTTCACACTCATTCTTTACATTCAAAGCCAACATTGCAAAAGCTGTTTGCGTTTCACTGTAACTTGTGTTGCTCTTGCCATTGTTTGGATCTTCTTGCTCTGACTTGATGGGGAATACTATGTCTGTTCAAGAAAGAAATGGGACACCCAAGACAAAGAAAATGACAAAAGAAATATCTCTCAGGTGAGTGAACCATGATATAGTTGATGCTGGACTGAGAATGTATTAACGATAAAAGGGTGAGTATTACAATGATGTTGTGTTTGATAGTGAATAAGGGTAAATTGAGGCAGTTGTCTATGTCAGTAAATTATGTTCCTGTTAAGCTTAAAAAAAACAAAACCCTAAAGGTTCTTTAAAAAACAACAACAACAACAAAAAAAACAACAACAACAGTAACAAAAAATTATCTTCAGACAGCGGGATTTGCCTCTGCTCCTAATATGTATGACAATTATGAGGTGCTGCTGAAAATCAGAAGAAAGCGAGGATTTTGATGCTTAATGGATGGAAACAAAATATGAAGAGAGAGAGAGAGAAAAAAAAAAAACTCCAAACAGTGCTTCATTCATCTTTGAACAGAGATGGTATATTGTTTAATAATTTTTAAAAATCACTTCATGCTTAAAATGTAACCAATTAAAAAAGACAACAACTATTAATAGTGTGTTCTGCATAAATATCAGAGGTCTATATTCTCTAATTTAACATATTGAGAAAATGATTTATCTGCATGTACTAAAAATGTTAAGTGATCAGTGAATTTTGTGAAGCAGCTGTCATTGAATTGTATTAGCAGAAATAATCAGCTTTGTGCTTAGCAAGGGTTTGAACATATCACAAATGTTTTGCCACTTTCTCACAAATTAATATCTAAACTTACATCTGTTTCTCAAATGCCTTTAGTGTGTTATGTTCTTCAAATGTGTTTAGTGTGTTACAAGCCCTGTACTGTTATTTAGTGAATCTAACTGTCATTTTAGTGTAGTTTCTCTAACTCTTTTTAAATCTTGAATTCTGTCATGTTATCTTTGTTTTGCATTGCATGCTTTAAATATTTGTTAGACAATAAATGTTCTCTAACACATTCTAATTAAATGTTGTTATTTCATTTTGACTCTAAAGTCCATGCTTTGCAACCACATTATTTTGTGCTAGTAATGAGCAAGAAACAAAATTGATATATCCTAACATACATAACCTGCAGTCTCCTGCAATTATAAAACCAAAACCCAGCATAAAAATGGAGTTATGATAAATGCAAAGGAGTAGTTCACCCATGATGAACTTTCTGTCATAATTTACTGTCATCAAGAAACCCCTTAAATATTCTTCCTTTCATAAGACATTTGGAATATGAGATTCTTCTTGTTGCTCGTTCTCACCTCTATATGATACTCCTGTAAAGTCCTCCTCAAAGGATCCAAAATTTGCAGACAAATTAACAAACTCAGGTCAATCAACAGAAGGAACATAACAACTAGAATCAGCCTGTAGTCCTTTGTGATCTGGGGAAGTCCACAAAAAGCCAAGAACACAGAAGGACAAAGAATAAATAAAAATAAGTCTGAAACACTTTTGAGCTTAAAATAGAAACTATGTCAAAGGCTATTATTTTTTTCATAATAATAATATATCACATAAATCTTTCTTACTGTTTTTTCCATTCTGTCATTTTTGAAGACATCATACATTTTCCATGTTTTTGCAAACATGGTCCCAAACACTGCTGTATACCCAATACAAAGAAGCCATATTTGTACCTGTTAAAAATATTGCCACATATTGTTATTCTGCATAATTGTTACCGTGCATATACTGTACTGTTTAACAGCACATATCAGACTACAATATTCAAACTACAATTTTAACAGTATTCTGATGACATGAAGACTCACAGAGCAAGAAGCTTCATATACTCCATTAGAAATATAAGACCCATCCAGCCCCAGGAAGAAGATGCACGAATAAGACAACACAGCACCAAGAATTATTAAAGAGTTCAAAAAAGGGCTTGACATGCTAATGGCCCTGTGAATGAGAAAAGCATAAAATTCCACAATGACATAAAACCATGGTAGACAACAGATACAGTTAGCACCGTCATAGCAAAATAGCAAAAAAATATGAATGAATGAATGCAAAACTATCAGAACTCCTGTACTTAAAGCGATGGTTCACCCAGAAATGAAGTCTGTTATCATTTTCTCACCCTTACATCATTTCAAACCTGTATGATTATGATAGTCTTTATTATGTTCAAATAAAACGTTTGTCTATTCCTCACACAAAGCTATCATATGGCTTAAAGGAATAGTTCAACTAAAAATGAAAATTCTCTCATCATTTACTCACCCTCATGACATCCCAGATGTGTATGACTTTCTTTCTGTTGCTGAACACAATCGAAGATTTTTTAAAAGTATTTCTCAGCTCTTTAGGTCAATACAATGCAAGTGAATGGGTGCCAAAATTTAAAAGCTCCAAAATAAGGGCATAATAAAAGTACTCCAGATGACTCTGGTGGTTAAATCCAGATATTCTGAAGCGATTTGATACTGTAGGTGTGGGTGAGAAACAGATAAATATTTTTTAAAAAAATTCTATAAATTCTCCTCCCTGCTGAGTCAATTTCCATTTTACTTTCGTGTTCTCATTCTTCTTCTCCTGTTTTTGGTGATTCACATCATTCTTGCATTTCGCCTCCTAATGGTCAGGGAGGAGAATTTATGACAAAAAATAACTTGCTATTATACTGTATATATAATATTGATCTGTGTCTCTGAACACATGGATTTAACCATTGGAGTCATATGGATTACTTTTGTGCTGTATTTATGTGGATTTTGGCACCGATTCACTTACATTGTATGGACCTAAAGAGCTGAGAAAGACTTCTAAATATATTCGATTGTGTTCTGCAGAACAAAGTCATACACATCAGGGATGGCGTGAGGGTGATTAAATGATGAGAGAATTTTCCTTTTTGAGTGAACTATCCCTTTAACAAGACTTGGAATAAAGCTCACAAGTCATATGAAGTACTTTAATGAAACTTTTATGGTGCTATAATGCATTCTTTTAGGAGTTTGAAATCTCCAGTCCCCATTTATTGTAACTGCATGGAAAAGAGTGAACAATACATTCTTTAAATTTACTTGTTTTTGCTATTTACAAGTTGGGTGCAGAATAATGACAGAATTTTACATTTGTGGCCATTTATTTATTTAATGTCACATTGCTAGCAAATTTATTTGAATAATCATTTAAACCAATTACATGACTTACCAATGATTGTAGTTTTTCACATTGAAGACTAGAAGAAAACAAGCTGTAAGAATTCCTAAGAGAGTCAGAAATGCCATGATCCCATAGAGCAATATACTGACACATTTTTTCTGAGGGTACACATGGGTTCGGTCCTTTGTTGGTTCATTCCCTGTAGAAGACAAATGCATATGATTTATTTCATAGCAGGTTTTTAACAGCAATTGTAAATGATTAGATGTGTTCTTTTTCCAGTAAGAAAACTGAAACTGATTGAGATATTTGGTCTTCCAAAATTCCAGCAACAAAAATGTCAGCAAATGGGGAGCTAACATGATATAATATTTTCACAATCTCTTCATCTATATAAAAATACTTATATAGGTACATCTGGAAATTCATAATGAAGAATAATTTGTTTTCATTATCTACTATCAGCTTTCTCTATACGTCTCAATTTCATCATGCAACTTTGAATGGAATATGGACATACAGCCTTCCCTTGTATGCCCCCAGTGTTGCATAGAAAATAACAATATCATAAAATTAATAATAAAAAATCTGCCATGATATAATAGAGGTCTATTCAGTCCTACAAAACCACAAAGCAGCAACAATGTCAACATTGTAAAAGGAAAATAGCTTCAAAGTTTTTTATTGTCTAGCTAAAAGTGTCAGGAACGATAGAAGAGAGGGTGAGGACTCATAGAAAGTGAGAAGAATGGGATTTATTTAATACTAAAAAAATAAACAAAACAAACAAAAACTACCCAAATGGGAAAACTCAAAGGCCCAGGGCAGAACAGACTGGGTTCGATGCTCTGGGTTTGAACAGACATGATGGGGCACAACAGGAACCGACACAAGAGAAACTAACAAGATGATAAACCACAACGAACTGGCACAATTTAAAAAAAACACAATGGGGTTAAATAGGAAATAAAACGAGGAGGGTAATAAGGAAAGCAGGTGAAGCAAATTAACTAATAATGAGGTAACAAGGGGGTGGGGTCAGGACAAGAGACAGGAAAGAACATGGCAAACAACTTAACAAGAACCATGTGCTCACAAAAAACACAACAGACCAGAAAGGAAGAGCACATGGCAATGAAGCCGTCACTGGCCATGTGCTCAAACAAACACAAAGACAAGACAATAAAGGACATGCCAGTGAAGCCATCATTAGCCTTGTGCTCAAACAAAAAGACAAAACTAGACAAGAGTGCATGGCAAGAGACCCGAACACGAAGCCATGCGCTCACAAAGACAAGACACTGAGCAGGAGTGTCCGGATGCCGACACAGAAACAGACCGAACCAGACCGAAGAGTCAGGATCCAGACACCATGCTCTGAACATGAAACACAGACTAGACAGAAGAGCACATGGCAAGGAAAACAACCAAAGCTGTGTGCTCACACAGAGACATAGAACATATGTGTCAGGATCCTGTCACCACAATAAACCTGACTGACAAAGGTGACAGGATCCTGACAAAATGTGGATGGTCTCACTCCGTTTTCTCTGAATCTGAACATAATTGAGCCAAACCTGTTTGCCACAGGACAAATCATAGTCTAAGAGACCCAAATGTGGTCATAAAAAAGATGATTAAAAGTGGTGGGGGGGGGGGAATTATATGGTGACTAGTTAAAATACACATTTTCCCAAAATTAATCAAAAATCTTCATAAAATTTAAAGGTTAATGTCAATGTCCATCTGTCAACTATCCATCCTACATACACCACACCTCAAGAGGCCTGCTGAAGTCAGAGCAACATCAGACACATAACAACACATTTTCTTTTCCAGACTTTAACCTTGAAATCTGATTGGACTGATGAACTCTAGTTTGTCTGTGATAGCACTGTATTTTCCAATCTTGACAGCTTTTCCATCTGTGGAGGAAACATTTTTTACTTCTCAAGAATAACAGAGACATGAAGAAAGGTGAGAACCTTCACATATATTGTACTGTACCTTGATATTGGGCAAACTCCACATTGGCCACTCTCTCACCTTGATAGAACATAACATGCCCCTAAGTAATATATTACACATTAAAAATAAAAAAAAATAAAAGTTTTTTTTAAATTGACAGAAACAACAACAGAACCAGAAGTCAACACGCATCTGAAAATAAAAACTAAAAAATGAAACACAAACAAAACTGTCATACATTTTGCACATATTTATTTTTCCACATAATTACTGTAATCTATTCACTAAAGTTTCACTGTAGCAGAAGTCGGAAATTAGTACACACTGTCACACCAAAGAAGCTGATCTTGTCCATGGCCTGCAGAATCATTTCCCCCAATTCTTGGTCAGTGACAGTATAGTTGCGATAAATGCTGTATCTCTGTCTGTACCTCACAGTCTCCATGACTCTTGCCAAAGCTTTGGCAATTGCCCATGTACCATCGTAAGCAAAGCCATGAAACTTGCTTGCACCCAGGTGCTTGAATTGCCGCCTTTCATCATACTCCCTCTCATACTCCTGAGGTGACTGCATAAAAACACACAGACATGAAAGTAAAAGAATAGTTAATTCAATTGAATATGAAATATGGATCTGTTTCTCACCCACACCAATCATATTGCTTCTGAAGATATGGATTTACCCACTGAAGCCATATGGATTACTTTTATGCTTCCTTTATGTCCTTTTTGGAGCTTCAAATTTCTGGTCACCATTCGCTTGCATTAAATGGACCAACAGTGCCGAGATATTCTTCTAAAAATCTTCGTTTATGTTCAGCAAAAGAAAGAAAGTCATATATATCTGGGATGGCATGAGGGTGAGGAAATGATGGGAGAATTTTTGTTTTTTGGGTGAACAATTCCTTTAATGCTGCATTCCATTCAAAGTTGGAAGTAGGATATTCCGACTTGATGTCTCCAATCTCCGACCATAAAGGCATTCCATTGCTCAATGTTCGAAAGATGACGTATAAAGAAACAAAACTGCAATGCTCCCATTGGCTTAGCAGATTTTCATTTGTCACCAGAGACATCTTCTAGCAACCAAATAACGGAAGATGAATGATGCTACAGTATGCTGTGCTAACATTTGTTCTACAGGTGTATGATTATTAAAAGAGAGTATAATTTACCATGTTGTACACTCCTGTCGCTGCAAACATTGGCTAAACAAGTTTTATTATCATTTAATGCTTTTTATTGCTTAAAAATTAATGTTTATCATAAACTATCATGAACATCTCCCAAGGTACCATACCAACATGTCATGTACCCGCATCTCTGCAAAAATGGAGTTGAGAATTTCCGCACAAGTTTCCAAGTTGGAAGTCTGAATTCAAGTGGCATTCTGTTGCACTTTTCCAAGTAGGAAGTTGGAAATTTCCACGTTCTGAGTTGAATGGAATGCTGCATAAGCCGTACATGTTTATACTTTTTATAGCTTTGTATTATTTTAATAATGTTCATGTTGTTTATTATGACAGTTTATTGATACAGTACAGTTGAATGCAAACATACCCTACCAGAGATTCCTCTGATGTGTCTGGAGCTAATGGTCTCAAAATCTGCACTGATGGATCCCTCCATGGCAGTCAGTATGTTATTAGCTGTGCAGTTAATGGACCCAGTGTAGGTCCACCAGCTGGCCTGGGCCCAGTCTGGCAGAATCCACTGGTACTTGTTGCCATACATGCTGAGATTATACACCTGTGACACAACAACATTTTTATGTTGTATAAATTTGCCTTATCTATAATGTCTCAGGGACAGCTAGCACTGATTGCCTTAAATAGCAAAATATCCTTACAAACTTAACATATACTTACACAACAGAGGACTTTAGCTGCTAAGCTCACATCAAAATGAGCAAACACTATTCTCACATCATTGTCCTGAAAAGAAAACAACAACAAATGTTTACAGGATGAATCTACAGTGTCCACTAGATGTGTATTAAAAAAAAAAAAAAAGAAAAATTATATATATATATATATATATATATATATATATATATATATATATATATAAATGTATTATTTTTTTTTAAATAGATTTCATGCATTATTTCGTTTACAGTTCACCTTCACAACCAATACCTTAAAAAACGTTCTCTGACATTTTGTCGATTTGTGGAATGTGTTTGAGAATACAAGAATGTTTTACATGCCTTTAGTTTTTTCACACTGGCACAGGGGGCATCAGAGAAGCTCTCTGACTCTGCAAGCTGGATGTTAGCCACCTCGAGATGTCTGCTTAAATCACTCTGTACCTTTGGAGAGCAGGTGAGACTGTTTACTGTCTACTTGTCTTTAACACAAAATAGGCCCCATATTCTTAATCTTACTGTCACGGATTAGGATTACCTCTGTGAACCTCTGCTCATGCTGGGTCAAAGTACCAACTCTACTCCATCCATAATGCCTGAGAAACCTCACAAGTGCCAAGTTGACAGCACTGTCTGATGGAACAGTACGAAAGAAGTTCGGAAGTCTTCTTTTGTTAGCCAGTGAAGGGGCTGTTACGGCAAATGACAGCTGGAAAACAGAGATAGTTGGCCAATCAAATAAAAGCTTCAAGTATGCTCAAAGTCCCATCATAAAGACTAAATTAGACAGTCTCTGAGTTTACTACTATAATAAAATTGTGACAATTGATTGATTGATCCATTGATCAACTGATTGATTGATTGATTGATTGATTGACTGAATACCTGCACAAGGTTCCAACCCTCCAGTGACTGGGCTATGGTGGACGTAACTGAAGAACACACCCCTCCAAAGATCATGAGAGGTTTGGGGCCGTAGAATGTGGCATCAAAAAAAGCTTTAAGTGCTTTGGCTTTGTCACACTAAAACAAAAATTAGAGCAAAGTGATAAATAAACAAGCAGTCTCGCTTTTCTAAGTTTCAAGCAGGCTGATCTACAGCAATGTTGGGGAACTAGATTAGAGTATAGACTAAAAGGTATTATTACAATTTCAACATAAACAGAGCAACTCATTTAATATATGCCATATACTAAGAAATTTTAAGCACTTACCAATAACAATCTGTGTCAAAAGGGAAATTAGCTCTAGTAAAAATGGTAACAGGAATATTCCAAGTTCAATACAAGTTAAGATCAGTCGACAGCATTTCTGGCATAATGTTGATTAACTAAAAAAAAATAGATACATATTTTGACTCATCCCTTTTATAATTTTTTGTTTGTTTGTTTTAAATTGCAGCATATACATTCACATAAGCATCTGTGAAGCTATAAAAGCATTTATATTAATTCTTCTGTTAAAACTTGTGTATTATTTGATCTGTACAGTTGTTTAATTAACTTTACACAGAAAAGGTAAGCAATTTTATCACAGCAAAATCACAGTCTTGTGGCTATGCTTTTGAAACAGTGAGAATTAAAAAATATATATATATATATATATTTTTTTATTTAAACTTTTACGGATTGGCCCCATTCACTTCCATTATAAATGCCTCACTGTAACCCAGAATTATTATCCTTTACTAAAAAGGAGGGACGCGTCAAAATACATTTTTGAGGTAATCAACATTATGCCACAAATGCTGTCGATTGAGCTTAACTTTTTTTTTGAACCAGGAATATTCCTTTAAGGTCCTAGGATAACAAGAATAATTTATTGTATAGTTCAATCTTGCACAATTGTTTTCAAATGCAATTATAAATTACTGTATGCGCTCTTTAATTAAACATCACAAAGTGTGCTTACTATTCAAAACATGAATGAGAGTTCATTGGTAGTTGGTGCACATTCTTGGTAGAAAAATTATGAGCTTCAATCAGTCAAATGAGAAAGGCATGAGCTGGTCTGCTGTGTTACCTCAGAGTCTATGAGGTGAAACTGAAGCTCATAGTTGCCCAAAGGAGGTGGCTGCTCGCTCAAATGATGCAATGCTAGCTGGACCGCAGGTAAAACCTCTGCTGTAATGTTGCCCTTCCCTGGCTCTCCGTTGAGTGGCATAATCCATAAAACTGGCAGCTGATGCCGTACATGGCAATAACACGATGGCACCTGAGCTAGCTTAAAAAAAGTCAGAACATTCAGCAAGTTCCACCAATACTCCATCATCCCAGTGGAATTAAAGACCTGTCCCTGAAGGGTTTAGCATCTCCCTGCAGTTAAAGACTCTTCGGCTGCCTTGTGTGACGCAGAATGAAGCCCTGCTTCTTTAAGTATTTTCTAAAGCCTCATCTGTTGTCACCTGGGACAACTGTAACTCTTCACCTTCCACCACGGGGATAAAGGGATAAGGACTGACTGTGGACATCTGCTGCTGTACGCTAAATCCTCAGAAAGAGGAAGGAACACTTCCACACAAATCTCAGGAGACTCAGATTTCCCCACTGCCCTTTTAAGCGGCGCTTTAAAAGTTTTTTTATGAGAACAAGCTACAGTCGAAGTCTGTAAGTGGCCTGATCTAAATTCTAAATACTTGTTAAACAAATACTTGCTAAATGAGACTTCTCTTTCCTATCATGTCCAGAATTGCTTTTCATACACTAACTCCTTATGGGATATTAATCAATCTGTCTTCATGGTAACAGAGTCTTAATCACTTGTTGGCAACACCATCCACAAGAAAACACAAGTAGTATTTGTGGCTTGTATTATACAAACAAAGCAGATAAGCAACTGATTTCTGAAAATACTCTATGTGTGAAGGCACAAGCATGGGAGTGGCCTGTGACAGTTACCAGTGGCTTGCACTCTACCAGTGTGTTTAGGACCACTGTTTTTTTGTTTTTGTTTTTCCCAGTAAAAGCATAGATATTACCGTATATAATAAATTACATCTGAACTGGTCTTTTGAATCTTGAGTATTATTCTGAGACACTGGTTAAGGATCGAGCTGCTTATCACACATACTGTATGTTAATAGCAAGTAACTAGACCTGAACCCTAACTTAATACAATGCTGTCTCTGCCTCTGGCCTGTTCACATTTGTCTGTTATTCTGATCTGTATCAAAAAAGTACAAAAAAGGAATTTTAATGTGAGGAAATGAGGTAAGGAAGTGATTTAGAGAACATCAGAACTGCACCACATAAATGTTATTGTGTCTTTCAAAAAAGATAAAAAAAAATAAAAAAATTGTTTTGCATGTTAATGTATTATCAGTAATAATAATTCAAATATCAGCGAAATGTTGCTGTGTAGGATTTTTATCTACAGTGAGAATACACAGGTTTATGTTTCTTTTTCTATGTTCAATGTTTGTCATGCTGTCCCGTCTTCTTCCATCGAAATGTAGACCATGTTTCTTCTATTTTGGTCATTTGCCATTTTTTGAACTTGCCTTGCCTTTTTGCACTCTGACACATAGCTGAATGTGTCAGAGTGCATGTGTTATCCATTCACCCATAGCTTGAATTGAATTATTCTTCAAAGTTTGTTGTGTGAATTGTTTTGAGAGCACTGACTATAGTAAAAGTATAAAAATCAACTGAGAAAAACTGTATTTCCCTATCTGTCACTCACTCGACGTTGTGTCGATGTAGTGACACTAGGGGTCACTCTTGGGAGCCCGAGACACCTCTGGTCTTTGATAAAAGGCCAATGAAAATTGGCGAGTGGTATTTGCATGCCACTCCCCTGGACATACGGCTATAAAAGGAGCTGGTAAGCAACCACTCATTCAGATTTTCTCTTCGGAGCCGAACGGTCATGCTCATTGAGCTGAATTCTACTGTTCAGTCATCTCTGCTGGATCTGACGGCGCATTTCAGCGGCTTCTCCCTCGTCTGCACTGGTGCACTGCAGAGAACACCCCTGGGTGCTTCGGCAGAAAACAAAGAGAGTATATTTTCTGAAAGAGCCTTTTCCTCTAAAAGAGTATATTTCTCTAAAAGAGCGGCACACACGGAACATCTTTTTAAAGACACATCTTTTTAAAGATGCCTTTCCGATTGTGTGTTATTCTTGGTTGTGGTCGTTATCTCTCAACTTTGGATGGTCATGATCGCTGTCTTTCGTGTCTGGGCACGACCCACATGGAGGCAGCGTTTGTGGATGGTTCATGTTCTCATTGCGAGAACATGACTATGACAACGTTGCGGTCGTGGCTTGCTTTCTTTCTGGTGCCTGGCAAACTGAACGTCCTGCTCCGGCACGGCTCAAGATCCTGCACCCCGTCTGCTCATCGCCAAGGGCGTCCCCCTGCAGTGACTGTACCGGCTCCGCAGCAGCCCGCCCCTTCGGCCTGGCCCCAGCGTGGAGCCCACCGCAGGAAGCAGACGCCACCCATCTCACAGTCGGCGCCTAAAAACCCACAGAGGTCGTAAAAGCGCCCCTGAGACGGGTGACCCAAGGACGAAGGAACCCACTCACCTGGAGCTGGTAAGAAGACCACTCCGTCCTCCGGTGGAGGGCCGGGTGGAAAATCTTTTGTTGCCTTTTTGTTTGATTTTGCCGCATGCCCAAGTGGCTGCGGTACCCAACAGTTCAGCAAAAGAGCAGTTTGCTTCCTCCCTGGGTCAAATAACCAGTGTGCACAGTCGTCATCACGACTACCGTCCACGGGTTTTTTCCTTGCAGGATTGACGCTCCAGCAGTGGTCTTTCCGCCCCTGAGCGCCCAGCTGTGGCACATAGCTGACGCCGATCTGGCAGTCTCCCCGGGTTATGAGGACAGGCCTCTTCCTCCCCTGTCCCAGGCTGTTCTGGGGGTGGTCACAAGGAGCCAGGTAAATGCTTCGATGTCCCTAGACTCAGCACGGCCACGACGTGGTGTGGCACCTCGAGCGCCATCCGCCGCGAGGCCCCACCTGCCGGTACGTCCGACGATGTTGTCCCTTTGGTCCCCCTTGCGCAGAACTTGGACGCATGGCTTGCACTTTCCAATCCGTCGCAATGGCTGATCCGGACCGTCCAACCCGCCCAGGTTCAGCGGTATTCACTTCACCTTGGTCAAGAATGAAAACGCTGCTACCTTGTGCGTGGAGATCGCTACCCTCCTACGGAAGGGCGCGATAGAACCTGTCCCTCAAGCCGAGATGAAGAAGGGGTTTTACATCCCCTACTTCATCATACCCAAAAAAGGCGGTGGGTTGCGGACAATCTTGGACCTGCGAGTACTGAACCAGGCCTTACACAGACTCCTGTTCAAGATGCAAAAATGTATTCTGGCGAGCGTCCAGCATCAAGATTGGTTCGCGGCGGTAGACCTGAAGGACGCATACTTCCATGTTTCGATCCTTCCTCAACACAGATCCTGCGGTTTGCATTCGAGGGTCAGGCGTATCAGTACAAAGTCCTCCCTTTCGGCCTGTCCCTGTCTCCTCTCATCTTCACAAAGGTCGCAGAGGCTGCCCTTGCCCCGTTAAGGGAGGTGGGCATTCACATTCTCAACTATCTCAACGACTGGCTAATCCTAGCTCACTCTCGAGACATGTTGTGCGCACACAGGGACTTGGTGCTCTCACACCTCAGCCGACTAGGGCTTCGGGTCAACTGGGAAAAAAGAAAGCTCCTCCAAGTTCAGAGCATCTCTTTTCTCGGTTTGGAGTTGGACTCGGTCTCTTTGACGGTGTGCCTTATGAACGAGCGTGCCCAGTCGGTGCTGGCCTGTTTGAAGGCATTCAAACAGAAAACAGCGGTTCCACTGAAATTTTTCAGAGGCTCCTGGGGCATATGGCATCCTCGGCGGTAGCCAACCCACTCGGGTTGATGCATATGAGACCGCTTCAGCACTGGCTCCAGACTCGAGTCCCAAGATGGGCATGGCACCACGGGACACACCGCGTGGTCATCACGCCGGTCTGTCACCGTCTTTTCAGCCCTTGGACCGACCTCTCATTTCTATGGGCAGGTGTTCCTCTAGAACTGGTCTCCAGGCACTTCGGCCATTGATCCAGGGCAAGCACGTGTTAGTTCGGACAGACAACACGGCAACAGTAGCATATGTCAACCGCCAAGGCGGTCTGTGCTCTCGTTGTATGTCACAACTCGCCCGCCGTCTCCTCCTCTGGAGTCAGCAGCACTTCAAGTCCCTGCGAGCCACTCACATCCCGGGCAACCTCAACACTACAGTGGACACGCTGTCATGGCAGGTTACCCTCAGGGGAGAGTGGAGACTCCACTCTCAGGTGGTCCAGCTGATTTGGAGTCGATTCAGACGGGCACAGGTGGACCTGTTCACCTCCCAAGAATCCTCCCACTGCCCGCTCTGGTACGCCCTCACCGAGGCTCCCCTCGGCATAGACGTGCTGGCACACAGCTGATCCCCTGGCCTGCGCAAATATGCGTTTCCCCCAGTGAGCCTACTTGCACAGACCTTGTGCAAGGTCAGGGAGGACGAGGAGCAGGTCGTCCTGGTAGCACCCTACTGGCCCACCCAGACGTGGTTCTCAGACCTCACGCTCCTCACGACAGCACCCCCTGGCGAATCCCCTGAGGAAGGACCTTCTTTCCCAGGGATGGGGCACCTTCTGGCACCCGCGACCAGACCTCTGGAATCTCTATGTCTGGTCCTGCATTGGTAAACACGATCACTCAGGCTAGGGCCCCCTCTACGAGGTGCCTGTATGCCTTTAAGTGGCGTCTGTTCGCTAAGTGGTGTTTTTCCCGATGGGAAGACCCCCAGAGATGCGTAGTCAGATCTTCCTGCAGGAGAGGTTGGAAGGGAAGCTGTTCCCTTCCACCTTGAAGGTGTACGTTGCCGCCATAGCAGCACACCACGACGCAGTCTACGGTAAGTCCTTAGGGAAGCACGACCTGATCATCAGGTTCCTAAGAGGCACCAGGAGGCTGAATCCCTCCAGACCGCGCCTCGTTCCCTCATGGGACCTCTCTGTAGTTCTTCAGGGTCTACAGAGAGCCCCCTTTGAGCCTTTGCAGTCAGCAAGCTTAAGGCATTCTCCTTGAAGACTACCCTTCTGACTGCGCTCACCTCCATCAAGAGGGTAGGAGACCTGCAAGCGTTCTCTGTCAGCGAAACGTGCCTGGAGTTCGGTCCGGGTTACTCTCACGTGATCCTGAGACCCCGACCGGGCTATGTACCCAAGGTTCCCACGACCCCTTTTAGGGAACAGGTGGTGAACGTGCAAGTGCTACCCCAGGAGGAGGCAGACCCAGCCCTGTCGTTGCTGTGTCCGGTGCGTGCTTTACGCATCTATTTGGATCGCACGCAGAGCTTTAGGATCTCTGAGCAGCTCTTTGTCTGCTTTGGTGCACAGTGGAAAGGAAGTGCTGTCTCCAAGCAGAGGATTGCCCACTGGCTCATTGACGCCATAACTATGGCATATCACGCCCAGGACATGCCGCCCCTGGTAGGGCTATAAGCCCATTCTACCAGGGGTGTAGCGGCCTCCTGGGCCCTGGCCAGGGGTGCCTCTCTAACAGACATTTGCAGAGCAGCAGGCTGGTCAACACACAACACCTTTGCAAGGTTCTACAACCTCCGGGTGGAAACGGTTTCAGCCCAGGTAGTGGCACGCAATACAAGCGGATAAGCCTGGGATAGCCAGCCGGGTGTATTGCTTGCACATAGCGCCTTCCGCCTCCTTTTGAGCTGAAGATGTGCGCCATTAATTCCCAGTAGTGTTCACAAACTTTGTTCCCTGGCTGACTTCCTCCGAGCCCTGTGGCAGTCGAGTTTTTGGAGAGACTCGCTTCTGGCCCAGTACACATGCTAACTAAGAGTCCTGTTCTGGGGTAGGTACTCCGCATGTAGCGGTTCCCTGTAAGGCTAACACCATGCGATATATATCTTCCGCTAATTCGTCTCCCTGTTGGCAAACTGCGTCTTCCTTGGGCAGAGCCCCTCTGCCCCAGTCTCCATGTTTGTAGTAACTCCTCCCCCATTGAGTAGGATCTACCTTGAAGACTCTCCACATGGTCGGAAAGACCATGTGACGTATTTTTCCACTTAAAAATCCCCCCCTCTCTTTGGGCGAGGTGTGGTCTCTGCAGTGTCTTCCTCTTGGGAGGGACACCCCCCCGACTAGACCTGGAGGCCCAGTCTGATAATCCCCCTTCTTTTTTAGGGAGTGGAAAAAAGAGAAGGGGAAAGAGGCCACGACTGGGTTAAGCCTGTCTCTATCTCTTGGGTAGTCGACTTGTCCCCAAAGGGCCATTCGACACTCATAATTATGTTGGGGGAGGTTATGTGTCGACCTGGTGTGCTGGCTATGAGGCACACAGTAGTCTGCCCATCACACACCGCCAGTTCACGTAACACAGTTCAGCCAATTGTGGAGTTTCGTATAGGGACCTCTAGTGTCACTACGTCGACACAACGTCGAGTGAGTGACAGATAGGGAACGTCATGGTTACTTGTGTAACCTCCGTTCCCTGATGGAGGGAATGAGACGTTGTGTCCCTCCTGCCACAACGCTGAACTACCCGCTGAAATGGCCGGACCTTATATCGGCTCCACAGCATAAAACCTGAATGAGTGGTTGCATACCAGCTCCTTTTATACCCGTATGTCCAGGAGAGTGGCATGCAAATACCACTCGCCAGTTTTCATTGGCCTTTTATCAAAGACCAGAGGTGTCTCGGGCTCCCAAGAGTGACCCCTAGTGTCACTACATCAACACAACGTCTCGTTCCCTGATGAAGGGTTACACTTCACTGAAAAAGAATCTGATTGAATGAACATTTTTTTAAGATAATCATAATAATTAATCCGCCTCAGTAGTATCTATAAAAGCATTTTTAAACTGCAGTAAGAATAAACGACTGTGATTGGCCCATCATGGCCAACGCTGTGAAAAGTAACAGGTACTACATGTCAGCGACAAGACTGAGGGATGAGAGGATGGTGATAGGCTGTCCAAGTTCCAAAAGCACCATACAAGTCATCCTTAACTCTTATGCCTTATATATCAATTCTTCTGAAGCCATTCGATAGTGTTGTGTGAGGGACCGACTGAAATATTAGTGTTAATTCATCGTTTCCCTCATTTGAAACTACTGTGCGAGACATCTTTGTTTACATAAGCGCAGCTGAAAGTCCACCTGACACTATTATGCTTTGTGCAGTTCGCGCTGCGGTGCCTGCCAAAGATTAAATAAACCAGGAGAAAAAGCAGAGGTGTAGAAATTGCGCACACTGGGTCTTATGTGTATTGTCACTATTTTTGCTAAATGTGTGAAAGTGATTTGAGGACTGGTCAGTCTTCCGCGCCGCCCCCGCCCCACGGGGTGTGCCCCACACTTTGAGAACCACTGCATTAAAGCATACTAGTGTGATAAATAGTACAGCATGTTTTCATATTTTATTAAATATTGCCAAAATTATCCACAAATAATGTTTTTTTTTTTTTTTTCATTCAAAAATGAGGTGCATAAGCTCAGGTCAAGGAGGCCTACGATCAGTAAGTTCCAAACAGAAATATAAAATCTGTCTTAATTGAAATAAAACGAGTTGACAAAAAGATCTAATCCAATTTTTGGTGATAATATAGCATAATGAGAGATTTATAAGCCATTTTTAATAGGCCGGTCATTTTTGACCGGGAATACCAAATTAGGTTAAAAGTTTATAGACAGCACAAGGGTTAAACCAATTCACAGAATACTGGTTTTTGGAATCATAACACCAGGTACTAAGTACAAGGTACATAGATTGTGCAACTAAAATTAGCTAAACACAGTCATTCACTCCATAAATAATTTGAACAAACCAAAATAGATTCTACAGTGACTAGATTTTGCATGATTTTAAAGTGGTATAGTGAGGCACTATTTTCTCTGAGAGAATCATAGCAACAGTTTGGAGAGGGCTCAATGTCCAAGTGATTGAACGTTAGCTGGATCCGATAGCCTTGCGGAATATCTAGGACCCACTGTTCCAGGAATTCTGCAGGATATGGCTGAGGGTACTGTGAGAGGAAACCTCCCTATACATGACCGGCTCACACTCACACACATTCACACATGCCTACAGCAAGCTTAATCATTGAGTTTTGGTAGGACTATACAGAAAGAGGTCATAATTGTTTTATGCTTGAATAATTGATCACTAAACAGAGGTGGGATGTGTTCTGATATGCTTTAGAACATTGCTGCCCTCCATTGACAGCTTTTTAATGAATTATAAAGATTAAGTTTTATATTAATGTAAAATACTGTACATGCAAATGTCAGTACTTCACACTAAAAAAGAACTTACCTAATTATTAGATGTATTCCACCCATGACAGATATGCAGAAGTCAGTAATTATTTTACTAAACCTGGCTGAAATGCAGTCATTAGTTTTTCTAGTGACTGGACAGTATGTGGTTAAAAACGAGATGCCTCACTAGTGATGGAGCAAAGGTCTAACAGTCATGATAAAAGACTAATTTGTTTGATTTGGCTATGACAGAACAGTCACAGCAAAATACGTTAGAGAGAAATGTAAACAACTTTTTCTGTAATCCCTTCAGTTTTTCAACCTGTTTACTCAGGGAAAAAGGGTTTAAGTCTGCAGTTTTTTTATACAGTTCATTCTCAACTTCTTATCTGAGTAGTATGTATCATACTGTATTTTAGTGTATATTAAAAAATATATATATAATATATAATATATTATATACTTCTTGTAGTAATATTTGTTGTAAGTTACAAATATTATTTAACATGACTGAATCAAACTAAATTAACCTTAACCAACCTTACACCAAACAAAAGTAATTTCAAATCAGGTGGAAATTGCTCCCTAAACTAACATCTGCACAGTTTCATTTTTCATGATATTGTATATTATAATACCTATTTTCTTTTCAGTGTGACTATTTGCACCCAGGTGTAAATAGCACCTTCCACACAGTGCGGATATTTACACCCCAATAGTCTGATAGAATCATTGAAATATATGACATATTATGCTGTAAGCATCACCGCAGTGGCATGGGGCATAATACTGGTGCGAATGTGCTTTTTTGTGAGGATGGCTGGGTTTGAATATGCATTTGTACCACTTTTTTCCCAACCCGTTTCCTGTCCCCACCCTTAATACTGCCTTTAATGCTACTTCTAATAATAAGTAAAAATGAATATAAAGGTAGATTTCCTCACAGTGATTTGGTCATGGTGTAGGTCGGAGAGTTGAAAGAAGGCTTTGATCTGAATAAGAAGTGGGGTTTGTCGATCGCATATTTTCCCTTCCAAGTCCAGGGTGAGAGGGGTGATGATGGCTTTCAGCCTCGGGGCACTAACCCGTCTCCGGTTACACATGTAACCTCGGTTCCCTGAGATGAAGGGAATGAGACATTGCTGTAAGCACTATGGGGAACGATATCCTATCACGCCGCACTACGTGACATTACACTCCCAGAGTTATAAAACTAAATAGAAATATTCATAAGGAGTCACATGCCGATGACTTATATGTCATATTAAAGTGTATATGAATAGTCCCACATGGCGGACACCAGAAGGAAATTTATCTAGTCTGGGATCTATATAAACCATATACAGTAGATATACACAATATAGATTATTAACCCTCTCACAACAAGGTTGGAAAAGTAGGTTTTATTTCCTTTTTCACCCAATTTGGAATGCCCAATTCCTTATGCACTTTTAAGTCCTCGTGGTTGTGTAGTCTTATCACGTGGCTTGTTGAGCGCGTTGCCACGGAGACATAGCACGTGTGGAAGCTTCACGCCATCCACCGCAGCATCCACGCTCAACTTACCACGCGCCCCACCGAGAACGAACCACATTATAGCGACCACGAGGAGATTACCCCACATGACTCTACCCTCCCTAGCAACCGGGCCAATTTGGTTGCTTAGGAGACCTGGCTGGAGTCACTCAGAATAGGTTTTATTTCTTATGGGAGTGCTTATGACTTTTAAAGAGGCATTTCCACAGCATATAACTAGGTGGCTGTGTTCATATCCCTGTGTCGGTAGCCCACCCATAATAAGGGCTTGGGCTCACCCACTTGAATGTAAGAAGCACTCTGTACAGAGAGGACTTTTGAGGAGATGGACACCATGTCCAGGTTATAAAATTTGGCGAACGTGTTTGGTGAGAACCATCCTACTGCCAAACATATGTCCTATAAGGACACACCATTTGTCCACGCCATGCCTCTGGTTGAATGCGCTTTGACATCAATAGGACAATTCGCGCCCTGTGATTCATAAGCGAGGGTGATCGCATCAACGATCCAGGTAGAGAACCTTCGTTTGAAGAGGGACATTCCTTTTGTGTGTCCTCCATAACAAATAAAGAGCTAATCCGACAGCCTAAACTGACAGGTGCGCTCAACATATGTATGCAATGCCCTCACCAGGCATAACATATGCATAGATTGCTCTTCATCTGAATTAAATGTTGGGGAAAGAAGGCTTGCAAACGAACTGCCTGAGCCCTGAAGGGTGCTGATAAAACCTCAGGCATGTAGTCTTTTCTAGGTTTAATGGTGGCTTTTGACAGATCTGGACCAAACTCCAGGCATGAGCTGTCAGTCGACAGAGCCTGCATGTCAGCCACGGTTTAAATGAGGCCAAAGCCAATAGGAGTGCAGTCTTTAAGGAAAGCTCCCGCAGCTCAACAGATTCCAATGGCTTGAACGGAGAGTTTGTGAGTGCCTTCAGCACCAGATTTATGTCCCAAGTCAGAACCATGGCAGGGCGAGGGGGGTTCAAACACCTCGCTCCTCTTAGGAACTTTATGACTAGATTATATTCATCTATTGACGAGTCAGCCTCCAGAGCGTGGTATGCTGAGATAGTCGCTACATAAACCTTGAGCGTTGATGGGGTCAGACCAGCGTCCAGCGCCGCTCTTGAAGGAATGTCAAAATCTCAGCTATGGGGCAATTTACCTGGTCTTTACCACGTGAAGAGATACATTTCGTGAATGTGTGGGAAGCCAGAGACACATTCATGGTCCACTTTAGTGAGGACGGCAGCACCTCCGACCTGAATGTGCGAAGAGTAAGGTGCACGGCAGGTCTTTGTGAGCTCCGCATGGACCTCAGGGAAGAATGGAGTGCTCCTCTGGACCGCGGTCTGATGACGACGGCTGGTTTGCAAAAAACATTCATCCAGGCGAGACTTTTCTGGCTCTTCTGGAGGGGACCACTCAAGACCGAGCTCTTCAACCGCTCTTGTGAGGACATGAAGAGGGGCGGCAACATCCTTCGTGGACCACTCGCCTGAAGCTGCGAGAGACACAGCATCATCCCCATCGTCAGAGCCGCCAAACGTAATGAGGCGAGGACTTAAGATCGGAAGTTTGGGTGGCTCGCAGGGCTTGCGCCAGCACAAAATCCTCATCTAATTCTTCCAGCTCAACCTCACTGCCCCGAAAAGGCGGGTGGGAGGGCACGAGAGGCTGGATCTTCCCTCAGAACAAGGTCGATCCTAGAGTGCAACGTCCGGAGATTCATGCCCTTGCAGTCAGGGCAGTCTGTCTCAGTGAGAGCTGCTTGTGCATGGGCACGGCCCAGGCAGTGAACACAGCTCTCATGCTCATCAGGTGGCGGGATGTGCCTTCGCATATGGAACACTTGCGGAACGATATCTTTAAAAAGACGCGTATTACGCAAGCGGCTCTTTAGTTAATATTATTATATATACAAATGATACAGTAACTCCAGCTGGAGCACTGTGGGAAGCAGGTAGGAGTTTCGCTGAAGCACCATGTTGATCAATGACGAGCATCTGAAGTGAAGAACTCATTCACCGAGAGCGTCTTTGACGGCGATGTGGAGAACTCTACACCAGAACACACAGGGTAGCGGAAAGCATCTCATGCAGGCGCTGAGCACAGGTGACGAGTCGTCGTGTTTGCATCTTGCTGAGAAGTTCTGTTTGCTGTAAATGTATATCGACGGCAAAGCAGAAAGGGTTCCAAGACGAAGACAAAGTTCGCAGTCTTGAAGGCAGAAAATTCGGAAGAAATGGTGGCTGAGTGCCCGCTTATATAGGCCGATTGCGTGCCTAAAGGGGCAGGGCTCAGAATCAGAGGACTGGTGTGATTGTATAAAGATTTCAACAAGGTCGTGTGAAAGACACTCCCCATAGTGCTTACAGCAATGTCGAGTGAACTGAATCGAAAAGGAAACCATGGTTTTACTATAGTAATATTATAGTAACATTGTTTTTTTTTTGTGGAAACCATAGCTTTGATGCAATTAACCGTGGTGTCACTATGGAGTAATGTGGTGTTCATATTGTAACTATGTTTACTTTTGTGGTTACTATGATTTTATTACAAAATATCTTGGTAATATGATTACTGTTTTAAAATCATGGTTAATTTTTGCAAGCGAAGGTTAGGGTTGGGTTTAGGGATAGGGGTAGGGTAGGGATTCTGTGGGACTCTAAATAAACAGAATACACAGAAACACATAGCAGTGATGCTCCTATACTCTGTGTTAATATTTAAATATGGGTGCAAATAGTATCTGAATCTATTTTGCACCTGGGTGCAAATAGCATCTACCATTATTTGCACCAGGGTTGGGGTGAAAATAATATTTGCCACCATTTGCACGGGGGTGTAAATAGCATCTACTTTTTTTTTTTTTTTTTTTGTCTGTCTTTCTAACAATTGGAAGTGATAGAAGGGGCATTGGGCAGCCCAGTAAAATGTATTTTTATATATTTACTACTACACTACATTCTATTCAGAGCCTGAAATTCAAGGCACAATTGTAATAATTCCTGCAAATTTCATGTTCATAATGCAGGAGATTCCCTCACACATGTAGATGACAGATTAGTAAATGAATCCACACAGATGAACAAATCAAAGCAGCTTTTTAAAAGCTTGTTGAGTTTAGTGCAGTGTGAGCCTGCACTTGTCGACTGGGCAATTAAATGAAAATGTCAATCACAAAATAAAGTTTTAAGCAAAGGAATAAAAAAAACTTTTAAATTGTTCATTTAGGTCTATATTTTACTGTATTACAGTCAGGGTTGGGGAGTAACGGAATACATGTAACGGGATTACGTATTTAAAAAATAAAATATAAGTAACTGTATTCCACTGCAGTTACAATTTAAATAATTGGTAATTATATGTGTAGAATTTGCATTCAAAACACATTTTGATTACTGAAGAGATTACTTAGCATTTTATTGTCATTTGGTTCATTTAATATTTAGTCCTTTCAGATGGAAAACATTTATACATATAAATGATGTGATCCAAAATGCATTTGAACAGCTGTGAAACACTTTCTTATGATGTGTTACATTCATACGAGCAGACAGAGAAGTACGTTTGAAGTAAGTTTGGAGCAGAAGAAATAGAAATAAACCTTGTGTAAATTGTCAGCTTTACGCTAAGCTAAAATGCTATTTCTAGCCATTTTACATGCACGTTACCAGGCACAATCGTATTTTGTTATCAAGAAAATTCATATTAGACCATAATTTATTTTTTTCTAGTAAGACCTTTGATATTAGGGCAATAATCATATTCTTGATCATAATTTTTGTATTGTTTTCCTGTAAAAAATATCAAAAAATCCTTAAAACAAGATCAATTTGACACAACACTGCATAAGATATTTAGGTTTTTCAGAGAATGTATTTTTAACATGTGTATTTTTTCTTACTGTACTGGCAGAGTTTTTATAGTCAAAACAATTGAAACAATCTACCAGTGCTGAAGAAGTAATCCAAATTATTTAGAATACGTTACTGACCTTGAGTAATCTAATGGAATACATTACAAATTACATTTTACAGCATGTATTCTGTAATCTGTAGTGGAATACATTTCAAAAGTAACCTTCCCAACCCTGATTATAGTGCTAAAATGAAAATTTTCATAACTCAAAATCCAAATTTTCTGACAGTCATATTTCATGGTTGTAACAGAGGGATCAAAGGACTCTTTATTTTCACTTTATGTTTACGGTATTTATTTTTCAGAAAGACAAGGAGGTGAAATATTTACCCTTTGTTATAACAACGCTTCTTTGTAAATTATAAGAGCATTTATGAAGTCTATGTCACGTGCGTAACGTTTTAGAGGTTAAGTTTATATCTCTTTAAAACAGCATTTCTTAAAGGGATAGTTCACTCAAAAGTGAAAATTCTCTCTTCATTTACTCAACCTCATGCCATCCTAAATATGTATGACATTCTTCTGCAGAAGAATATTTCAGCTTTTATGCTGAATTACTTTTATGCTGCTTTTATGTCCTTTATGAACCTTCTGCGTTCTGGTCACCATTCACTTGCATTGTATGGACAAACAGATCTGAGATATTCTTCTAAAAATCTTTATTTGTGTTCTGCAGAAGAAAAAAGTCTTACACATCTGGCATGGCATGAGGTTGAGTAATATGATGAGATAGTTTTCATTTTTGGGTGAACTATCCCTTTAAATTATGGTTCGCAATTCAAATTGGCTCGCATACTAGTTGGATCACGACTTATTTTAATAGACGTGCAATTATTTCCTTGGTAAGAGCAATTGAAATGGCAAAGAGCAAATGCACTCTGTTCAGTCCAGTCACTCTTCCACGCTGATGTTGTGCTGACCAGGACTGTCTTTTGGCTCTTTAAGATCACTCTACTACAATATCATTTCATAGGCACGCTTAAAGCCGTGAAAACCATATGTCTATGGTGAAAATTCTGTCAAAACAAGACAAAGTTGTTCTTCAACAGATAAAGGTAAGTTAGTAAGAACTGGTGTATGTATCAGTCTAAACAGAAAAAAAAAAAAAAAAGAGTACTGTCAATCAAAGTAGGATAAGCGAGTTGCTTCCAAACAATCGCTTAAGCCCACCGGCAACTATAGTTGCAGCAGTGTATAGTTTTTCTTTTGTAAGTATTTTTCTAGATGTTATCCATGTTTCATATCTCAATGACATGCAAGTAAACATCCAAATAAAGGATTAAGAAAAAAAAGAATGGTATTCACTACCTTCCTGTCACGAGGCTATCAACTTCCTACCCCTACTTACAGGAAGCATGGCGAAGGCAAACCCTCCCAATAAAAGGTAATTTTCATATTACTAATAAGTATATTTTGTTGACATATATACAGTGCATCCGGAAAGTACTCACAGCTCTTCACTTTTTCCACATTATGTTATGTTACAGCCTTATTCCAAAATGGATTAAATTCATTATTTTCCTCAATTCTACAAACAATACCCCATAATGACAATGTGAAAGAAGTTTGTTTGAAATCTTTGCAAATTTATTAAAAATCACATGTACATAAGTATTCACAGCCTTTGCTCAATACTTTGTTGAAGCACCTTTGGCACCAATTACAGCCTCAAGTCTTTTTGAGTATGATGCTACAAGCTTGGCACACCTATTTCTGGGCAGTTTCTCCCATTCTTCTTTGCAGGACCTCTCAAGCTCCATCAGGTTGGATGGGGAGCGTCGGTGCACAGCCATTTTCAGATCTCTCCAGAGATGTTCAATCGGGTTCAAGTCTGGGCTCTGGCTGGGCCACTCAAGGACATTCACAGAGTTGTCCCGTAGCCACTCCTTTGTTATCTTGGCTGTGTGCTTAGGGTCATTGTCCTGTTGGAAGATGAACCTTCGCCCCAGTCTGAGATCCAGAGTGCTCTGGAGCAGGTTTTCATCAAGGATGTCTCTGTACATTGCTGCATTCATATTTCCCCTCGATCCTGACTAGTGTCCCAGTTCCTGCCGCTGAAAAACATCCCCACAGCATGATGCTGCCACCACCATGCTTCACTGTAGGGATGGTATTGGCCAGGTGATGAGTGGTGTCTGGTTTCCTCCAGACATGACGCTTGCCATTCAGGCCAAAGAGTTCAATCTTTGTTTCTCATGGTCTGAGAGTCCTTCAGGTGCCTTTTGGCAAACTCCAGGCGGGCTATCATGTGCCTTTTACTGAGGAGTGGCTTCCGTCTGGCCACTCTACCAAACAGGCCTGATTGGTGGAGTGCTGCAGAGATGATTGTTCTTCTGGAAGGTTCTCCTCTCTCCACAGAAAAACACTGGAGCTCTGTCAGAGTGACCATTAGGTTCTTGGTCACCTCCCTGACTAAGGCCCTTCTCCCCCGATCGCGCAGTTTGACCATGCGGCCAGCTCTAGGAAGAGTCCTGGTGGTTCCAAACATCTTCCATTTATGGATGATGGAGGCCACTCTGCTCATTGGGACCTTCAATGCTGCAGACATTTTTCTGTACCCTTCCCCAGATCTGTGCCTCGATACAATCCTGTCTCGGAGGTCTACAGACAATTCCTTGGACTTCATGGCTTGGTTTGTGCTCTGACATGCACTGTTAACTGTGGGACCTTATATAGACAGGTGTGTGCCTTTCCAAATCATGTCCAATCAACTGAATTTACCACAGGTGGACTCCAATCAAGTTGTAGAAACATCTCAAGGATGATCAGTGGAAACAGGATGCACCTGAGCTCAATTTTGAGTGTCATGGCAAAGGCTGTGAATACTTGTGTACATGTGATTTTTTTGTTTTTTATTTTCAATAAATTTGCAAAGATTTCAAACAAACTTCTTTCACGTTGTCATTATGGGGTATTGTTTGTAGAATTTTGAGGAAAATAATGAATTTAATCAATTTTGGAATAAGGCTGTAACATAACAAAATGTGGAAAAAGTGAAGCGCTGTGAATACTTTCCAGATGCACTGTATATCTACATAATCATGAAGGTCTCTAGAATCACCCAAACAAAACAAATCTTACAAGAGATCTACAGGTGCATCTCAATAAATTAGAATGTCGTGGAAAAGTTCATTTATTTCAGTAATTCAACTCAAATTGTGAAACTCGTGTATTAAATAAATTCAATGCACACAGACTGAAGTAGTTTAAGTCTTTGGTTCTTTTAATTGTGATGATTTTGGCTCACATTTAACAAAAACCCACCAATTCACTATCTCAAAAAATTAGAATATGGTGACATGCCAATCAGCTAATCAACTCAAAACACCTGCAAAGGTTTCCTGAGTCTTCAAAATGGTCTTTGAGTTTGGTTCACTAGGCTACATAATCATGGGGAAGACTGCTGATCTGACAGTTGTCCAGAAGACAATCATTGACACCCTTTATAAGGAGGGTAAGCCACAAACATTCATTGCCAAAGAAGCTGGCTGTGCACAGAGTGCTGTATCCAAGCATGTAAACAGAAAGTTGAGTGGAAGAAAAAGATGCACAACCAACCGAGAGAACCGCAGCCTTATGAGGATTGTCAAGCAAAATCGATTCAAGATTTTGGGTGAACTTCACAAGGAATGGACTGAGGCTGGGGTCAAGGCATCAACCACACACAGACATGTCAAGGAATTTGGCTACAGTTGTCGTATTCCTCTTGTTAAGCCACTCCTGAACCACAGACAACATCAGAGGCGTCTTACCTGGGCTAAGGAGAAGAACTGGACTGTTGCCCAGTGTTCCAAAGTCCTCTTTTCAGATGAGAGCAAGTTTTGTATTTCATTTGGAAACCAAGGTCCTAGAGTCTGGAGGAAGGGTGGAGAAGCTCATAGCCCAAGTTGCTTGAAGTCCAGTGTTAAATTTCCACAGTCTGTGATGATTTGGGGTGCAATGTCATCTGCTGGTGTTGGTCCATTGTGTTTTTTGAAAACCAAAGTCACTGCACCCTTTTACCAAGAAATTTTGGAGCACTTCATGCTTCCTTCTGCTGACCAGGTTTTTAAAGATGCTGATTTCATTTTCCAGCAGGATTTGGCACCTGCCCACACTGACAAAAGCACCAAAAGTTGGTTAAATGACACCAATGGTGTTGGTGTGCTTGACTGGCCAGCAAACTCACCAGACCTGAACCCCATAGAGAATCTATGGGGTATTGTCAAGAGGAAAATGAGAAACAAGAGACCAAAAAATGCAGATGAGCTGAAGGCCACTGTCAAAGAAACCTGGGCTTCCATACCACCTCGGCAGTGCCACAAACTGATCACCTCCATGCCACACCGAATTGAGGCAGTAATTAAAGCAAAAGGAGCCCCTACCAAGTATTGAGTACATATACAGTCAATGAACATACTTTCCAGAAGGCCAACAATTCACTAAAAATGTTTTTTTTATTGGTCTTATGATGTATTCTAATTTTTTGAGATAGTGAATTGGTGGGTTTTTGTTAAATGTGAGCCAAAATCATCACAATTAAAAGAACCAAAGACTTAAACTACTTCAGTCTGTGTGCATTGAATTTATTTAATACACGAGTTTCACAATTTGAGTTGAATTACTGAAATAAATGAACTTTTCCGCGACATTCTAATTTATTGAGATGCACCTGTATAGTTTTTTGAATACTTAGTCAAAAGTCCAAGTGGCAACTATAGTTGCTGGCAGGCAAATGCCTTGTAAGTACATATATCATGGGGAAATGGGGTATACTGTGTTAATAGGTTCATAAATCAAGGTTACTGGTCTTGTTTAGTGCTTTTTGATTTTATAATATCCCACCTAAACATAACTTAAAGCATGGGATTAATTGCTGTACATTATCTTTTTCTCCCTTTTATGATATTATGTCCTGTAAGGGGCAAAATATTGAGGCCCCTTCATCCAGTTTGGATGCGTTTCATTCTAATCGGTCAAGGACCCTAATTCTTTTTATGACTAGTAGCTTATGTTTCCATTATAATTTTGAAATTTAGACAAGTAATGAGTTTACATTTACATTATTATATGAAATCACCTATTACATTCAGCCATTGAATACTATGGGCCTCTGATTTAAAAAAAATAAAATGAAACCTTAATTTTCTTTCAGGTATACCTTGGCAGAGGTTTTGGATATTCTTGATGCAGATAATCCTCCTGCAACTATCTCAAATGTAACAGTTGTGCCGGAGTCTGAGAAGAAAGCTCATGACACAGATTGTGACAGCGATGGATCTGATGATGAGGTGGCATGTGATTACAAATGCCTATCATCAAGGTTGCTGAAAGGAGAGGGCTTAATCTCTGATGATGCATTTCAACTACCCCTCCTTGACATTGCAGATATACCTGAATGTCCTGTGGCCTTAGTGAGTGCATTTACAGAGCCAAGAATCATTAGATGTAGCCTACAAGAAGACCTCAGGGATCTTCTTCAGAATGTCTGCTATCAACATGCAAGCAGTGACAGGTAAAAAGTAGCCTACATCTAAAGCTGAATATTACAGGTAGCCTACTCCACTAAAATAACTCAGAATCATGGGCAGCTTCAGGGCTGGGCTACCGGGGCTTAAGCCACAAATGTTTTCCATAAAGCCCCGAATGTTTTGATCATCTTTTTGTAATGACATCATAAGTACCAGTGCTTGCGTATCAAGTTGATATGAAAACATATTAAATTTTTTATTTTAACATAAAACTTTAAAGTTAGGGTAGTATACTGTATATAAATGAATGAGTCCTGTCTTTCTATGGTATTGACAACACCAAATACAGACTAAATTCAGTACCCATGAGCTGACTTGTGTGCGCATGCAAGAAGAGAGCTTGTGGCACGCGATTGCGGCTGTGTGTCTTGGAAACTGTGTTGAATTGGTCCATCCAGATGCAGTAAGTACCAAATATTTAGATGTATAACCCTGAAAACAAGGAGTAACATATACAGATGTATTCGAAGAATTTGCAAACTTTAAAGTGACGAGCCAGGACATTTGCGTGTTTAGCAAAAACTCTTAAGACATGATGCAATAAACAGCAAACTTTAGACGATCTAGATATTATTTTTCATCTCTAGTCCTTATTTAGCCAGTTTACAACCTGCTTTCTTGTAAATTATCTTAAGCACCCGACAAATCAGTGAAAACTGTATACAGCCATACACAATGTGTCAAACTACAGAAAGCCAAAAGGGACAAAATAGTGTGTTTTATAGCGCTTTAAAGTATAGATGTTAAAAGCATGCAATTTCTGATCTTCAAGCGTATCTGAGACAAAAGTTAGTGAGACTTTTTTAGTTTACTATATAAATGACACATCATAGATATATTCAAATTTTTATTATAAAGTGTATTATATTCTGATATTTCATCAAAATATGGCCCCATATCCACAGAGGTCTGGGCTAAGCCCCGAATATCCACTGACCCTAGTACCGCCCCTGATCAGAATTGTGCACTAAACGTCATATTAGCGCTTAAATTAAATCCAAGTATAACAGACAGAAACGGTGCACGAGTTTCCCGCACTTTCTTTTTAATCTTGTACATTTTGTGCACTTTATTTTCAAGCAGTAACTGGCAGCAACACACTGTCGTTATGATTGATGTATGCAGACATGAAATCACACGGCATCCCTTCGAAATCTGAATCTGTCAAATGTTGGACAGCATTTCTTATAATTTTACATTTTAATTAATTAATTAATTTATTTTTAATCGGCAGATACGTTTTCAGCTAATGCAGCCCCTGGCCATGCCAGTCTTCTTTTTTCTTCTTCTTCTAAATCACAATCTACGAGGAATTAAAGCAATGTCCTCCACTGGCTTTATGTTTTATAATGGTAAATATCGTGAAAATTCACACAGTTGCTCCGGAATTCACCAGGTCATAAAGTCGTGTCGTGTACGATTGCACCTGTATGATTTTCAGATAAACTGACTCGTAACGTGTGCAGGGGTTCACGACCTCCCGTCTCTGAATGTCAAAACTCGCATGGTGTACACCAGGTGTCCTGAAAATATATGCTAGGTGATACCAATGTTAGGGTTTGGTGTACAGTTTGGGCTTAGTACAGCCTCACATCATATCACACTATCTGACACTTACGCTGGTAGCACATCCTGATAGGTATTATCTGCCTGACAAGATGTGCTACCTAGGTTTTTAACACATTTCATGCTGTTGTAGTATATACCGACAGGTTCTCCCGTGTCTCCCAACATGTGCTACCCATGTTTTAACTTTACATATCATGGTTTTTACTGCTGGTAGCACATCCTGAGCAGGTAGCACAGATTGTCAGAACACTGGCTTTATTCAATGTGATAAATCTGGGCTGTGGAACAGAAGGTTTGAGCCAGCCAGAATCTTTCAGATCTCTCTCCTGTGTTTGTGGACTGTATTAATGTCAAGAACATGAGAGCCAAACTGTAAAAGTTGAGACATTATTGGACAGCAATGCAAGAAAATATTAAGAGATGGGTTGAAATCATTCAAACACCCTGCAGACAAACACACATACTCTGTAAAAGTTGTATTAAACCTCATGTTTATGTCTGATTTGCATGGTGTCTTTTTTGATCCAAGACTCATTTGTTGCTAGACTCTTGACAGGTAGATGCCGTATCAGTTTTCACATCGACTTCAGCCACAAGGCCCTCATCATACAGATCACTTTACCAGCAACAGCACTGGATTCATGCCACACACATTCAGCAAATAACACAATTTGTTCACCATAAAGAGGGGACTAATGAGAACCATGGCTTCAAACTTTGCAGACAGTCATACAGTAATCCTGTGTCTATCATTAATAATCCAACCTCCCATCAGTGACTATGATAACAACCATATGACATCATCACACAGGTATTCTCCAGCTGGAGATATTTGACTTAAAAGTAATAACTGTAAACAGGAGAACATTAGATTTTAGACCTATAGGCTTATATTTTCTTTAACAGCATTAAAGAAATAGTTCCCCCCAAAAATGGAAATTCCTCATTTACTCATCATCATGCCATCCCAGATGTTTATAACTTTATTTCTACAGAAAACAAAGATTTTTAGAAGAATATCCATTCAATGCCAGTGAATAGTGACCAAAGATTTGAAGCTCCATAAAACACATAAAGGCAGCATAAAAGTAATCCATATGACTCCAGTGGATTCATTCATGTCTTCTGAAGCGATCTAAGCAGTTTTTGGTGAGAACAGACAGAAATATAACTCCTTTTTCACTTATATAACCTTTTTCACTGTACATCTTATGATTGCAGTGTCTTGGGACAATCTTGATTTCAAGCTTGATTACACTCCCTAGTGCTTGACCCATGCACAGAGTGCTAGCAGAGACTATTTAGCAGAGACGTGTCACTAATATTATAATAAATGGGAAAAATTGATACGCTCAGCCAAGAAGCTATAAGTGCCCAACAGTCAACGGGTGTAGACAGGAAGTCCCGCCTTACAGTTAAAAGTGCCAATCACCATTTAGATACAGACAGCGCCTGTCAATCAACATGAGAACGTGCATGGACATTAGCTAAACAAGAAAATTGCATTTTCTAGCGTGATAAGAGGTAAAGAAGCACAATTTATGATTCCAGTGTTGTCAAATGTTATTGCTGATTTGAAATATGTTCTTTGATCGTAATCGTGACCAACTGTTTTTGAGATTTCGGTCTCTCCCCATTCAAGTTGAAGGGAGCTGCACTGGCATGACTGGAAATAGCCTCCCGAGAGCATTCCAAAGATGGCTGACAGTGGACTGACTTGCTATTAAGACTTTGGCGGTTGATGGTGCTAGGAAGTGTAATCGAGCTTGAAATCCTAATCGCCAAGGAGACTGCTGATGTCAAGATTTACAGTGAAAAATAAATAATATTTTGGTTTGTTCTCACCCAAGATCGATTGGCTCACTTCAGAAGACAAGGATTTAACCACTGGAGTCATGGATTACTTTAATGCTGCCTTTATGTGTTTTGGAGCTTCAAATTTGGTCACCATTCACTTGCATTGTATGGGCCTACAGAGCTGAGGTATTATTCTAAAAATCTTCATTTGTGTTTTGCAGAAGAAAGAAAGTCATACACACCTGGGATGGCATGAGTTTGAGTAAACGATGAGAGAGAGAGAAAAAAAACTTTCTTTAGTATAGCAGAAAGGAGAGAGATCCAGATACACAGGTCAGGCATTGAGAGTGAGAAGAAGGAGTGTATCACTTTTCTTCAGTGATCTCAACCATCACCACATCAGAGATTTGGTCCACTTGTATAATCTGTTTTAGACTAGTCTTACAAGATGGTTGTCTAAAATTGTCTTTGAAGTCAGTTGCATACAAACCTTGGCTGACTGCTACCAACTTCGTTATCATTCTATGTCCACGTCGAACTGTCCGTAACTATGGGTAACGCCTGGTAACTCCTATCTCCCTCCCTCTAGGGATTCCCTAAAACATAAGAGATTCCTTACCATGTATTTCAATAACCAGTTAAATTGTCCTTTTTAATTCAGCACTTGTTCACTACAAGATTTTTTGTTTACTCTTGAACATCTTCTTTACCTCTTGCACCATGTTTGTTCTAAACATATTTGACAGAACAGGCGACCGATACAGTTTACTTTCTCCATTATTGTGGTCTAAACCTTGATGGTATTTTATTATCATTTTTATGTAATTGCTAAATTTGTTCACTAAAATCCATTTGGCAGCATTGTTTTCTTCTAATATGCAGATGTTTTTCTTTGAGGGACAACGTCGAGCGCCCCCTGTTGGTAACTGTGTTTGAAGTTGTTCAGTGTCAATGAATGGTTCACCAAAAATTCTCATAATTTACTCATAATAGGTTCTGTAGTATTCAACTCATATGAGATTCTTTCTTCCATGGAACACAAACAAAATATTTTAACAGAGATATGATGTCTGTTTATCAATACAATTAGGCTCCCTGATAGCACACTTACATCACCCAGATGTTTATTTGATGTGTGTGTTTACATCTGGAAGACATTTTTTTTTTTTAGGTTGTTTGCTCATCTGCAATACATCTATAAGACGTTTCCTCTCAGATGTCACTAAGACATTCAGCAGATGTCTTTGAGACGTTTATATTTTAGAATGTTTGTAAATCTGATCTTTTTAATATGTTTTGCAGATATAAATTAGATTGTTTTCCAGATGAACAGATGTACATCAGACATCTCAGAGATGTACGTGTGCTATCTGGGCTACATTCACACAGTCAGTGTTTGGGATTGACAACCGTATTTAATTACAGGTATGAGTCTTGAAATGTCCCGTTCATACAACAGCTTACAGTAACAGTTCGAATACTGTCTATGGTATTTTTCCAAATGGCAGTTTTTCGCCCTTGAAGGGAACTGCGGGAAGGGGACGCCACTCAAAGTGTTGTTCCAAACGAAAGTAAGAAAAAAAAAATTCACGAAGAGCCCTTTTACAAGACTATTAGCAAAGGGTACATTTATACAGTACTTTCATGCTCCCTTCAGAGGGCCCACATAAAGAGATCTGTTCTTCGAAGTGAGTAGGGCATAGGGATGAACCGAAGTCACAACCGTATTCTAACAGCTGTAACCATAGTGACAGTGACTAAAAGATGGTGACATCCATAACACCGGCATGTCTTATCACAATTGCCGCCGTGTTAAATAAACGAGTCCAATCCCGGCGAGCAGCTCCGTTGGAAGACAGCGGTTGGGTTTTCGGATGACACAGCTCATTTCTCCGTCTCTGTGATTTAATGAAACCCCACTTAAAACACACAAGACATGCTCGTGTACTGTGCAGTGTGGCTCTCACTGTACATGATGTAACTAACAACTAGTTGTCCAGTGCGGTTCTGTTCACACAGCACAGGCTTGCCAAGAATGCGGCTGTGAGACCTGAAAATTTGCGGGTGTCAGTTCGGATATAGAATGTGTGAAACTGTGTGTGAACGTAACCGTATTAAGCACTCAAAACAGGTCTGACAACCATATTCTGCTGCTGTGTGAACGTGGCCTTATAGAGGAAATCTGGTTGTGTGAAGCTCCACGACTCAAATATGAAGTTATATGGGCTATGTTCACACAGTGTTTGGGATTGACAACCGTATTTACTTACAGGTGTGAGTCTTGAAATGTCCTGTTCAGTGGTGGGTAGTAATGCGCTACATTTACTTTACAGTTACATTTACTTGAGTAACTTTTTGGGGAAAAATTACTTTTATGAGTTTATTCAATGGTGGATACTTTTTACTCTTACTCAAGTAAATTTCAAATGAAAATGTTTTACTTTTAATTTGATAGAATGGGCGATATTCCTGTTGTTACATCACTGGTTTTAATTAAATAAGTTTCAATAAATGCGTCATTTATTGAGGGATATTTGAATAGGACTTTTACGACAGCAGAACTTTACAGCTGCGCTCTGTCACTCGAGTCGAGCTCATCACTGCACAGCTGCAGCAGCAAGCATGCCAAACAAACTTTTTTTGCTCCACACAATAAAAAAAGTATAGTTTTGTCATGCAATGCCTTCATTTTACACGATGACAAGTGGATATTTCAAGATTAAAATTGCAGCTTGGTGAGTGTTGGCGATAATGATAAAGTGAGCTTGTCATGGTCATTTTCAGGGTAATTCTGTAACTATGGGCTCTTATGACCTAAGTTTCTAAGTGTACATTTTATATTAGAGCTGCAAACCTACTGTAAATTTTATGCTCTGTACGCAAAAACAAGAGCAGCAGAAACTGAGAGTAGATCAAATAAAACGTGAGATATTCTGTTTGCCTGCAAGTCTGTGAGTACTCTATCTAGATGCTTGACTTATAGAGAACGATTGGTGAGCTTTGACTCAGAAACACTGAATTCAATGTTTCTTAGAGAACATGCATTCCTAATAGAATATTCATATTAGTGGTCAACAGAAAAGTGGTTTTCATTGTTCTGTTCTTAAACCAGTAAATGGTTACATTTATTGTATTAGTGTTTACTACAATGCAGAGAAAAAGAAAATGCATATTTGTTGCTTTGTTTGAGCTTTAGCAATGGCTATAATTTACCTTAACATGAATACTGATTGTAATAAAAGTATGTCATTATAAATAAAAAATGTGTTATGGATATGGAACTGTTTAGTTTTGGTTGCCTTACTTGTAAGACACTAAACAATTAAGAAAAGGAAGTTTTAAGGATTTTAATATATGCTCAATGCTAAAGATATGTATGTCAGATAGATTTTTCTTTTACACATTTCAATTTAATTACATAATTCCACCAACTAGATTTGTCATTTTTAACAAAATAAATAGAAATATATAAATTAATATAATATATTAATTTAGTTAAAAATTACATCATATATTTTGCTGGAATTTTGTTATGAAATTGAAATCTGTATCTTAAATATACGCTAAAATATTTTTTTGAATGTATTGATGTTAATGTTTGAAATATGTGCTATACATGCAGTAATTTCCATATCAAACCAGGGGTAAACAATCATGAGTAATATGTTTTATTTCTTGTGTGATGGCCAGCAATACATTTTTCGGTCATTGAACAGGCATCCAGGAATTTTACAGGGCCGAGGTGGCAAACCTATATCAGTGCTGCAATATATCAGTGCCTGCTGTATAAATCCATGTAAACATCCGTGTTAAGAGTAAATGGATATTGCTCTGCCGATTGCGTTTGAGACAAAAAGTCACATTGATGGATAATATTAAAATCAGGACAGGGAAGTAGCGAACACAGACAGAGTTACACAAGGATCAAGTCCACTACACATTGAAATAAGATCCTTAGCGTGGTAAATTCTGTTGATCTTCCTTGTTTATTTTTTTGTTTGTTTTTTTATTTACTATAATTGATCCATTAAATTAATAGTGCCAAATAATTGATGACTGATTTATCAGAAACAACCCTATTATATACAGTATACATCTTCCTGTCAACCTCTCTGCGACCCCTAGTGTGAGAACCACTGTATTAAAGGGTTCTCCCTTGAGCACCACCCACTCATTAACATAGAATTTACATGTTGGCTTTGAAATTGAAAAAATAAAATTAAAACTTAACTTTTAATTTTAATTATGTCACATTTACTGCACTAACATTAAGAAAATGCTTTGGAAAAATTTATTTGCAATTTCTGTTTCTTATTTGCTTTTTCATTATAATATTGAGAGTCTTGCCTCACAATTGCAGTGAAAATGGAATTTAAAATCAGCTATTGCATTTAAGTTTTTAATTTGACTGGGATGAAGAATTGTCACTGTGAAAATGAAAACTGAATTATTGAATTTTATTTTTAATTTTGTCACATATTTTACAGACACTTGAAATGGTTAATGATGTTTTAATTTTAATTTTTATCACTGCATTCATTTATTTAATATTGGCAGGTTTTACATTCCATAGGGTATCACTATCACACACTTACAAACTATGGCTAAATGGCTTCAGAAAAAATGGGCATTACACACATCAAACAAGGATCACACCATATGACTTCATATTTGAGTCATTGAGCATCACACGCAACCAGATTTCCTCTATAATTGGCTCTAAATTACCAAACACGTGTGATATACTCCGACTAGATGTAATCGTTGTCTTAGCATAAGAAATCGGAGTCAGTTCCCATACTGCGATACACTGTGAAATCTGTCAACTCCAACTGGTCCAAAATCTGGAGCCGACGTGCACAGACTCAACTTGACTGCTAATTGGGGCTAAAATTGAGCAGAGTTGTAAGCAGTTTATGCCCCTGGTTGCCTTATAAAATTATTATGGAATTGTTAGCCTTATAACTTGAAGAGAGAACAAAAGGTGAGAAACACAAAAAATGAAGGTTCTGGAAATATGGCACCATTCTACCATGTCTGCTGTAGCAGAAGAAAATAAGCTGCACTTTTTAACATTTGTAAAATAACACTTTAATTAAAAAACTTTTGGTCATAACACATTCAGAGTTGAATACATTAATAGATTAATTAAAATACACTTTTATCAGGAGTCTGAATGTAAATTATTGAAAAATGCATACCTGAAACTGATTTCAAACTATTCAAGGTTACAACTTTTATCTGGGGTGGAATAATGACAAATGGGTCATGTCTCATCTTGTTCAGCCAATACTAGTTATTTGCCATAGTTTCTTTAATCCAGTCCAGATAGTTCTGCACTTTAGTGTAGAAACCTTTAAAGATTGTATCGCCACATTTAGTAGGACCCCATGACACAATGCCCCTCACTTCATAGCGCTGTTCTGCAGACCCATAGCCCAACATGGGGTGGAACAGTGGACCCCCACTGTCACCTTGACAACTGTCAACACCTTTCTTGTCATCTCCAGCACAAAACATGTTATCAGTGACAGGCAGACCACCTGAATCACATTTATCATTTGGATATTCCTGAACATGCCCATAACGTAAATTATCACTTTTTAATTTACCCTCAAACCCTCCGAAACCTGAAATTGTACCCATCATGTCCTCCATCACAGATCCATCTGTTTTCTTTGGCAGACACACTGGCCTGATGTTTGGACCAAGTGGCACCTTAGAAGACATTTTGATCAGTGCAATGTCATTATCAAAGTTTGTTGGATTACCTCTATCCACCCTCTTATAATTTGGGTGAATTATGATCTTCTCTGTCTCTAATTTAATGGGTTTATCTTGAGTTAAGTGAATTAATCCACCAAGGAAAGACATTGTTGTGTTTTCAAATCCATCTACTACATGAGCAGCTGTTATGGCCCAGTAATCACTGATCAGAGAAGCACCCCCTCTTGTCAAGCTAGTATAGAGCTGCCATGGAATCTGCCCGAGTTGAGCTTGCTTCCCACCAAAAACTCTGCCACCAAAAGCAGGTTCTATATTTTCTCCACACACTGAGAGAGAAAGAGAGAGAGATAGAAGTTAATCATTCTGTTTCTGAATGTGTGGCTAATCACTCTGTCGGTCTGCCTGTCTGTAAGTCAAACAAAACAGAATGCTCACCAGGAATACAAGGAGGAATAATATTATTGCTATCATCCTCTGTCCATTTCCGCGTTGCTGCACAGGTGTATCTTGCTGTACAAGAGGAGGAATGAAAGGATATAAATGGCTGAAATTCAGTTCAAGCTGTTGAAAGTCATGAAATCATATTGAATAAAGGTGGGCTTTGTATAGTATCTGACCTTTAGGAGTCTTCTCAAAAGCATAGTATGGCTCATTGCAGTGATACTCGATGACAGAGAGATATTCATTGTTTGATCCATTGATAAACTGAACCTTTCCATTTTGCAAAGGCTTTGGAGCTCCACAGTCAATAACTGAAAAGAGACTCAATACTTATACAGGTGTGTGTATAAATTGAGTGGTATATAATACAATGTGTGCAAAACAGTCCAAAGAAAACAAATCAGTGTAAATATACAGCATTTCCTACTGTATGTCAAACATTTTTCCATCACCTATAAAACTGGGGTTTTAGCAGTGGTGTGAAGTAAGCCCAGAGAAGGGGTGTCATAAAGTGAGATGGAAATGTTATTCAAATTATGAAACATTCTTTCCCCAATTTATTTATCACAATGTATGTGCATTAAATAAATGAATGCATTAAAATGGATAAATATATAACTACAAAAACAACTTGATTGTAATGTAGACCAGGAGTATCTTTGCAATGTTCCTGTTTCAAAACTCCAGCCAATCAAAACTGCTCATTATCACGATATAACTCTACGTTACTACGTCTCCCTAGCAGAGTGACAGAAAAATGGATACCGGGTTTATGCACCCCACGCCCCTTGGTTTTAGGCATACAGTGGGAGTTTATATGCAGATGAGGCATAGAACCAAATGATCAGTGGATGAAATGTAGACAAAAGCAAAATCCAGTGATGGGGGGTACTCACTCTTGCACTCTGGCAATGTCAAATGCCATTCTCCATCACTCTGACACATGGATTTAAAACTTTTAATCTCTTTCTCTCCCTAGAAGTGGCAAAGGGGAAGGTAAGCGAAATTATTTGAGAGAAAAATGCTTGTAAGTACTGATATCTATTCATATTCGAGTACAATTATACTCTCAAATAGGCCTGTCAGAGGACAGAAGGATACAAATGATTGATTTATAATAACTCTAGCTGTACTTATTTTCTCCCCAGTTTTATTTTTAATCTCACCATCATGAGCTTGTATCCTTGGTCACAACGCACTTGAATGTAATCTCTGTACAAGTACTTGGCAAAGTTCGGAGTGACTCTTCCATTGTGGATCCTGCCTGGATTTGGACACTGCACCCCTTTAAAGACAATTGAGGATATCTGATGAATAAGTATTCCCACACATGGAAAAACATTTAGTTTAGATATTTATTTCTTTTCTCACTCACTCTGGGTGGTGTAATGTAAGCTCCACCCCTGGCTCTGTCCGTGTCTGTCAGTGTGGTACTCCACTTGGGTGAAATGGGAGTCAGTGTGGAGGAGTCCAGGGCTTTTTCCTCCACAAAACTTCTGGGGTGCTTTTTGTGGGACAGACACCTGGGACAGAGACGAACACAGATAAATAGATGTAAAATATATGTATGTGTGTATGCATGTATGTATGTATATATATATATATATATATATATATATATATATATATATATATATATACACACTACCAGTCAAAAGTTTTTTCACATTTTAGAATAATAGTAAAGTCATTAAAACTATGGAATAACATAAATGGAACTATGGGAATTATGTTGTGACTAAACAAAATCCAAAATAAATCAAAACTGTGTTATATTTTATCATCTTCAAAGTAGTCACCCTTTGCCTAGAATTTGCAGACATGTACTCTTGACATTTTCTCAACCAACTTCTTGAGGTATCACCCTGGGATGCTTTTTAAACAGTATTGAAGGAGTTCCCATCTATGTTGGGCACTTATTGGCTGCTTTTCTTTATTATTTGGTCCAAGTCATCAATTTCAAAAACTTGTTTTTTTTTTTTATTAAATTTTAGTTTTATAGTGAAATAAATTAATATGGTGGCACAATTATATTTTTGTCTACAAAACCAATTTCAAACATTTAAGCATATGCCTTCAGATCAAAAGATTTTTAAGATCATGAGAAACATTTCGGTCAAGTGTTTCAAAACTTATGACCGGTAGTGTGTGTGTGTATATACATATATATATATATATATATATATATATATATATATATATATATATACAGTATATGGGTTGTTGACATAATAACTTTTTTAAATCAGCATCAAGATTTTAGTTTAAAATGTGTATGACTATGTAAGAAAAAGTGCATAACTTACTGTAGGTCCTAAGAGGTAACCATTTTAGTTTTAGTTTTTTCGACTTAATCAAATTATTGCCTACAGATATTCCATGTAGTGTCTCATGGATGGATTGGTAGTCATGTCACATCTTAGGAGATGTACATTTTTGAAAAGTTTGGTTGGAAGATAGATAAATGTGTGTATTTTAGGGGTTTCATGACTACTTGTTTATACTAATCAATTAGTTGCCTAATCAAGTAGTCAAATTGTTGACTAGCTGAATTATCAACATTTTCCTTATGTAAAAGTTGTGACAGTTTTATAGGTTGTCATGTGATTGCAAGACATGAAATTGGCCACTTTTAAAGGGTGAAATAGAACAAACAAGTAACATTTGGAAAGACATGGTGGTGTTTTCATATTATTTTAGTACATGATCTGCTGTGAGGGCTCAGTAATCACTGATCAGTACTATTCTGTGTAGGCCAGTGTAGATAAAACACACGCAACTGAAGTCATGTGATCCAGGACTAGTCACACAGACCCAAAACATTGAATAGATGTAGAAATAATAGAGTTTGTTGACTTGTTAGTGCAACACCTAATGTGTTAATAAATGGATAAACAGACATTTATATCCAAACATACTTGCAGCCAGTGAAAGAGGCAGGTCGGTCCTTGGTTGTAGACCTGCTCTATGTGGAAGGTCTGGCTGAAGTTGAGGGTGATAGTAAAGCCTGGCTGCACAGAGATGTTGTAGACACAGTGCAGATCAAGTGGGGAGGTGTTTGGGTATCCAGGACTGGAGATGGTCCCCTCTGGTTCACTGTAAACCCCACCCCCACAGTCCACTAATACAAGAAGGAAACACACTACTTATTCTGCTTGCTATATGTATAAATATGTTTTGGCTGCATGTGTAAAGTTAGAAAATGGCTTACATACTGCATTAGCCACATGCCTGTGTTGTTGTCAATATTTTCATGACTTGTCTTGCCCTGTATTTGTTAAGTTTGTGTTTCCTCTTCTTTTACTATCAGGATGAGAAACTTCACACTAATCTTTGGTTCTGACCACCTCACCTATTCACGCCTGGCACTATCAACATAAAAATGTGGACTATGCATAGGGTTGCAACGGTATGAGATTTTCACGGTACGATAACCTTCTCAGAAAATATCACGGTTTCACGGTATCACGGTATTGCACAATTATTATTATCAGTTACAATGACCCTTAAAGGAGTGAAAACAAGGTTTTTTTTTTTTTTTTTTGGTTGAACAAACACTTTATTATAATTTATTATAATATTATTGAAACTTGAAACCATTTTTTTTTTATGGAAGTATGTGTAAAAAAAAGTCTCCCTTTTGAAAATAAATAGAATAAATAAGAAAGCTAACAGAATTATAATAATAAAATGAATTATAAACATAATAAAAAAATAGCATGTAACTATAACATGTTATATAACTAAAGCATGTTAGTTTACATGTTAGCATAGCATGTTAAATTAACTACTAAATGAAAAATAACATCAGCTGTGTGAGCTTTTAAAGTTATGTCCTATGATTATTAACAATTAACATATACTGTAGGTGCATGACAGTGCAGCCAGACTGCTCCTGTACCTTTAACTCAGTGGTTCTCAACTGGTTTTGCTTCAGGACCCAGATTTTACGTTGGAAATCAAGTGGCGACCCACCATAGTAAAAACGTAACCTGTATTTAATGTATGCTAGGTCGCATTTCTTTTTATGTTGCATAGTTTTGTTCATGGTTTTCAAGTACAAGGACATGCATCAAGTGACATTATATTTGTTGTTGACATCAACAACAAAAGCAACAGGAAGCCCCCCCCCCCCTTTTAAAATTGAAGAACATATTTACTTATATGAGCCCATTATTATCCCGTTTGTTTCCTAATTTCAAAATAATTCAAACAGAACATACATATTACACAGGAGGAAAGGCTCCTCATTACCATGGTTAGGTCAGTGTAGCTAGTCTTAAATAATAGTAATAATAATAACAAATTATAGTATTTATGAAAAAATAAGTATTAGCTGAAACACATCTTGAAACTTTAACTACAACTGCCACTGTTGATATAAAATGAGATCTAATAGATTCTACCTTTAGATTATTTCATATGAAACTAACATTTTGTCAAAATATAAGTTACTTTTACTCATGTAAAATCGTGAAACTATTTAGTAAAGGTCATGATGTATAATAAAAAAATTAATTAGCGCATAGCACAGTGTTGCTCTTTTCCACCTCAGTGCTATTTGGCATGTCAGGGCTGCCTCCTGTTTGAGAGGTTCGACTTGACTTCCTCCGTAACGCTTTAAACTAGAAAAGTCTCACTAGAATTGAAATTGGTCACATCAGTTTTGAGGTCTGCATGCTGCAATATCGAGGGAAGCCCGGTAACACTGCTTTAACTCATACACACACTCACTTATGTCAGACCCCCTCGTCTCGCTTTTTTCTCCTCTGCGTGCGTGCGTGTGTGTGTGTGTGGCGCAAGTTGACGAGTCTGACAGACAGTCGAGGAGGAAAGGAGATACGCACGCGCAGGTGAGATTCTCTGTCCGGTTGAATTTTTTTCTCAATACCATTGATAAGCAAATGTACATGGTAAAAAACTGTCAATTTTCATACCGTGGTATACCATGAAACCGCTATACCGCTGCAACCCTAACTACGCATGCAAATAATTAGATGCAAGAAGCTCTATTACTCTAGAGTGAAAATAGAAATAACCCGAAAACGGAAAAAAATCACAATTAAAACAAAAAGGAAGTTCACCCAAAAATGATAATTCTCTCATCATTTACACACCTTATGCCATCTCAAACTCATATCGTATGACTTTCTTTTTTCTGCGGAACACATGCTTTGATAATAACTTTTAAGAACCTAATTTTATAGCATTTTTTAACAATTTAGCACAAAGTGCTTCACAAAGCATAACATCAAAGCACTCAATAAAACAACACATTCGCTTAGTAGTAAAAGCAAGTCTACATAAAATGATCTGCAGATCTAATATCCAAGGGCAGGCTGATCCATAAACATGGGGCCTTCACTACAAAAGCTCTATCACCTTTAGTATTGCATCTGGATCTTGGAACAGTCAACAGTTCACAACAAGCTGATCTACGAGGTCAAACTATTTCGTAAGTTCTTAAAAGTTCTGCTAAATTGGTAACACTGCAAAGAAGCTAAAACAGGAGTAATATGATTTGAAGACCTAGTTTGTTTCAAAAGTCTAGCTGCAGCATTTTGCATTAATTGTAGCCATGCTAAAGTGCATTGATTTAAGGGCATTGCAACAATGTAGGCGAGACTAAATAAAAGCATGTATAGCTTCTCTGTATTCCTAAAACTTGAGACAAGTCTAACCTTGGAAAAGTTCCTTAACTGATACAAACAATCCTTGCGGCCCATCAACAAATGTTTATATATGCTTAAAAATGCAGCCCGGTCTCATGACATTTACGTGAACATGACAACATTTTTGCAATTCCTAATTTATATTTGGCTGCAGGTTTTCAGTGAAATGTCCTGCTTGGGGCGCCAAAAGCAAGTAAAATGGTGTCATATTCAGATGCGCTATTAAGGTGCTTTATATATATATATATATATATATATATAATTTATTTATTTATTTTTTTTTTCCAGATTGAGTTCATGGCTGGACTTCCTCCGAATCTGTCCAACGCCCTATCAGGTGAGCTACCGCACAAGCTGTCTGTGTTGGAATGTGTATATATGTGGGTGAGTCCTTAATAAAAGTTTGTTGTTTTTTAAAAGATGTGTTTGAGTAAAAGTGTGTCAATATCATAAAATAACATGGTCTGAGTAATAGAGAGAATAATAAGTGTTTATAAAGTCATAATCAGCCATTTAAGTCATGATTTGAGTGAAAGTGAATAAAACACACAGTTTTTGTAGCACCTCTATTGTCATTTCTCCTGGAAACTGCAGGGAATTGTTCCTGGAGACACGTATAACAAGTTTTGCAAAAATGTATATAAAGACATGTTTTCACTATGAGACCAGGTTGTAAATATATGGGCCCCACAACTTATTCAAGGCCCCCTCAACAGGTCCCTATTTTCTTTACCACATCCGTGCTGTTTTAATTAATCTGACTGTAAATAACAGAACAGGTATTAAAAGAGGCTTAAATAGGGGGCCTGGGTAGCTCAGCGAGTATTAACGCTGACTACCACTCCTGGAGTCACGAGTTTGAATCCAGGGCGTGGTGAGTGACTCCAGCCAGGTCTCCTAAGCAACCAAATTGGCCTGGTTGCTAGGGAGGGTACAGTCACATGGGGTAACCTCCTTGTGGTCACTATAATGTGGTTCGCTCTCGGTGGGGCGCGTGGTGAGTTGTACGTGGATGCTGCGGAGAGTAGCGTGAAGCCTCCACACACACTATGTCTCCGCAGTAACACACTCAACAAGCCACGTGATAAGATGCGCGGATTGACGGTCTCAGATGCGGAGGCAACTGAGGTTTGTCCTCCGCCACCCGGATCGAGGCACTACGCCTTGGGTATGATGGTGCCCCCCTAGGGAGTTGGTGCCCTACGCAGATTGTGTAATATGTGTATAGGGAGCTGCGGTACTGTGGTAGCCAAATGGTATTTTTCCATTTTGATTAGTCTAATGGCTTATTAGTTTCAACAAAACCAAACTGGCTTTGGCTGAACCTGACAGCTCCTTCAGTTTATGTCAATATTTTATAAAAGACTAATTTAATTTATATCACTGAAAGCGACGTGACCAACAGGTCCCAGACGTGCTCAATGGGATTGAGATCCAGGCTCTTCGCTGGCCATGGCAGAACACTGACATTCCTGTCTTGCAGGAAATCACACACAGAAGGAGCAGTATGGCTGGTGGCATTGTCATACTGGAGGGTCATGTCAGGATGAGCCTGCAGGAAGGGTACCACATGAGGGAGGAGGATGTCTTCCCTGTAACGCACAGCGTTGAGATTGCCTGCAATGGCAACAAGCTAAGTCCAATGATGTTGTGACACACCGCCCCCGACCATGACGGACCCTCCACCTCCAAATCGATCCTGCTCCAGAGTACAGGCCTCAGTGTAACGCTCATTCCTTCAACGATAAACACGAGTCCGACCATCACCCCTGGTGAGACAAAACTGCATCTCGTCAGTGAAGAGCACTTTTTGCCAGTCCTGTCTGGTCCAGCGAAGGTGGGGTATATATATATATATATATATATATATATATATATATATATATATAGACACACACACACACACACACACACACACACACACACACACACACACACACAGCAGCAGCAGCCAAAAGTTTGGAATAATGTACAGATTTTGCTGTTTCAGAAGGAAATTGGTACTTTAATTCACTGAAAGTGGCATTCAACTGATCACAAAGTATAGTCATTACTGATGTAAAAAACAGCACCATCACTATTTGAAAAAGTAAATTTTGATCAAAGCTAGACAGGCCCCATTTCCAACAGCCATCACTCCAACACCTTATCCTTGAGTAATCATGTTAAATTGCTAATTTGGTACTGGAAAATCACTTGCCATTATATCATACACAATTGAAAGCTATTTGGTTCGTTAAATGAAGTTTAACATTGTCTTTGTGTTTGTTTTTGAGTTGCCACAGTATGCAATAGACTGGCATGTCTTAAGGTCAATATTATGTCAAAAATGGCAAAAAAGAAACAGCTTTCTCTAGAAACTCGTCAGTCAATCATTGTTTTGAGGAATGAAGGCTATACAATACTTGAAATTGCCAAAAAAAAAAAAAAACTGAAGATTTCATACAAAGTGTACACTACAGTCTTCAAAGACAAAGGACAACTGGCTCTAACAAGGACAGAAAGAGACGTGGAAGGCCAGATGTACAACTAAACAAGAGGATAAGTACATCAGAGTCTCTAGTTTGTGAAATAGATGCCTCACATGTCCTCAGCTGACAGCTGCATTGAATTCTACCCACTCAACACCAGCTTCATGTACAACAGTAAAGACAAGACTCAGGGGTGCAGGCCTTATGGGAAGAATTACAAAGAAAAAGCCACTTTTGAAACAGAAAAACAAAAAGAAAAGGTTAGAATGGGCAAAGAAACACAGACATTGGACAACAGATAATTGGAAAAGAGTGTTATGGATCTTAACCCCATTGAGCATTAGTGGGATCAGCTAGACTGTAAAGTGCGTGAGAAGTGCCCGACAAGACAGCCACATCTATGGCAAGTGCTACAGGAAGCGTGGGGTGAAATGTCACCTGATTATCTGGACAAACTGACAGCAAGAATGCCAAGGATCTGCAAAGCTGTCATTGCTGCACGTGGAGGATTTTTTGATGAGAACTTTTGAATTAGTTTAAGAATTTCTGGAAAAAAAAATTAAAGTTGTAATAGTAATATTTCACGTTATTAATGTCCTGACTATACATTGTGATCAGGTGAATGCCACTTTGGTGAATAAAAGTACCAATTTCTTTCCATAAGAGCTAAATCTATACATTATTCCAAACTTTTAGCCACCAATGTATATATATATATATATATATATATATATATATATACAGGTGCATCTCAATAAATTAGAATGTCGTGGAAAAGTTCATTTATTTCAGTAATTCAACTCAAATTGTGAAACTCGTGTATTAAATAAATTCAATGCACACAGACTAAAGTAGTTTAAGTCTTTGGTTCTTTTAATTGTGATGATTTTGGCTCACATTTAACAAAAACCCACCAATTCACTATCTCAAAAAATTAGAATATGGTGACATGCCAATCAGCTAATCAACTCAAAACACTTGCAAAGGTTTCCTGAGCCTTCAAAATGGTCTCTCAGTTTGGTTCACTAGGCTACACAATCATGAGGAAGACTGCTGATCTGACAGTTGTCCAGAAGACAATCACTGACACACTTCACAAGGAGGGTAAGCCACAAACATTCATTGCCAAAGAAGCTGGCTGTTCACAGAGTGCTGTATCCAAGCATGTTAACAGAAATTTGAGTGGAAGGATAAAGTGTGGAAGAAAAAGATGCACAACCAACCGAGAGAACCGCAGCCTTATGATTGTCAAGCAAAATCGATTCAAGAATTTGGGTGAACTCCACAAGGAATGGACTGAGGCTGGGGTCAAGGCATCAAGAGCCACCACACACAGACATGTCAAGGAATTTGGCTACAGTTGTCGTATTCCTCTTGTTAAGCCACTCCTGAACCACAGACAACGTCAGAGGCATCTTACCTGGGCTAAGGAGAAGAAGAACTGGACTGTTGCCCAGTGTTCCAAAGTCCTCTTTTCAGATGAGAGCAAGTTTTGTATTTCATTTGGAAACCAAGGTCCTAGAGTCTGGAGGAAGGGTGGAGAAGCTCATAGCCCAAGTTGCTTGAAGTCCAGTGTTAAGTTTCCACAGTCTGTGATGATTTGAGGTGCAATGTCATCTGCTGGTGTTGGTCCATTGTGTTTTTTGAAAACCAAAGTCACTGCACCCGTTTACCAAGAAATTTTGGAGCACTTCATGCTTCCTTCTGCTGACCAGCTTTTTAAAGATGCTGATTTCAATTTCCAGCAGGATTTGGCACCTGTCCACACTGCCAAAAGCACCAAAAGTTGGTTAAATGACCATGGTGTTGGTGTGCTTGACTGGCAAGCAAACTCACCAGACCTGAACCCCATAGAGAATCTATGGGGTATTGTCAAGAGGAAAATGAGAAACAAGAGACCAAAAAATGCAGATGAGCTGAAGGCCACTGTCAAAGAAACCTGGGCTTCCATACCACCTCAGCAGTGCCACAAACTGATCACCTCCATGCCACGCCGAATTGAGGCAGTAATTAAAGCAAAAGGAGCCCCTACCAAGTATTGAGTACATATACAGTAAATGAACATACTTTCCAGAAGGCCAACATTTCACAAAAATGTTTTTTTTTATTGGTCTTATGATGTATTCTAATTTTTTGAGATAGTGAATTGGTGGGTTTTTGTTAAATGTGAGCCAAAATCGTCACAATTAAAAGAACCAAAGACTTAAACTACTTCAGTCTGTGTGCATTTAATTTATTTAATACACGAGTTGAGCTGAATTACTGAAATAAATGAACTTTTCCATGACATTCTAATTTATTGAGATGCACCTGTATATATATATATACACACACACACACACACACACACACACACACACACACACACACTTAGCAGGGAAATACATTTACAGCGCAATTTACGGTACTGCAGGGATGCATCATCATTAGATGCTGGAAATGTCCCACCCCTTTCTGAAATGGAAAATATGATTGGTTAACAACTGTCCAGTCGCGTCTGAAAAGAACGTTCTGATTGGTGGATCGGCTGTTGGCCTGTCTGTCTTGCTTGTGCCATTAGTTGCGCTCCCGTCTCCCGTAGCTCTGTGTGCATTTAGAGAGAATCTCTGTACACTTAAAACAATAAAAAGAAACACACACACACACACACACACAATTCACTCAACGGTACTGCGGCATTGCATTAGTAGATTGAACATTTTTTTGGGTCAAAAGCCTACTCGTTGTTCTGGTGGCCTTACGTATCATCACTTAATTTAGGTGGGCATACTCAAAATCCTAAGAAAGATAGGTGGACATACAGTGTATGCCTGCATATGCCCTAGACTAAATTACTGGTTTAGATCTATAAAGATGTCTTTATATTCCTTCAGACTCAAGTTATACAATTACAGATATCTCCAGACCTCCTCACACACGCGCTCTTGACATGCACATCCACTGTTGTTGTTTTTACCTTTGTGAGGGGGTTCAGTGGAAAGGAGGAGGCGAGAACCGGCTTAATAATATAAATAATAATTTAATAAACAATTTAAACAAAACACACAACCAAAACCACACAGTACAGCTGCCTGCAATTCTCTCTCTCTCTAACTGTCGTCCCCGGCCACCTTTATCCCTCGCGCGCCCCATCAGGCTGGTTGGGGACCGGGTGTGTCTCATTCCAGCCCGGCCCCGCCCTCCTCGGCTCTACAACCTTCGTCTCCTGTAGTTTAGCAACGATTACATCTTATTCTAGTGATTCTTCATGACAACTATGATGTTACAGGGCAGGCAGGGCAGGCTGAACACAGGAATGGACAAGGAGGATGATGATGATGTGAGAAGTGCAGTTTTATTTACATGGTGAAATCCAAACATGAAATCCCAGCGTGAAATTATCAAAACAAAGTGACATAAATATAAATGGACTTGACTTGACTTTACTAATAGCATGAAGACTAGCATGACGTCACACCAACAATACTCAAAAGATAATGGCAAACATGAGGGCTTAAATACATGGACATGGATAACCACATGACAGACTAAACTAATGAACATGATAACAAGATTACTAAAACATGAAACAATGACACGACTAATAACGAGTTAACAAGACAATAAACCAATGAGAACAAGACACATGAACATGGAGGGAAACAGGATATCACATGACCAGAAAAAGGAAACAGAACAAGGAACTAAACTTTCATATTAAAAGATATGAACACAAAACATGATCAAAACGTGATATATTCCCCCCTCAAGGGGCGGCTTCCGGCGCCCAAACAAAAGCAAAACAAACAAGAGTTCAATAGGGAGCTGGTGGGGTCCTTGAGGCATGGCCTGGCGAGACAGGGCATGGAGCATGGCTTGGCGAGACAGGGCGTGGAGCAGGAGACAAGTGCGGAGCCAGTGGCCAGAGAAGTGGCTCCAGGAAGGGAGCAGGGTCTGGCGGTTTGGGTGGCGGCTCCAGGAAGGTAGCGGGGTCTGGTGAGCTGTGAGCACAGGCAGTGGCAGGGTAACAGTCTCCATGGTCGTGCGTACAGACAGTGACGAGGGAACGACCTCCGTGGTCATGGGCACTGGCATTGATGGGGGAACAGTCTCCATGGTTGTGAGTACAGACAGTGACGAGGGAACGACCTCCGTGGTCATGGGCACTGGCATTGAAGGGGGAACGGCCTCTGTGGTAGTGGACACAGGCAGTAACAGGGGAATGGCCTCCGTGGCCGTGAAAACTGGCAGTGACAGGGGAACGACCTCTGTGGTCGTGAGCACAGGCAGTGACTGGGGAACAACCTCCATGGTCGTGAACTCTGCTGTGGAAGGCTTCGAGGGCAGAGCCGTGGCAGGGCTCTGGGATGGACGAGGCTTGCAACGGTGGCTCTGGGATGGACGAGGATTCAAGAACTGGCTCTTGACCATGGCAGGTGTGGGCATCGACTCGCTGACCATGGCAGGCATGGCCGTTGGCTCATTGACAATGGCAGGCGTGGGCGCTGGCTCGTGGAACGTGGCAGGCGTGGACACTGGCTCGTGGAATGTGGCAGGCGTGGGCTTGTGGAATGTGGTAGGCGTGGGCTTGTGGAATGTGGCAGGCGTGGGCGCTGGCTTGTGGACCATGGCAGGTGTGGGCGCTGGCTCGTGGACCGTGGATGCTGGTTCGTGAACCGTGGCAGACGATACAGATGTAGCAGCCTTTGTGGGAGTGCTGAGTCCCTCATCAGCCACTCCCACAGTGAAAGACGAACCGCTCAGCACCAGGGCATAGTCCATGAACTGAGCCAGAGTCCATTGAATTTTGCCTCCAGGCATCATTGAGCAGACTGTCTCATTTAAGCCCACACGAAAAAGGTCTTTGAGGGCAATATCATTAAAGTCCACCAAGTGACACAGTCCACAAAACTCAGCCACGTAGTCCTTGAGGGGACGATTTCCCTGGCGTAACCGCAGAAGTTTAACTGCTGAGTTCATAGTAGGTCGAGTATTCAGTAATGTTTCAGAGCAGGCAGGACAGGCTGAACACAGGAATGAACGAGGACGATAATGATTTTATTTTACAAGATGAAATCCAAACATGAAATCCCAGCGTGAAATTATCAAAACAAAGTGACATAAACATGGACTGGACTTGACTTGACTTGACTTGACTTGTATTGACTTGACTTATAGCATGAAGACTAGCACGACATTACACCAACAATACTCAACAAAAGACAGTGGCAAACATGAGGGCTTAAATACATGGACATGGGTAACCACATGACAGACAACCAATGACGAGACTAAACTAATGAACATGATAACAAGATTACTAAAACATGAACCAATGACACGACAAGACTGATAACAAGTTAACAAGACAATAAACCAATGAGAACAAGACACACGAACATGGAGTGAAACAGGATATCACATGACCAGAAAGAGGAAACAGGAACAAGGAACTAAACTTTCAAAATAAAAGACATGAATACAAAACATGAACAAAAACACATTTAAATGTGACAACAACAGTGGCTCAAATGTGACATTGCCACCTTGTGGATACACTAATTAGTGCAAATAATTCCAGGTGCATTCTGTGCGTTCAAAGATGCGCAGTTAGAAAAATCGGGCTGCGCACGTTCAGTGCTCGTGCACTCTGCTTATGACGAGATTTGTGTCACGTGTCCTGTTTGCAAATGCTCAGCGTTCACGTTTCACCGAAGTATACTTTAGGCTTAAAGGTAATCCATGCAAAACCATTCGAGTGTTTTAATCCATGTGTTCTGAAGCAATATGATCATTTTTGGGTTTTGAGTATTATGTCCTTTTTATAGAGCTTGAAAGTGTTGGACCCCATTGACTTGCATTTTATTGATAAAAAACACCTATTATCTTCAACAAAATATCTTCATTTGTGTTCTGTAGAAAATGTCATATGAGTTTGAGACAGCCTAAGGGTGAGTATAAGAATTATCAAAATATTTTGGCACCCAGAAATATGTGGCAGACCACCTGGGGATGCTCAGCGTACCACTGACTTACAAAATCAACATAAACGGTTTCCTGAAAATATGGGTTTTTATTAAAGAAAACACTCACAGATGCAGGTGCGTTGGTCAGGTCGTAACTGGTAACCATGGTGACAGGCACACAGGTAGGAGCCCAGAGTGTTAAGACATATTTGTGAACATGGTGGATCTGACTCATTCTCCACACTGAAGGAGGTACACTCATCTATGTCTAGGAGAACAGGTGAATAAGGGCACAAGCATTAACAGGCATACACAAAGAGATGTTATGAAGCTTAACATATACAGTACACTACCAGCCAGGATTTATGTGTCTTATAACCTTTTGATCTACAAGCTTATTTATTCTTTATATTAGTTTTGCATATAAATATAAATTGTGTCTGTATGAATTGCTTTACAAACCTGTAATCTAGGCAGAGGTTGGCTTTTTTGAAGAAGCTAATTTATTAAATAGTTTTAGCACTACATAGTTTTGATGACTACTATTGTTCTAACATTTGGAAAATTGTCTTAAAAAAGAATGACGAGGTGGGTCCAAACGTTTGACTGGTAGTGCATATACTACATCACTGAATTGTTTGTAATGTGCTTTGAACTGCTTTATAACTCACCAACAGCCTGGTAAAATGCAGTGAAGCCCAAGTGTGACACATGGTTGGAGTCATCCGTTTGAAAAACCAGCTGGAGACGGTTGCCAGGAGCCAAGATTGGCTTGTTACCTGGATAATACCTGTCTGTGGAATTCTGGCCACAGAACTTCCCCAGAAATTTCTTGTCGGACACAACCTGAATGCAAAATAATCATCTGTTTTGTAGCAGTATTAGAAGCATCAGCATGGCATTTTTCAACTTAATTTGTTGTTATATGGACAGGGTTGGGAGGGTTACTTTTGAAATGTATTCCACTACAGATTACAGAATACTTGCTGTAAAATGTAATTTGTAACGTATTCCACTAGATTACTCAAGGTCAGTAATGTATTCTAAATACTTTGGATTAATTCTTCAGCACTGGTAGATTTTATTTCCACTTATTTTGACTATAAAAACTCTGCCAGTACAGTAAGACAAAATACACATGTTAAAAATACATTCTCTGAAAAACCTAAATATCTTACGCAGTGTTGTTTCTAAAACAAGTTAAATCAAATTGATCTTGTTTTAAAGATTTTTAGATATTTTTACAGGAAAGCAATACAAAAATTATTATCAAGAATACGATTTTTGCCTTAATATCAAAGGTCTTACTAGAAAGAAATTTTGATCCAACGTGAATTTTCTTGCTAAAAAAAATATGATTGTTTCTGGTAACGTGCATGTAAAATGGCTAGAAATAGCATTTTAGCTTAGCTTAAAGCTGACAATTTACACAAGGTTTATTTCTATTTCTTCTGCTCCAAACTTACTTCAAACTTACTTCCCTGTCTGCTCGTATAAATGTAACACTTCATAAGAAAGTGTTTCACCGCTGTTCAAATGCACTTTGGATCATATCATATGTATACATTTTTCCTTCTGAAAGGACTAAATATTAAATGAAACAAATGACAATAAAATGCAAAGTAATCTCTTCAGTAATCAAAATACTTTTTGAATGTAACTGTATTCTAATTATCAATGATTTAAATTGTAATTGTAGTGGAATACAGTTACTTATGTTTTGTATTTTAAATACGTAATCCCGTTACATGTATTCCGTTACTCCCCAACCCTGTATATAGAATACAATGTTCTTTGGAGTCATGCACCTTGACACACTTTTCTTTTGTTCACCACACAAGATACACAGAACAAGGTGCAGTACATGCATTGTGCAACTCAAATGGGATCGGAGTAGTCATTCTCTATAAAATATTCACAAGACAATTACTCCTTGATGGGCATGACTCTGAAGTATGTTACTGTTATGAAGGATCACTGACCATGAGAGAATCATAGTAGCAGTTTGGAGAGGGCTCAATATCCAGGTGATTGAACGTTAGCTGGATTTGATAGCCCTGTGGCACTTCCAGGTCCCACTGTTTCTTGAGATCAGCAGGATATGGCTGGGGGTACAGAGGAGAAGATACCTCCCCAAACATGACCGGCTCACACTCACAAACATTCACACAGGCCCACAGCAGGCTGGATTATTGTGTGTTGTTAGGAACAGACATAATTAGTGGGAAAGAAGTCATAATTGATTTATGATTGAATATTTCATTAAATAGTGCTGAGATGCATTCTGAAATGCTTAACTAACATTGTTACCCCTGATGATTGTTATGAAATTAATCATAAGGCTGAAGTGTTATATTATAGGATAATACATGCAAAATAATTCAATTTAAACACAACTTACCAAAATATTAGATGTATTCCACCCATGACAGACACACAGACGTCAGTAGCTGTTTCACTAAATATGTAATACGACCATTATTTTTCTTGTGTTCAGAAAGCCTACGCGATTAAAAATGAGAAGCCTCTCTAGTGAGAGCACAAGGGTCTAAAAGTCATTATAAAAGATAAACTTGTTTGATTTGGCTATGACTGAAAAACAGTGGCAGAAAAATAAGAGAGAGAGAGATAAGAAACACAAATGTTCCCGTAATCCCTGTTTTGTTTTTTTTTTTTTTTGTTTTTTTTTTCAAACCTGTTTACTCAAACAGTAAGGGTGAAAGTCTACATGGACCATTTTTTCTCTGCAGCTTTTCTTAAGAGTAAATCTATTGTTGTCAGAAGATTATTAGATGTGGTCCATCCTTGTCAGGATAAACAGTATACAGTATGTACTATATATACTCTAAAGCAATCATGAAGGGTTTTTTAAAATGTTCATAAATGTTTAATTTTTAATTTGAGTGGCATCATAGGTGGGAAAACGAGTCTAAAAGTCACAACCAAAATCAGGTTTGTTTGATTTGGCTAAAGAAGACAAACCTGGAAAAGTAACAGTGCATGGCATAAAAAATGGCATGCAAGAGAAAGAAGAGAGCAATTGAAAATGTAGCAGACTGAGGCAACCCATGAACTGTACAGTTATACAATCATAGAAAACAGTCAACCACATGATTGCAATTAGTGTTATGGTACACACATTAGGGGGAAAAAAGTGTATTACATAAGTGATTTTTGCCTTGTCAGCTAAAACATTTTTGATTAATGAGAAAAAAGATTTTGTGAGAAAAGTTATTGTATTGCAGTATAGAGCATATATATTTTACCATTTTCTGTAATTTAGTATACATGATACTATAGTATATTAGAATATATTAGAGTATAAAAACAAATAAAAAAATGCTGAATCATTTATCTAAACAGCAGATGCATATACAAACTGATGAGATATAACCGTATTTTCTGAGAAACTTGACTAGTGTGCATTACAATATATTGGTGGAGCAGAATCTTATTTTTGTGTGTGTTGGTGTTAGTTGTTTTCTATAGTTTCTCTAATCCAGTCCAGGTAGTTCTGTACTTTAGTGTAGTAACCTTTAAAGCTTTTATGTCCACATCCATGTGGACCCCACGATACAATACCTACAATCCTAAAAGGCTGTTCTGCAGACCCTTGATCCAATGTAGGGAGTCACAGTGGACCTCCACTGTCACCTTTGCAACTGTCTATACCCTGGCCATCATCTCCAGCACAAAACATGTTATCAGTGACAGGCAGACCTCCTAAAATACATTTATCATTTGAATACTCCTGAACATGCCCATAAAGCAATTTGTGACTTCTTAGATTTTTATTGCTATATCCTCCAAAACCTGAAATTGTGCCCATCACATCCTCCATCATAGGTCCGTCTGTTTACTTTGGCAGACACACTGGTCTGATGTTTAGACCAAGTGGCACCCTGGCAGACATTTTGATCAGTGCAATATCATTATCAAAGTTTGTTTGTCCCCCATTTTTACCTACTTTTTTATACTTTGGATGAATTATTATCTTTTCTGTCTCCATGGTGATTATGTTTTTGTCCTGAGCATCAATCATTCCCCCTAACCAATTCATGGTAGTTGTTTCATATCCATCTACTACATGAGCAGCTGTGAGGGCCCAGTAATCACTGATCAGTGAAGCACCACCTCTGGATTTGACCTATGTAAGAGCTGCCAGGGAATCTGCCCCAGTAATGCTGGCTTCCCACCAAAGTCTCTGCAACCAGCAGTGCTTTCTGTATTCAGTCCACACACTAAAATTAGTCTAATCAAAGGTATTTTAGAAAGATATTGCTCCTTCAGAGCATTTAAAATGGTCTAAAACCAATAGTATTTGGGGTTTTATATTTTATATATATATATATATATATATATATATATATACACACACACACACACACACAGGGTGAATGTACCTGGGACACATTTAGGAAAATCTTCTGAGAATTTCTGACCACTCTCAGATACCCAATTACCCTCAGCATCACAGATGAAATGCCCTAAGGTAAAAGAGGACAGAAAGAGGCAGCAATTACTCATATATATCAAGCATTAAATCAATGTAGTTGACACATACATCACACATCTCACCATTTCCAGACATTAGGTAATATTCAGATGAACACTTGAGACTGATTTGTTCTAAATAGGTTGTGAGGACCTTCAACTGTTAGCTCTATTAAATCTGGTAGGTCAGGAATGCCACAATCCACAGCTGATGGGGTAAAAGAAGAAGAGTCTGTCTGAGAGTGAATTATAATTTGTTGAAAAAAAAAAAAAAAAAACATTGAAATGATTTTAGATTTAAGTTTAAGACTATGTTGCATGTATCCTTTACAGTAAATTGAATCATATAATGCCACTCAAAAAGTCATCCAAGAAGTCATTTTCATATAGAAGAAACAGTAGTGAAAACAGCTTGTTTAATTTTAAGGATCAGAGATCTGGGTTGACTTTTTCCAAAAATGTTTCAATTAAATAACATTTTGGTCCAAGACACCCAACCAACATTTTCTAAAAAAAATCTAAATAACATTATCAGTGTGAGAAATTTAATTATACTGTATGTACTGTGAATGTTACTTGTTTATTGTGCTAATGTTTTGTTTTCCTATTTCTCTGTAGTGACAGTTGTTCAGACAGACAGACAGACAGACACATTGATATGCATCTAAAAAATCAAGAAAAGAGGCCTGTGGTAAAGAAGACATTTTCTCACGTTCACAGGTGATAACAGGGCTCCACTCTCCATTCCTCTGGCATTTGGATTTATACTCAACCTTAGCTGATGCTTCCTGTGAAACACAGTGTGAATATTAAACTTCAAGGTAAAGACACCAAAAGCTTGCAATGGTAAACAAGGGTTGGCTCATAAACTATACATGCAGACAACTATAGTCTGCAGCATAGCTAAAGTATATCTATAGTTATACATACACTTAAAATATATATATACACCGATCAGCCACAACATTAAAACCACCTGCCTAATATTTTATAGGTCCCCCTCGTACCGCCAAAACAGTGCCAACCCACATCTCAGAATAGCATTCTGCTTTGAGATGCCATTTTGAGATGCTATTCTTCTCACCACAATTGTACAGAGTGGTTATCTGAGTTACCGTAGACTTTGTCAGTTCAAACCAGTCTGGCCATTCTCTGTTGACCTCTCTCATCAACCAGGCATTTCCGTCCACAGAACTGCCACTCACTGCATGTTATTTGTTTTTGGCACCATTCGGAGTCAATTCTTGTGACTGTTGTGCATGAAAATCCCAGGAGATCAGCAGTTACAGAAATACTCAAACCAGCCCATCTGGCTCTATCTGTGTGTGTGTATATATATATATATACACACATACATACATACATATATATATATATATATATATATATTATATATATATATACATACACACAGTATATATATATATATACACACACACAGCATATATATATATATATATATATATATATATATATATAGCCTATATTATTATTAGTAGTAGTAGTAATATTATTATTTTCTGTGGTTCTCAACTGGTTTTGCTTCAGGACCCAGACTGTACATTGGACATATTTATTTGAACAGACCTGTGATCAATTTTATTGGGGTTGCAACCCACCAGTTGAAAATGACTGTTATAAACTATCTTTGGTAAACTCAATCATTCAATCTATGGCCCTCAAGCCTACGAGGATACATTTTATTATATTCACCAATAAATACTTACTGATTGCAATACATGTCCTTTGTCACACTTTACTGTAACCTCATTGTTCAGGAAATATTCAGAACTATTCAGGCTCAGACTAGATGTTGGCGTCACTGTTCCAGGATAAGTCATTTCTGTGAGGAATAATATTTATCGATAAACATAATACAACATGTAAATAAACAAACCAAAGCAATTTTCAATCAACAATCTGATTAGTAAATACATAAATAGAGCTAGAACCTGCAGAAACATGTCTAGTTCTAAAGATGAGCAGTAACAGTCACACCTCTGGTTCTGTAACTGAGGCTAAACCCTCAGTTTGTTCCTGCATCATCTGTCCTAAAGATAATTTCAACATGTGGAGACTAAGTGCGAAAGGTAGATTTAGGGTGGACGTGGCCACAAAATGGACCGAAGTCTTCAGAGACAGTTTTTACCTGAGAGGAGACCATATGGAAAAGGAGAGAAGAGATTAAAAAGATCAAAAACAAAGAGATAAGATTGTGGGAAATTGCAGGTGTAAAAGTAGGTGTTCAATGGGTTACAGTGTAGTGTTACAGTTAATGAGTCAATGCAGTTTCCATTCTCACCCTTCGCCGCATCAAAGCCCCAGTGAACATGAACTCATACTGCAGACCCTCTTCTACAGCCAGAGTGTAAGAGCAGACAGAGTTTTCTGGGTATGATCCTGGCCAGCCAGGTGACATCAACACACCCTCTGCAGCTAACTGACACAGAGAGAGAGAGAGTGAATAAAACCATGTTCAGTACTGTACATCTATTTGCATTTTCTGTAAAAGCTGAAGGGTGCACACTCCATAAAAAGTAATTGTCAGGGAGAAACGTGTTGTGCCAAATGTATGACTTGTGTGTGACAATGAACAAGGAGGAAATATAGACATTATTTTGAATTTGTTGACCGGAAAAACTTTTTATGTGATAAACCTTTTTTTTAAAAGTAACTAAGTAATTAGTAATGTGATGAATTTTTCTGATAAATAAATCTGTAAAGTCAGTAATCTGATTGTGTGTGTTCTGATCAGTGTTTGGTAAATTACTCAAAAAAGTAGTCCACTGCAAATCAGTGGACTATTTTTTTTTTTTAAGTAATTTACCAAAATTTACCAAATATTGATCATTTGCAGTGAACTACTTTTTTGAGTAATTTACCAAACACTGATCAGAACACACACAATCATAATATATTAGCTCTAAAAACTTCAGAAATATGGTGAAAAGTTGAGCATTACCTTTGCAGCTGTGCTGATCGGGGTTGAGGAGGTACCCTAGTCTGCAGGAATAGCGGTATCCCTCAATGTAGTTATTGCAGTGGTGATTGCACACATTATCAGGGTCCTTACACTCATCAACATCTATAAATAAGAAGAATTTGAGCCTTGAGGTTAAAGATTAGATGGGTAAGTAACAGCTTAGCAGAGAGTCTTCACAGCAGATAAGGGGGGGGGGGGTCTATAAAGATCTATAATATGCGTGATACCAGTGTGCATCATCATCTAACTCAACGTGATTTTATCAAAATCTCAACAATAAAATGTAAAATCTGTCCAAAAACATTAACACCCTAGCTGGGAACTGTAGTACAACTTCATGAAATATCACTCTACCAACCAGAAACTCTCTGCACATCTACATGAGAATGAAGAGCACCCAACATTTTGTGCTTTTAACGGAGGAGCTGGCTAGCGTGTGGCCAAGTGCTGGTGAGTTTCTTTTTCTTGGATCTTAAAAATTCATGGAATTTCTGTAACATCACTGCCACGTACCATAAGACACAAAAACCTCTTAAAACTTTATACCTTGTTGGCATGTTAATGCTGAGACCATCAAGCAGCTGCAGGGCCAGCAGAAATGTGTCAACCACTCGAAAAAAAGTATTGTTGACATTCTTATAAGAGGGGTTTCAAGGAAATAATTTTGGGAACCACTGTCCTAGAAGACTATTCACTACAACATACTGTAAATAGCATTATAACAGCATTTGGGTGATTGCACAAACCTTGTTTGGTCCCATTTTACCCTATTTTACAGCCATTGTGAATTATTTGCCAACGTGCTTACGTCATGCGAGAGGCTGCATGAACTTGGTCCCCTCATGGACGTTCATTGGAGAGCGACCGGAAGTAAACAATTATAGTGAAAATAACATTAATTTAACCACTGGAGTCATATGGATTGCATCTACTATGACTGTCTTTGCTTTTTGGAGCTTTAAAGTGTTTTTTTAAAACTGTAATACAGTAAGACATTGTTACGGTAATTAGGATTATCATTGAAAACAACTGAAACAGTAAAACTAAAATGTAAACAATGTTTAAAAGTGACAATGTAAAAAATCTTAATGGCCATAAATGTCCATTTCATTTTCTTTATGCAAAATGTAATTTAGGTTTCTTTTCCTTTGCAATTATTTGGAGTTAAATAAGACCAGGACATTTTCTTGACAGGTTTCATGTGGCAGGGTGAGCAAGAGACAGACACAGTGGGTGTGGCGTCAAGCCTCGGAGAGGCATTTATTGGAAATAATAAACGTAAAGATGTCCAAAAGGGGTAATAAAGTGTCCAAGGGGTAATAGTGTTCATAAAAGGGGGAATCTGGCATCCTCGCGGTGAACGGGGATCCGTGAAAGGGCCAGGTAGTGTTCATAGGAAAGCCCAAGCACGGGCTGGGTCAGCCGGCCGCTCACGCTCCCCTCCAAACTCCAAAGCGTCACTGGCGGCCTGTCTTCCCAGACCCGTGGCAAGCGTGAGGGGAAGGCGGCCCGGCATCTAGCCCGTCGGCGGCAACGTGAGCAGTTCACCCCCGGCGACTCATTACAACGTCCGGGGGTCCGAAGAACGGGTCCGGCAGCGCGGCCACTCGTCCGATCCCTCCCAGCTGTGGTCCTGGTCCTGGTCCTGGTCCTGGTCCTGGTCCTGGTCCTGGTCCTGGTCCTGGTCCTGGTCCTGGTCCTGGTCCTGGTCCTGGTCCTGGTCCTGGGAGGATGCCAGTGTGCGCACACATGGAGATTTGAAACCGGCTCTCCGAGAAAAGGTGCACACTGCGTTTTAAAGACAGCGGTGATGAAGCATTATCCCCATCAGGTGTGCTTTATTCACCACTGACCAAAGGATGATTATTAATTATGCACCTCTTCTCGTTCTCCGGTCTTAAGGCTTCTTCTTCTTCTTTGACGTTTTATGGCGGGTGGCAAACCAGCTTTTGGTGCATATTCCGCCACCTACTGGAATGGAGTGTGGAGCATTGACGTAGAGGAAAAAAAACAAAAAAAAAACAAAGAAAGTTTGCATTTGCAACTAAAAGAAAGTTTGCATTTTAGAACAAAGAAAAGTCATTTACTTTATTTATTAATTATTTTTCCAAATGAGGACATATTAAGCTTGTTTCTGGTGAAATTTTCTCCCAAACTATAGCTAATTACACACACACACCTTCAAGGCATCATTTTCACACTCATAACTTTCTTCCAGGTCCAAGTGTATGAGAGTGAGGGTGATTCTGTGTCCTTTTGGGGCACACTCTTCCCATGTAAGGCTGGAATCAGGGTTATATCCACGTGGATGTTCAGGGGACTACACCCACCCAGCTAATGGCACTGACCCACACAAGGGAAGAACAAGGATGGTAAGACTAGACAGAGAGGAGGAAAAAACATTATGAAAGTCAGATTTAGAACTGAGCAGAGAGAAGTTTATCAGAAAAATATTAGGGTAGATATGACAGGAATAGACATAAAGAACAAAACTGAATAAAAAACATAGGAGTGGAGGAAGAAAAGATAAAAGAAAAATACAGACAGACAGACAGACAGACAGATGGAGAAATTTTGACATACCACAAAATGATCATGATGAGTAACTGCTACAACTCTACTCGACCTCTCCTCTTTCTACACTTTCACGCTTGTCTGCATTGTCATGTCCCACCCTCCTTTCCCCTTAAACCAGTCGACATACCTCAGAGTGTTTCCCAACATCTGTCAGGGGGGCGTTTACTCTGCACTGACGTGAACGGGAGAGAGATGCAGTGACTGTTCCAGAGACCACCATTGTAGCTGTACATACAGCCTCATTAACTTTCTTTATTAAGTGATATATAAGCTATAAAGACTTGAAATTATTCAGTTTAGCAAGTTCATGTCTGTGTGGATAATAAACACATTTCTGAAAGCCATGAATAGGGCTGTGCACTTTGAGCTGTGTGTACACCTTCTAGATTTTCACATTTTGAAATGAAAGGGGTACTTGGCTTGGCAACTGGGTGGTTGCGCTGACATTGCTATGTGGTTACTGAGGTGCACTAAGTGTTTTTTTAATGCATTGCTAGGGTATTCTGGGTGGTGAAGAGAGAATAGAGAAAGATGGGGGCATGGTGGTAGAGGAAGAGGTTCTCTGCTCTGTATTGTTTGATTTTTTTTTTCAAAGAACTTTTACTGTAACAACCACACAAAAAAAGGTCAAATGGTGCCATTAAAAGATTGTGTTACATTGTTTCCTAAGAAACACTGCAAAACATGTGCATTACTAATTATCAAATATTTATACAACACCTACAGGATATAGGATAAGCATGCGTTGTATTCAACACCAGACAACGTAGGTAAAATAGAAAGTCCTTAGATCTTTATTTAACCCAAAATCCAGAAAGTAAAACAGATCACTCTCACTCTTAGTCTGTAGCCCAGGCCGTGAATCCCACAATGATTGTTGTTTTGGCTTCTGTCATATAGACAAAATACCTCAGATTACTCCATTTTTATAATGACTTAAATAAAGTGCATCTGTACCACACCAAGTGTTCTTATGCCATTATAATCTATAAAACCTGATTATATGAGCTTGCTCACATGGGACCCTTATGAAATAAAAAATTTTGTTTTCTTGCTTTTAGTTAATGTCTAGATTTGAAGCCATCCACAGTACTCATAAAAGGTGCCAAAATGACCTTTTAAAAGATATACACATTTAAAATTCTTCCGGGAAATGGACCAAACGATATTAATGACTCACCTTGCACTGCACATATTTTTTATTCTATCAAATTCTTTCTGTCCTGAGAATGTCCCTCCCCAAACACCACATACTGCTGACTAACAAGCAGCAAAACAGCTCTGATTCTGTTGTGTACTCAGTTTTCAATGTTCAAATTTGCTAAACTAAACTGAACTAAATTAAGCACTTTAGAGTCACACTACAAATAATACCATAGTACATTCACGGTACCTACACTGTAAAAAACTGCTGTAAATTTACGGCCAAATTCCTTCAGCAATCTACTGTGATTCTTAAATACAGTAGTTTGCAGTTAAAAATGTTGCATTCTGGGAGATCAAGAGCAGGCTCATTGTGAAGTGACTAGTTTTACAGTAAATATCTGTTCTATGCAAGGCATTAGGGGAAAATGAACATATAATATCATGATATCATTTTGGTGAAAGCTATAGTGACATTTTGAAGCATATATTTTAACACCTCCCCCCATGAAAATAAAATTTAGTTTGTGGCACATGTTTAGTGTTCATGATGTTTCTGGCCAACACCTCTGTTCACAACCCTTTATCATCTCACGTCAGCCAACACTTGTCTGTTTAATGAGAAGTCAAAAATTTAACAAAAAAAAAAAATCAGCCTTAGAAGCAATGTACATATTAAATGTACAATTTTGCCAGGATTGAACAGTGTATTTTTTTATGAAAAAACAAAACAAAACAACAACACTCTGTACACAGTAAAATAACAGTATAGCACTGCATTTTGGGTTATAATGGTGAAATACCCACAAGCCTTTGTGCTTGAATAAGTATGTATGCTTTGGCAATGCATTGGAGCTACAAAAATTGTAAATAAAAAATTAAAAAATAAAAAACAAAACAAAAAAAAAAACACATACAAAATCTTTTATTCAGACTTAATATAAGTCTTAGTTTAATTAGTGTTGTTGTTTTGTTATCAATAGTTGTGTTTTGTTTGAAGTCACCATTACGGTGATTAGTGTTCTCTTGAGCTGGCATCTTGGACCTTCTTTATTATGTTATGTTCTTACAGCCAATCAGTTTGTGTTTAAGCAAAACACAAGTTGTTGCACTGTGCTAATTGGAAAACAAAACCTAAGGTTAGACTGAATATCTGATCCTACCTTGCAAATAACACTATATGTGGCAATAGTGATGCATTACACATAAAAAACATAAACGCAAAAACAGTAAAGGATATTTCGGTAAAATGATATCAGCAAACTGAGTGTTTGATGTTTTTGATTAACTTGCAGCATAACTCCAGTTGTTATCAAGACACACAGAAATCAACTCTCGGCATACGAAACGCAACAATGGTGACAATTAACAAACATACTTTTACGTAAAAAAGTAAAAGCTGAACACTAAAATACGAGTAACTTAGGCTACAACAAAAACAACGTAAAAATAAACCAGTAAATATTAAAAAATCTAAGTAATTTCTTCATGCCGCAGTGCATGCTGGGAACATAGCTGTTAATTTCAATAACAGTAGACAGTATGTAATTTGACAGCTATATGCTGCTAAATTACATTTGTATACTGTAGCTGTAAAAACAGTATCTAGCTGATAATTTCAGCAAAAGGAAGACACTGTTAATTTTACAGTAACATGCTGGCAACCCTGCTGCCAGTTCTTTACTGTTTTTTGACGAGAAAATCTTTAAGAGTGTAATGTTAAGACATGATCATGCCATGTTTTGATACTCTTTGGTTGGAAATGAGTTTACCTGTTGCCAGTTTCGTGGTTTGCCCACCCAACTGGGCTATTTTGAAAATGCTGGTTAAAATGTAGAGTTGCAGGTTGTTTTTTGGGGGGCTATTTATTTTTAGTGTATGATGGTAGACACTATAAAATAAAATGCCACATCTTGTTTATATTTAATGATTGTGGGATGGAGCAGGCTACCTGGCAACATCATGCAGCATCAGAACATCATCTTTCATTCATCAGTGCGCTGGCAGAATCAATAGAGTCGCATCCTTTTGTTTCGAATTTAACATTCGAGCGCATGATACATTGTTCCATGCAATTGTAATAATTACGTGGATAAATGTATGGCTCCTCTAGTCTGTAATGTTAAAAAGTCTGTGTAATTCATTCTGTATTATGGTATTCACGACCAGTGTTGGGGGTAACACTATAAAAGTAATATGCGTTATGTAATCAGATTACTTTTTTCGAGTAACGAGTACAGTAACGCAATATTTTTATTTTAGACCATAATATCTGAGTTACTTTTTAAATAAAGTAACGTGTTGTTTCTGTACATGTCTACTGTCCCTGTATTGCAAGAAATCAGGATTAAAAGAGTGCAAACTTCAGGAAGGAGATGTAGTGCATGATTGGTATTGTAGTTCTATAGAGTGTGAGGCCAGAGACTATTTAGCATAGAGAGTCACTTCTATTTAAATGTATGGGAGAAATTGGAATGCCCAACCAAGAAGCTCTAGCACCCAACAGTCAATGGATGTAGAAAGGAAGTTCTGCCTTGCAGGTAAAAGAGCCAATCACCTTTTAGATACAGACATTGCATGTGTTTTAGAGTAATATGAGGTCAACATTCGGTTGAGTGAAATGTGGTTGATTCATGTGTTAATACACACTGCATTAAAAAAAATCAGTAAATGTGTTTAGGCAGAGGGATTATAAGACTAGTCTTCCACTGGCCATCACATGATACTCAGGGTGAAATACTCACTCGATTCACTGACTTATGCAGCCGAACTGCTCCGTGTTACAACTCTCTGTAACTGGGAGAATGGGATGAGAAAAGACTCTGGATCAGTGACTCCAAGCAATGTTGTACATTGATTGTGTATGCAGAGAAAATGTCTTAGTCTCTAAAAAATATTCTACATTTTTGTTTTATAATAAACAAGCAGTTTGATTCATGAAACAAACCGTTTTTATGACATTTTGGTAGCATTAAAAACTATTCCATTCAAGTTGTATCAACATGTGCCTTTGAAGTTGCGGCGTCTGTATGCATCGTGGAGCAACTCAAAACAAGCGTGCACTGTGATGACTTAAGTGAAAAAGATTTATTTATTCATCAGACTTATTCCTTGTACATGTTAGACTGGCATTCCTCACTGAATTTTATCCTGACTTCACAAGAACATCTCAAGTTGACTCTGACATTGTCGATGGGCACAACATATTATGACATATATGATGCAGGTTCAAGTGTTGGACTTTGCTGCTTTAGGTAAGACAGTGGTTATCCTTCATTATTCATATTGGCTGCCATGTTGGTGGAAAAACAAATCATGCATATTCATGTTATTGATTCTTTATTATAAATATGAAGTGAAGACCTACTTTCTAAATATCTGTTTGTTTACTATGCTGTTTTGACGAGTGTTGTACAGTAGCTAGCATGACCTGTAATGTCTCTTGTATGCAATGCATGGCTTATTTGTATGGAATGCATAGCATAGCAGAAGAGAAAGTGGCTGTGAGAAAAAAGTAACGCAAAAGTTATACAAAAGTAAAGTAAATCTTTACTTTCCAAAAAAAAAAAAAACGTTTTAATTAATTAAGTTACTTTAAGGAGTAATGCAATATTCTAATGAGTTACTTTTAAAAGTAACATTACCCAACACTGTTCAGGACTGCAAGTGTGGCTTCTGTGCTGAAGTTGCGTGAAGACTGCTCGAGATAGGCATTAGGTGAGTCGAATCCACTCATCGGAAACCTGCAGAGCATTATTTATGTTGAGGAACAGCAGTTATAAACAGCAATAGGTAAAATATGGGAGAAGGTGTTCCAGACGACAACTGAAACATGCAAATACTGGACAATTTGGTTTGTAGACGAACTGGCGGCAAAATCAGTGCGATACATTGTAGTTACATACAGTAGCTCTAGGAATAGGCTGTATCTCACTTTCAAAAGTATGTCAAATGAGTGGTTCACAAAAATGAAAAAAAAAAAAACTGACAAAAACAAAGGAAGAGTAAATTAAAAACATGCAAAAATGAAGTGTTTCAGTAATAAAAGAGATAAATAGACATGCAAGCAAGCAGAGTTAAAATCATTCATATTGTATACTACATTGTAGTCACATTTATTTATTATGGCGTCTAGATATTAACTTATCAATAATTGTAAATATGGAAATAATTACACTTTTGTGTCAGATTGCCTTTTCTGACATAATTTGAGTGTCCAATCAAACAATGAGTGAAGAAGAATATTGAAAGATTAAAAATAATGCTTGATATTGCTTCTGATTAAGTCTGTCTGTCAACACACTAGATCATCATTGGATATTGTATTCCATACAATGTTATTCAACCAATAATTTTTTTTTATATATAAAGACACAAAGATTTGACATTTATAATGCAAATGCAGCACAAATGGCTTATTCTGTTTATACATATGCTTTATTCCTCAAACTTTCTGTTTATCCAAGAATCCTCCACTAGAAATGACTAGAATGGAGTAAAGGCTGCTTTAAATGAGGTTTTGCCATCACAGGTAATTGAATTTTAAAATAAATCAAAATGTTATTTACATTACAATTATATTGTATTACATATTACTAATGTTTGTGGCAGTATTATGCATCAAGTATATCAATATAATGCATCCTTGGTGAACAGAAGCATCAATTTCTTTCAAAAACAAAATGTGATCCCAAACTATTGAACAGTAGTGTAGATCATCCAGGTACTTCAGGTGCATGCAGAAAATTCACATACTTTGTACAGTAGGCTATAGGCTACATACTGCAAAACAGCTAAGTGTAGTATGCCATTGCGAGCATTCCAAAAAGCATATTAAGAGCGATACTAATGCTGCGTTCCATTCAACTCGAAAAGGCGGATTTCCCAACTTCCTACTAGGAAAAGTGCAATGGAACACTACTTGAAGTCGGAATTCCAACTGGGAAACTTGTGAGGAAATTTTCAACTCCGATTTTGCCGAGATGCAGGTGTGTGATGTCACACAAACATTTCAGCACCCAGGGAGTTATACAAAGTGATAAACATTAACTTTTTTAAGTAGTATCGATAAATGAGTCAAAGTTCCTACATTACATGATTTTTAAGCTTGTTTAACAAACACCTGTAGAAAAAGGTGTATAAAACATGGTATATTATAGTCTCTTTTGATAATCGTACACCTGTAGCACAAATGATAGTGTTGCAGCATTGTGTACCAGTTGGATTGCTAGGAGACATCTCTGGTTACAGTCAAAAACCTACTAAGCTAACGGGAGCATTGCAGTTTTGTTTCCTTACATGTCATCTTCCAAGCATATGGCAATGGAATGCCTTTATGGTCGGAGATCAGAGATAATTAGTAAGAATATCCCACATCTGACTTGAATGGAACCAACTCAAAAAGTAATTCACTCATGAATGGGACATCTCAAGTTTAGATTCTAAAAAGCCGTCAGGAAACAGACTTGATTACTGTTGACTGATTTGAACTGGCAAGTTATATTAACCAAGAATATTTTTATTGCTGTTTTTGCTGTTTCTCCCGCTGGCAGCCTTTTTCTCTTTTCAACATTTTTATAGTCTATTTATAAGTTATGGTTATGTTAGCAGATTAGTAAAAACACAGATTGGAATATGGGTCCCTCACACTTTAAATGAAACCACTAGATTTACCAGCCCTAAATGTCAACGGGGTAACATCTTAATTTTAAACTGCGAAAATGAATTTTTATGATTGGTTCAAAATTATGTGAGTGAATTATGCTGGAGTAAAAATGTGTGTTCATCCATAGGTGTAGATTTTGGTAGGAATGATAGGGACATGTCCCTATCAACTTTTAGAAAATCAGAAATGTCCCGACCAACATTTGGGCAATTTTACCACTTAGAAAATACTTTAACTTTATCAAATGTTTTTATTTTCATTTGAATGACTATTAAAAATGCTTAGTATCACTATTCATGTACAAATTTTTGTCCGACGTCTTCTGATGCGGCATTGTCAAAGTTGTTACTTTTCTCATCACTGTCAGTATGCACCAATCACAGTCGTTTGTGTTTACTGTATAAAGCCTTTTTTAATCATTCTCTGAAGTTTACATGGGCGGATTTCCATTTGTATCTTAGGTCCAATCCTTTTAACTAATAGATTTAAACAAGCAAACTTTTCATGTACAAATGTTTCCTATCTAAGTCTAAGTATTAAAAAGTCCTGAGTTTTGTATGTGGCCCAATGGAAGATTCTGCTTTTACGGCCGGTATGCGCCTTTTTGAGAAAGACACCTTTGAATTTGAGCGGCAGTGGCAGGTAAGTGGATTAGAGGTGCAGGATTTTAAAATGCAAGTATACTGTAATTGCACAGACAACTGATTGCCATCCCAAAGTAAGAATGTAGTGGTCGCCTGTGGGGCTGCACGATATATGTTTTTTTCTTTTTCCTCAGAATACAAATGAACTTGCAGTATGACGTTTATAAAGATACAGGGAGCAGAAAATACTAGGCACACGTCTAATGTGTGAGTTTCTATGATGACATTGACATGTGTGAGAGAATCCAGCAAGCAGTAAATTAGTCGATCTATGTTAGCGCAACGATGTTTGCATTTTTAACTAATATTTCATATTTTCTGTACACAATAGCCTACATTTAGCCAATACATATTTTATTTTGCATACTGGAGAAGATCATCGGGGTAGATAGGAAAAGCATGTTTTTTTTTTTTTTTTTTTTTTTTTTTTTAGAAAATACAGGAAATAAAATTAGACTTTTGTGATCAAAACAGTGCTAGTGAAAAAACTAAAATGTAATATGGTGAAGCGGCAAGGAGTCCCACCTGTGGGTGTTATCTCTAACAGCTCTTTGTGTTTTGAGGGAGAGCAGAGGAAAAAGCGGACTGTGTGTGATTGTGCTGAAAAACCATTAGTGTGTGTCACAGCAAAAGTGCATGCAAAATAAAAGCTTACTTGGATTGTTTAACCGTGTGATAGTTTCTGAGTTCGTGAGTCAATGTGAGTATTTTTATTACTCTTTCAGCATCACACAGAATTTAAACAAAAAGGGCTCTTGGTGGCCAAAATACACAAACGAGTCATTGGGCTTTCACACTGCAAAGGCACATGCAGCCAACTTTCTCTGATCTCTCCTATTCTGATGCTCTGGCATGCCTTATCAGGTCTCCCTCTGCCATCACTATAATGAGAGACAGGAACCCAAGTGACGAGCCTTACCGCTCTCTCTCCCGCAGACAGACACATGACCATGCCCCCCATGCAACAAACCGGCTTCCGCTTCCTCCTTAAGAAGAAAGCTAGAGACTTGTCACAGTAATCTATTTCTGTGCACGTCAAAGATATTCATCAATGTTGTAAGTTCTTAGGCAAGAAAGAGCAGGGGAAATCCATGCCTATTTTTTCCATTAACTATGACATTTAAGATAAGGATGGAGTATGACTCAGTTGCCACATTATGTATAGTTTAGGCTATATTTTTATAGGTATGATAGTAAAATAATAAAGCAATATATGGGTATGAAATCTAACCTAAGACAAAGAATTATCTTGTCTTAGGACATAAGGAGAATGAAAGAGTAAAGCTGTTTCAGAAGTGTGCTGAGTTGCTAAGACATTACAAATTAATGCAAAATGAATCATTCTTAAAAGAATAGTTCAACCCAAAATGAAAATGTTGTGATCATTGACTTACCCTCATGTCTTTCCAAACCTGTATGACTTTCTTTTTTCCATTGAACACAGTTGGAGAAGTTTAGCAGAATGTTTTCCATACAATAAAAGTGAATGGTGACCAGGGGCTGGCAAGCTCCAAAAATAGCAAAAAGCACCATAAAAGTAGACCATACAAATTGTTTCTATATTCCAAGACTTCTAAAGCCATATGATAGCTTTGTGTGAGGAAAAGACTGAAATGTAGGTCATTATTCACTGAATCTCTCAAAACTCATTTATTCACAACAAGAAATGTCACGCAGAGTTTGACATCGATAGATGCCAAACATCACTGGTACTCATGAGTGACTGCTGTGTGTATTTTTAATTTCCCTTTTTGATGTGTAACTAGTAGCACCTAATAAACTTAGTTTTCCAAAACAAAAAAAAACCAAACAAAAAAAAAGTATATCCTCATATGAGGACATCAGGACTAAGTTGTGAAATCTTAAATAATACCAAGCTATAGAAAGCCAGAATTAGTTTTTTATCATATTGTTTATGTTTCCAGGAGTGTTGGTTATTCATGTTTTTGAGATGTTACAGACATTACAGCTGATTCTCTGTAAAGCTGCTTTGGAACAATGTGTATTGGGACAAGCACAAATAAAAAACTATACAAATAAAAATGATTTGACTTGATTTGACATTAATGTTACATTGTTTCTTTTTCTACTTTGGCAACAAAATCTGTGTTCTCTCTTTGCACTGTCAAACAAACAAGTGAAGCATTTTACCAATCAGAAATTAGCATAATTAATTCTGATACAAGTAATGGCCAGCATCTGCAAATCACTGCTAACCATGTTAAAATTAAATGTAGCATTATAATTGTAACGATGCTGGCTGCTGGCAATGATGAAGACAATGATGAAGTGTAGAGAACCCAAGTGAAGTTTATTTACAAACGTGATAACCTATAACCCTAACTACAAACGTGAAACATAAAACATAAACATGAACTTGACTATGACTTAAAACCTGACTTGACATAAACATAACCTGGCTTAATTTGGCTAGCACAAAACACATCCACATACATTCAGTAATTGACAATTAAACAATGCAAACATGAGGGCTTAAATACAAGACATGGGAGAACATAAACCAATGAAAACATGACACATGAACATGGAGGGAAAACATTAAATCACATGACAAGGGAACAGGAACTAAACATTTCAAAATAAAAGACATGAAATCAACAAAATACACATGACATATCCCCCCCACTAAGGGGTGGCTCCCGACGCCCCAGCACAAAAACAAAACACGTAAAACATGACATAAATTCAAAGTTCCGTAGGGAGCTGGGGGGGTGGGGGGGTGTCTTGGGGCGTGGCGTGGCGAGAAAGTTCGAGGGGCATGGGACCAGGGCAGAGTCCGTGGGGGGTGGAGCCATGAGAGGCTCGAGGGGCCAAGCCATGGAAGGCGGAGCCGTGAGAGGCTCGAGGGGCGGAGCCATGGAACTTGGTGCCCGGAGAGTAGCCGAAGACTCGAAGGGTCAGGGTGGAGCCGATGGCAGGGAGGACCAAGGCGGTGCTGGAGGCTCAGAGGAGCAAGTCGGAGCAAGTCGGAGCTGGGGGATCAGAAGACTGAGGTGGAGCCGGTGGGACTGAGGACCAAGGTGGAGCCGTAGGGAAGGAGGTCCATGGTGGAGCTGATAGATCGGAGGGACGAGGCGCAGCCAGAGGATCAGAGAGCCATGTCGTGGAACTCTGGCTCGGCGGCGGCCATGTCGTGGAACTCTGGCTCGGCGGCGGCCATGACGTGGAACTCTGGCTGGGCGGCGGCCATGACGTGGAACTCTGGCACGGCGGCGGCCATGTCGTGGAACTCTGGCTCGGCGGCGGCCATGTCGTGGAACTCTGGCTCGGCGGCGGCCATGACGTGGAACTCTGGCTCCGCGGCGGCCATTTCGTGGAACTCTGGCTCGGCGGCGGCCATGACGTGGAACTCTGGCTGGGCGGCGGCCATGACTTGGAACTCTGGCACGGCGGCGGCCATGTCGTGGAACTCTGGCTCGGCGGCGGCCATGTCGTGGAACTCTGGCTCGGCGGCGGCCATGTCGTGGAACTCTGGCTCGGCGGCGGCCATGTCGTGGAACACTGGCTCGGCGGCGGCCATGTCGTGGAACTCTGGCTCGGCGGCGGCCATGTCATGGAACTCTGGCTCGGCGGCGGCCATGTCGTGGAACTCTGGCTCGGCGGCGGCCATGTCGTGGAACACTGGCTCGGCGGCGGCCATGTTGTGGAACTCTGGCTCGGCATCCGCCTCCCCCACAGTGAACGTGGAACCAATGATCTGTAGGGTGAGGTCAATATATTGAGCCAGGCTGAGGGAACTGCGACCGCCAGACATCAAAAAAGAAATGGACTCATTCAGTCCAAATCTAAAACAGTCTTTGAGGGCAACCTCATTAAAGTCCACCTGGCTGGCCAGAGCGCAAAAATTCCTCTACGTAATCCTCCAGGGGACGATTCCCCTGACGTAGGGGGTATGAGCCGAACTGCTGGGTTCATAGTTGTTCAAGTATTCTACTTGACCTATGTCATGTGTATTTTGTTGATTTCATGTCTTTTATTTTGAAATGTTTAGTTCCTGTTCCCTTGTCATGTGATTTCATGTTTTCCTCCATGTTCATGTGTCATGTTTTCATTGGTTTATGTTCTTCCATGTCTTGTATTTAAGCCCTCATGTTTGCATTGTCTAATTGTCAATAATCTCCCATGTCTTGTATTTAAGCCCTCATGTTTGCATTGTCTAATTGTCAATTATTGAATGTATGTGGATGTGTTTTGTGCTAGCCAAGTCAAGCCAGGTTATGTTTATGTCAAGTCAAGTTTTAAGTCATAGTCAAGTTCATGTTTATGTTTTATGTTTCACGTTTGTAGTTAGGGTTATAGGTTATCACGTTTGTAAATAAACTGCACTTGGCTTCTCTACACTTCGTCATTGTCATCATTGCCATTGCCAGCAGCCTGCACATCGTTACAATAATAATACTAGTACTACTAGTAATACTGATTACTATTGACCCATGTCTGCCAACCATGTTGAGTGGTCCGAACATCATCTGCAGCCTGTAACTGAACTTTTGGTAGGATGTTAGGAGTGAATGCACTTGTCTGCATAGGAAAGCTATAGTATGCTCCCTTGCTCCCTATTCAGTAAATTACTTAACCTCCAGTATGTTGTCTGTACTGGTCTCAGAACAGTTCGAAATGCACCTTATTTTCATCCTAACTCCATATAAAGCTTCTGAAAGCAACATTTTTCAGCTTTTGGATGAACCCATTGATTCTCAATGAGATAATGCACAGTAAATATAGGATTTCTTAGGAAAAAATAGCACTACTTGTTTATGTGTTTAAAAGCGTGCCGTTTTGCGATACATCGCTCAAATTTTCAAACTGGCATATTGGAGGAGACTAGAGACTCTAATCGGTTGATTCAAACAGGTTTCAGTGTAAAAATGTAATTAGGTTTCTTACCAGCTGTAGTTACAGTATGTTGGTGTTTCTCCCAAAGACAAACTCCACTGAGATCGGCGCCATATTGTTTTGTTACATGACTCAGTGTGTCAAAAGTTGAACCCTTTACTGACAGCCCAGAGAACTGAGATCAGTCAGTTTTAATGAAATTAAATTATGCATAGCGTATAGTGAAGACAAAACACAATGTCCACGCATAAGGATGCGGGGTCGCACAAGGTTAAATTGCAAATACGAGATCTGAGAGCTACTGTGGAGCGGAAGATTTTCAGTGAAAAACAATGTGAATTTCGGTCTGTTCTTTACACAAAGCTCGTATGACTTAAGAAGACCTGGAATATAGCACACAAGTCATGTACAGTAGACCTTGTTATGGTGCTTTTTGTTACGTTTAAAACTTGACAGCCCCGGTCACCATTCACATTCATAGCATACATATCTTCAATGTAACATCTTTTGCAGTGTACGAAGAAAGAAAATCATACAGGTTTAGAACAACATGACGGTGAGTAAATTAATTTTCATTTATTGGGTGAATTATACCTTTAAAACAAAACAAAGGCTTTGACTTTCTCTTTCTCTCTTGGGGGTTAAGAGCTGAGAGAACAGGAAGGAAGGCGAGCAAAGCTCAGAGGGCAGAGTAAAGTTAGTGGGTGTTTCCAGTGCGGTAGAAGTGGGTAACAAAATGGATGATATATAAAAGAGAGTCAGAAGAATCTGAAAAGGAAAGAGAATATATATATATATACATATATATTCCTCTGCCTTCGGAACTGTGGTAGATGAACTCAAATGTTGAGACACCAATAAGAAGAGAGAACAAGAGAGAGTGACAGACTGAGAGACAGAAAGCAAAGAATAAAAAGAAAAGATCACTGACACAATACAAGGAGTTGGCATGTCTTAATAATCATAAAATTCTGAGGTAACGTAAATATACAGAAGGATCAATAGATTATTATTTTCAGTGTCTGTGAGTAGTGTCTAGGGATGTACGTTCTCACAGACTTCATGTGAATGTACACAACAACTATTTCCAACAAGACAGTACCAAAACAGACTATAGCCAGGACGAAGATGGAAAAAAGAAAATGCAAGAAATGCCCAAAAGGTGAGAGTTACGTTTTATAACTTGCTTTGTTTTGTTAGCATAAATATGTAATTTCATATGTGATTAAACTAGGAGCTTGATACAGTTGTACTCTACACTTGGGTTTGTTAGCCATATTTAATAATCAGTCTCCATTACAGAGTGTTTTAAGTGTTATCACTTGGATTATCATTCTATTTGGCACTACTGCTTTAAAAACACTTGTTAAAGTGGTTATAGTCTGTGTAAATCTAAAAGAACATTGTGAAACTAGGGGCAGTTGTTCTCCCTAAACTAATGTGTAAAAATGACTGTTCAAGGCTGATCTTTTGCTTTACTGTGACGTTTTTACAATGGTTTGTTGTTTTGCTGTGCTGTGTTAAGTTACATTTACTGTGTTGTGTGTCTGGGGTAATGTAGTGACAGAAAACGCCATACAATTGAGTGAAAGGCACTAAATTGGATGCAGGGTATTATTTTTTACTTTTCATATTGTGTTCATCGAGGTCAAAGCAGCCCACTCGAGTTTCTGCTAAGCACAGGAAATCCTGTACAGTGTACTGTGCCCATTCTGTCTGTGAACAAGGGAGAGATTTCAACAGTTCCTGGCATTTATGCCCACTAACCTAACACAGGTTATTGTATATTTGCAACAGTACTAGGTAGACTATTACAGAGTGGCCCCAAAAAGTATTGGAAACTTAAGACAAACTTAATCACTTTTTTTTTGCTTTAGATAACAAAATTTGTGGCATTTATATAAAACAAGATAGCACAATCTTTTTTTTTTTTTTTTAAAGCAAAACATTTCACAAAAGACACTTTAAATTGTAAAACAATAGATATTACTGTTCAAAATAAAGACAAAAAAGAACCTGTGGTTATGGTGCTAGGGCATTTCATACATCCACTTGAGACCAGTTGGTTAAAAGTAATAACAAAATGAAAATGAAATTCATTACATTTAATTTAGGCTTTAATGTCCAAATACCTTTTTAGGACCACTGTAAATTGGTGATGGGGAAAAAATTAATTTAGTGTCATAATGCAAATGACTTACAAATGATTTCCTCTGAATGACTGAGTCCTGTGAAAAATTTGAGCTTTCTTTCTTTCTCTCTCAGGGAAATACGTTTATACAATATGTAATGCTACATCGGACACAGTGTGTGAAACCTGCCAACATCACAGCTATATTGAGCAGGAAAACCTCATGATCAAGTGTCTGCCCTGCAGGGAGTGCTCCAGTAGTAATTTCACATTCAGTTACTCTTAGTACAGATATGCCACATATAATTTACAGGGAATAACATTTGTGTTTGTGTGTGTTAGACCATAATCTGATGACAGACAAAGAATGTGATGCCGACAGAAACAGGCAGTGCAAGTGTAAGCCGGGATTCTACTGCAAACACCCCACTGACCTATCCTGTGATTTCTGTGAACCAGTCTCCTGGTGCCCTCCAGGGAAAGGAGTCACCAGGCAACGTAAGTAATCTACCTCAGCTCTTTCTTTGTACCAGGGTACTCGTACCTCTTGTATTTTTAAACGTTTACAGATTTCACATTCATTATTCATTAAATGATAGGGAGAGAGAGAGGAGAAACATTAGGAAATGTTGTGAGCAAGATTCAAACTCGTGTCGAAACGTGTGGTAACCACTACACCGCAGTTCCAATATACAATGTATTTTCCTTTCCTACGGGTGGCGGGTGGTCTGGTATTAACTGAAGATATATTACAGACACAGACAGGAGAGACACAGAGTGCAGTGGCTGCCCAAAGGGAACCTACAGTGATGTGGACGACTACTTTTCCAGCTGCAAAAATCATACTAGGTGAGATTCAGTGAAGTTGATTGCAATAAACATTCAAAATATATAAGAAGATTGACAGAGACATACAGTATAAAACTTCACACAGCAGATGGGTATCACAACTGCACAAAATTCCTACTTACACTCTGTACAGACAGGAACAATTGACATAGAATCAGATGTGATTTGTAAAATTACCTCTTGTGAAACTGTCACCAGAACCACAAGTTTTTGACACACATTAGTGAGTACTTCCATGTCACACACAAGCATAAAAACAACACTTCTTGTCTTACTTTATCTTGGTTAAATTTCCACATTTATTACATGCAGTAAGGGAGACTGGGGCCAGTTGTGTAGTAGTGACTGAAGAGGTGGGCATACTGTGATTTTATTCCCTAGACTACACTACTGACTGGGGCTAATTGTCACACTACTCCAGTGAATATTTCATTTTAAAAGTACATTTCAATATACATAGCCACACACATAAAAGTAAATAATACACCATTATTCCCCAAGAAAACATTTAAAGTTCATTGAACACACTTTGACCCAATAGTGGGGCACGTTGTCACAGTGTAACCTGCAATTAAACAGCTTGTTGTAGACCTTCAGCAAAATTTAAATGGTAAAACAGTTATGAAACAGAACAATTAAAGAAACACAAGGTAATGTACATGAACATGTACAAAAATATCAAGCCACTGTTTTGGGCAACAAACATTGTAATTGTTAATTTGTATTCATTTGAAATATTGAAAATGCATACCAACTTTCCCAGACCTGACATTTCAACACAATTCAACTTTTTGGTTAAAATCTGTATACCTTAATTTTCGCCTTAAAGGAATGTTCCGGGTTCAATACAAGTGAAGCTCAATCATCAGCATTTGTGGCATAATGTTGATTAGCACGATAATTAATTTAGACTTGTCCCTCCTTTTCTTTAAAAAGAGCAAAAATCGAGGTTACAGTGTGGCACTTACAATGGAAGTAAATGGGGACGATGAAAGTGAATGGGGCCAATTTTGGGAGGGTTTAAAACCAGAAATGTGAAGCTTATAATTTTATAAAAGCACTTACATTAATTCTTCTATTTAAAGTTGTGTATTATTTGAGCCGTAAAGTTGTTTAAATCTTCATTTTTACAGTCATTTTAGGATTTTAGGTTTTGTTGACAGTACATTGTCATGGCAACGAAGTTGTAAAATTGGATATAACTTTACACAGAAAAGGTTAGCAAGTGATTTTATCACACTAAAATCATGTTAACACACATTGTTTACATCTTGTGGCTAAACATTTAAAACAGTGGGTATTTAAAAAAAAAATTGGCCCCCATTCACTTCTATTGTAAGTGCATGACTGTAACCCAGATTATTTATTTTTTTCTCCCTAATTTGGAATGCCCAATTCCCAATGTGCTCTAGGTCCTCGTGGTGGCGTAGTGACTCGCCTCAATCCGGGTGGCAGAGGAAGAATCTCAGTTTCCTCTGTGTCTGAGACCGTCAATCTGCACATTTTATCACGTGGTTTGTTGAGCGCATTACCGCGGAGACCTAGCACATGTGGAGGCTCATGCTATTCTCGTGACATCCACGCACAACTCATCATGTGCCCCACCGAGAGCGAGAACCACATTATAGCGACCACGAGGAGGTTACCCCAATGTGAGTCTACCCAGGTTGCTTAGGAAGCCTGACTGGAGTCACTCAGCACACCCTGGATTCGAACTTGCGACTCCATGTGTAGTTGTCAGCATTTTTACGCAGATTTTTGGGTTTTAAACTATGTGTTTGAAACAACATGCAAAACCTCTGCAAAAGGAAACACATATGTGTGATTGGACTTTGGACTCAAAACCTTATAGTTCCTAAGATATAGCCCTTGTGACAACTAACCCCTGTCTCCCCTATATCTAATCTCATTGTTTATTCCTGTTTATACCTTATTTGTTTAAAAGAACAGATAGAGAAGGAATTAATAACTTTTATATAATTAACCTATACTGGATTCACAAGAGTATGTCTGATGTCATTCTCCTACACAAAATAAGACCACAATTCTTTGATTCCATTTAAAAAAAAAGTTTAGAGGTACATAAAGGAGTATGGGTGTGGGAGGTTATAGCTTTCTTTCTCAACCTCTCTCTGACACACACGCATACACATTCACTTACAAAAGTTTCTCTCCCTTTTGCTCAACACACACATATGCACAAAGGGTTAAACCAAAAGTAAACAAACACAAATTACATTTGTTAGTTGACATTAAATACTTTTGGGAAGTTGACATGTGTGACATGCTATACTGCATCTAAACCTATTCTATTATAATTATAATGCATTTTTATGGCATCATATTAATTGAGAGACTGCATGGAATAGCTATACAGTACTTAAAAAAATTATTTCAGACTACACGACCATTTAAAATGAACTAAAAGGGGGTTAAAAAGGTGGAAAAACTTAAGAGAAATAGTGAACAGTCACAGCACATATAAAATACACTTTTCCAGAAACATTCATATTCATTTGAATGTAAAATCGTGATGTTGATTAAAAAAAAGTTCATTGATATGAATACATGAAATACCCATATATATATATATATATATATATATATATATATATATGCTAAATGTAATTATAGCACATCATGTTCCCCAGTTGAACTTTGATGTAATCTTGACGCAGTTTCCCCTTTCTTAAGAAACTCTGAGCTCATCTGTCTGTCTCTGTCATTTTACAGTTGTGAAGCTCTGGGTCGAGATCTGAATGCTCCTGGGACTGACACAACAGATGCTATGTGTGGAGATTTTAAAGCATGTAAATGTGAGCCTCCAAATCTCTTCTGGAAGAATTAAGATTTTCCAGAAAACCACACAAAGTTCACAGTATTTCTACAATCAAGCAAATAAATTGATTTATAGATTTAAAATAAAGTATGAGTAGAAAAGGAGTAGAAAAAAAGCAGAAAAAATCCACACACCCTTCTAACTGGACCAGGCCTTTCTGGAATAATTTCCATATGTCCTTAGTTCACTATTTCTCCTCTATTTTCAGCTTGTCCTTGGATGTTACCTGCTAGTCTATGGGCAGGGCTAGTCGTTACTTCCCTGATTATATTTTTGGCCCTGTTTATCATTTACTGGAGAACCAAACGTCAGTCACATACATCAGGTAAGTGGTAGTTTTTGTCTGTCTTTGCATGTGCATGAAGATTCTCATCTAGACCAGTGTTGTCCAGAATTGTATTCCATTTAACTGATATCATAATGGGTATAATTTAGCATAATTAATTTGATTAAAGGCCATTGATGGCCATTATTACAATGATTCACTTAAAAAAAGAAAATCAATACTGCATTTGGAAAACAGACTGACTTAATAGCTTCTCCCTTTAATGAGACACAAAGCTTGTTGGTCTTTCACAATTTTTTTATAGTTTTGGGGGCAATCACAGGAGAAACTTTCTTGAGAAAGACCTAACAGATAATTTATTTAATCTATATACTATTAAAGGAATAGTTCACCCAAAAATGAAAATTCTCTTATTATTCACTTACCCTGATGCCATCCCAAATGTGTATGACTGTCTTTCTTCAGCAGAACACAAATTAAGATTTTTAGAAAAATGTTGAAGCTCTGTGGGTCCTTTTAATGTAAGTAAATGGGTGCCATCAGGCTGCTGGCTATTCGATGGTCCAAAAGGCATATTTAGGCAGCATAAAAGTAATCCACTTGACTCCAGTCGATGAGTTAATCTCTTCTGAAGTAAATCGGTAGGTTGGTGTAAGAAACAAATCGATTATTAAAATATTTTTAACTATTAATCGTTGCTTCCGCCCAGTGCTGTATTTCTGTTTGAAATTAACTAAAGCCGCCTTTTAGCTGTCTCCAACATTCGCATACGACTGTCGTATTTCTCTCCCTAGTGGTAGTCGTGATGAATTGTCATTTTGCTTGCAATGGATTTTGTTAACTGAAGAAGCTCCCAACGGTTTACCTCAGAATGACATTACTCTGTGTGATTTTGTTGAGCAGATGAATGAATTCAATAAAATTCAGGATTAATATTCACTCAGTATTTATCATTATTACTGTTTTTATAGTTAATATTATGATAAATAACAGCAGCAACAACTCTAATTCAGCAAATATGAATCAGAAATTCATAGATGGGATAAATGACACATGTACACATTTAATCACACGTTTACTGTAATTCCAAAAGCTTTTTGTGATATTTGCAATGTAAACAATCATTTCTGACTTCTACTTTATTAATTGTCCAAAATACAGAAGTAGCAGGCATTTAGAAAAATGTTTAGGACAAAATCTGTTGATATTTCTCACTTTGCGCTGATAGTTTTGCATGAATACATCACTTCCAGTCGGGCGGGCGCATACGTCTAGTCACACGAGTTGAAATATTTTAACGCAGCCGAGGCACAAATCGGATCCGAAAATGTTGCATCAGGAGACAGTCAGAACCTCACGCAGCCCTGTGCGACACTCCGTTTGAAATGAATGGCTTCCAGTCTTCTGTTATTTGTGGGATGCAGTGAAAAGGCGGCTTAACTTTAGTGTGATATTCGTTCCTCTGTTGTATAAAAAGCGCATGCTTCCGACTTCTCGCGTAAACACGCCATTTCGCTTACGTCACTGATGCCTCGACTGCTGGCAGGAAGCGTTTTTTTTTTTTTAAAGTTAATAAAGTTTTAATAATCGATTTGTTTCTTACACCAACCTATCAGTTTGATACAGAAGACATTAATTGATCGACTGGAGTCGTGTGGATTACTTTTATGCTGCCTAAATATGCCTTTTGGACCATCAATTAGCCAGCAGCCTGATGGCACCCGTTTACTTGCATTAAAAGGATCTATAGAGCTTCAACATTTTTCTAAAAATCTTAATTTGTGTTTTGCTGAAGAAAGACAGGCATACACATCTGGGATGGCATAAGGGGAAGTGAATAATGAGAGAATTTTCACTTTTGGGTGAACTAATCCTGTAAGTCGTAATTTTTTGTTTTCCAGGTAAAAAAAGCAAAATCTTTCCAAGCAGCCTACTCCTTGAAACCTGACTAAGTACCCCCTTGGGTACACGTTGGGAATCACTGATGTAGATCATTGAAGAATGTTTTCTCAAACTTATTCAGGTGTTCAGCCTTTTAGATAAAGGATGAAAAACTTAAATAATTGGAAAAACTTGATACTTCTGAAAAAAAGTATTTAAGTCTTAATCCACTCACTAAACTTCAAGTTTAATGCGTTTTTAAGAGATATGTTCAAACATTAAAACACTAATGATAAAAGACGTTTGCTTGATCTCAGCCGAGTCTCGTACATTCTGCACAGATGGACAGTTAAACCAAGCTGACATCAGATCAAGTCTGTGGGTTGCAGAGCTGCGATAGGCGAACAACATTTCGCATTACCATAAATAAAAGGGTCATTTTGCGTAACGGCAGGTCTGAATGATGGGAAACCCCAAACTCTGTCTCACACACACACAGACATACACACACATTAACATACAAACATAGATGTGTACTTACACACACACACACACAATTCCCAGAGTTGCTCTGCTGGTCACTGAGTGATAGACTGCCCTGCAATAATTTGATATTTGTAATAATACCTCTGCTGGTGTCACTGATTAACATCAACAGCGAGGATGTTGGGAACATAACGAAACACACAAACCGTCACACGTTTCTATGCTGTATGCTTTGTCAATAGCTTTCTGCTCAGTGCACAAGATGCTCAAGATTAAAATGCTGCTGGTAGACCACATCCTTTCAGTTGAGCATACACATGCACAGGCTTATATTATTGAGGTGTAGATTGCACAAACATGCTTTCTTAAAAAGTATCAGACACATATGTTGCAGAAAGTAAAACACTGAGTACTGTAAATGACATCCAACTCTTGCATTATCTCCAACTCTCTAACGTGTGTGCTTGTGTGTGTATATATATATATATATATACACACACACACACACACACACACACACACACACACACACACCAATCAGCCACAACATTAAAACCACCTACCTAATATCGTGTTCAAACCCTCGTGCCGCCAAAACAGCACCAACCCGCATCTCAGAATAGCATTGTGAGATGCTATTTCTCTCACCACAATTGTACAGAGCGCTTGGTTCGAACTGACTTTGTCAGTTTGAACCAGTATGACCATTCTCTGTTGACCTCTCTCATCAACAAGGCCTTAGTTAGAAGGTTGAAGCAACAAGTTACTGATTAAAGCTCACCCAAAAAGGAAAATTTGTAATTTATTCACCCTCATTTTGTTCCTAACCTGTATGGTTTTCTTTCTTTGTAGACCATTGTAACAGGGTTCAATGGAAAGGAGGAGGTGGGAACCTGACAAAGCATAAAAGTAATATTTTAATAAACTCAAACACAAAAACACACAAACATAAACACATACAGGGCAGCTGCCTGTAGCTCTCTCTCTCCCGAACTGCCGCATCTCGTTGCACTTATCCCTCTACTCAGCTGATTAGCCCGATTGGGGGCCGGGCGTGCGTAGTCACGGCCCAGCCCCTCCCTCCTCCTTGTCACAACCATAAAAAAAGATGTTATGTGGATGTTTATGCTGCTCTTTTCCATATAATGAAAGTGAATGGTGACCAGGTGCTGTCAAACTCCAAAAAATTCCAAAAAAGTACCATAACCAGTAGTTCATACAACTTCTGCTCTATATTCTAAGGGCCTCATGTTAAAAGTGCTATATCTTAAGCGCAGCACTATGCAATACCTCATACACGCAAAGTCAGTGGGCATGGCCATAAAATTTTGGAATTTTTTTTTGTGCAAGCATGTGCTAAGTCTAGGCACAAGTGGGTCGAAAAACTGCATGAGCAAAGCGCTAATGGGCTGGGTAAAGTGCAATTTAATTCTGAGATTCTCCAGTTATTGCACCGTCGGCGTCCTATTACATATTTAATTCCTGGTCAATCACCAACAATATAGACAAAGACAGCAAATTCATAAGAAGCTGGTAGTTTAAATAGGGTGTATGCAATCCATTAGAAGAGTTGTTGTTTAATGTCAGGCATAGCTCTATGACAGTGACATGCTCCTAATATAAGCTTGGAAAATGTGGTGTTTGTCAGAACTAAATGGACGTAAGCTTCATTACATTATAGAGAATGTAAGTATAATTAATCACATTGATCTACTGATCCACAAATCATGGCTAGTGATAATAGTGATTGTCAGGGACGTAATTTGATGTTCCACTGCATTTTCAGAGTTTGGACATAAACTTTATAACCACCTGATCTCCAAACTGTAATCTGCTAATGCATTAACTGAGTTTGCGCTAAGAATAGAAGTGGTTCTTAGACATCTTAGCGCAATTACCTATTTCTCAGGAAAATAGCATATTGCACTTTGCGTCACTTCATTTACGTACAATACACCTACACCCACTTGTGCTGGCATGAAAATTATGCTTAGAATTAGTGCTTTAACAAAACTGGGATAACAGCGGTATGGTCATTGATCGTTGCACTGCACCAAGCACAGTCATTAAAATAGAGCCCTAAGTTTTCTGAAGTCATATGCGGAACAGACAAAAATGTATGTTGTTAATCACTGAAAATCTTCCCCTCTACCGTAGCTCTCAAATGTTGTTTGTGCAACTTGAATATGCACATTTAAATTTGGCATATCACATGATTTCAAACCTGCTTGACCTGTCATATCTGAATATAAACAAACGTGAATGAGATTTGAGAGCTGTGGCAGAAGGGAAGATTGTCATTAAATAATGACTTTTGGGAATTTTGTCCTTTTCCTTAAAGCGTATTGCTTCAGACGACTATATATAGGGCACTAGTCATATGAACTACTTGAATTGTGCTTATTGCCCTTTTTGGTGCTTGACAGTCCCTGGTCACCATTCACTTTCTTTGTATGGAAAAGAGCAGCATCAACATTCTGCCAAACTTCTCCATTTGTGTTTCACAGAAGAAATAAAATCATACAGGTTTGGAACGACATGTAACTGTAAGTCACATGTCATTGTAAATTATGAAAATGTTCATTTTTATCATCACAATAAAAGGGAAATGTCACATAAATCAAGCACTGCAGAAAGAGTCCAACTTGTGTGTGTTTTTGTTGTTTTTTAACGGCTTGTAAAGTCATCTAATAATGTGTGTATATGTTTGTTCTTAGTGATTATTTCAAAGTATTCAAGATCACCCGTACTTACTCCAGACATCCTGAAATACCCTGTAGACTGTAGCATGGAGAAAAGTGCAGAATGTCAGCAACACACACATACAGGTAAAACGCCCACTTTCTGTTAAAAGCATGTGCAAAATGCATTGTCGTTCTGCTTTTCTCCCACATACATACATGTGTTCTTGTATTTGCTTATTCTATATGCACGCCTCTCATTTTTGTGGGAGGTATTTTTGCCTCTCATTTATGTAGATATTCAGTTCACAGGAAGTTCCTCTGGCTAACCTTTAATCAGTCACTTTATTTCTAAACTGCAAGGCAGCTCTCACATATTTCGAAAAGCAGAAGTCACATGGTGCACTCTGTATGTGAAAACATTTTATTTAAAACCTTGAACGTGAAATGTATTTGTACAATCTAATATTGATTTAAACCCAAATAAGATTAAGTGCTTCCGACAGCCTCCCGGTATTACATATAGCTACAGTAAAACTGTATCTCTAATAATATTTCTCTGAGGCATGTGACCTGGACAGATAACATTCAATCACACCACTGTAGACTCTTACCAATCATTCCCACAGAACGCATTATACATTCAGGAGAGTTTCGAAATGAACAGCAACCAATTTTTTTGTAATTATTTCAACTATGACTTTGCATCACCGTATAAATGATTACAAAGTTTCCTTTGACCTCTTCTGATCTTATCGGCTCAGAGACGGAAGGGTACAGACCACACAAGTATCGTCTTTCACTGCGTGTCATAGATGCTAATGAGGTTTAGCTGTATTGGCCTCCCACGACACCTACACGTTCCTCCTACACATAATTTAGTGCGGACGATTAAGTCTTTGATGTGTCAACTGAAACACAGGGTCTGATTCACATGCCGTTGTGAAACCAGTCATCATATTGTGACAAAAGGGTTATAGTTTCCGGTTTGTAAAGTAAACCGCTTTTGCTGGTTTCTCAGGATATCGCGAGTACACTCTCATCAGAAACTGATTACACCTGGCGTGGACATTTTTAATCGTGATTCAAAATTGGAAAATCTTTTAGAATGTATTTGATCTCATTGAAACAAACGTGTTAAATTAGCTCTTTTTAATAGCAGCATCTCAAATGAAAAAAAATCTTGAATATTTCAAGTTTCTTTAATAAAATTATGTATTTTAAAATGGCTGTAGCTCTTTGTCATCTATTAAGACAAAGTTAATCATCGTTAGTCATGAAACCACTTCAATAAATGTAGGCTATTACTAGGCCCTATATTAAATGTGTTAATGTCATTACTATAATGTTATTAAAAACCTTAAGCGTGTGGAGTTTAAAAATATATTTTCTAGCTGTATTTTTACAGTTCAGTGAATCATGTTCAATAGTGATTTTATCTGATTTTTTCATCAGTTCACAATTACACAAAGTTGGACTGTAAAACACAATGGGATTGTGAAGCCCTGCTGTTGAGGACAGTGTCAGAGAAAAACAGCCAATCCACTGCTGCAAATGGATGTACAGACAGCATCGTGTGTCCCTCCATATATCAATCAGAGCCACAGGAGAGTGAATGGAATGATTAACTATGAGTATAGAATGATTTATTTTATCAATGTGTATAAGCTTTACACCATATGTCTGGTAAAACATATTTGTAAAGAAACAGACTTTGTTTTTCATTTATTAAAATATGCAACACATTTAACCTGGATAAATGAAAACCTTCACACTGCATTATACAGTATGGACTCTTCTCAGCAAATAATGAATATAGCATCTTTAGTCCTGTACTTAAGATTTTTGCTTAGGATTGTTTTGTTTTTGTGATTGCTACATTTGATTCATAAACACAAAGAGATCAAATTTGGTGATGATGTGTTTGAATAAAACCCCATGATAAACAAGCAAAGGGATGAAGACTGTCATGATGTCATTCCACGGTCTTACCAGAAGATGTCGCAGTGGAGCATATTTGCCATAGCGAATATTCTTATTCCATAAGAAGAAGAAAAGGTCTCTTGTCGCCCCTTAGTGGTCATATAACAGCTTTGCAGAGGGGAAGACATTAAAAAGTGCAACGCTTAAAAAGCATAAACTAAATAAACTTATACAACAGCTATATAAAACTGTTAAGTAGTAGATGACTATTAGCCTACTGTTGCTAAGTCAAGTAATCAGAAACAAAACATTTGCACACCCATCTGATTTTATGGTAATATAAACCATTGTATCTTGTAGTGGACAATGTAATGACATTACGTTTAGACCATACATATATAGGTAATTTTATGCAATGTTGACTAGTGTAGTCCATTAATCATAATCAGTTAAACAGATTTAACAAAGCCATTACAGAATATTTAACATATTCCAGTTTAGTAGCAGGAAACTTGATGTTAAATAGGCCTAGAATTTTGGAATTAAAATTCAAGAGTGCAAACTACCTGACTAGCTAAGTGCAAAAGCACTGGATTTTTTAATCACTACTTTTGCATAATGCAAATATAACGGCATAATATATTTTTAGGATTTTATGAATCCAGCCTGAAACTGGTCCACTGCTTTACAGTACCATTCGCTAATGTTCTCAAGGGTCAACAGTGCTCTACTGTGGCCTCATCTCATTCTAACTTTTGTTTGGATTTCAAATGTGAGGGAGGGAACATTTCACAGAGGTGGTCTCCATTTAAACACTATTTGCTGCTGACTGGGGACAGATCTCTGTGGCGACATGGCCTCTTTCTAAGTCCAGATCTCCAAGAACACTCTGAGCTTAAAACCCCCAGCAAGCGGCCCCTCTCTTTCTCCTTTTCGCTATCCTTCACTCAGACTTCTTAAAGACTTGCTTGGCAGTTACACCCTGCGCCCTCAACTCCTGCAGGGAGAGAGAAAGAGGGATGAGGGAGAGAAAACAATATGGAAAAAGTACATTCTGAGAGATTTAAGGATTGGTAGTAGCCCAGTGGTAAAAGCTGAGGCTCAATCTATGAACTGAAGAGCCCAATCACCACTGTGTTTTTGAACAATTCTTTGAGACCCAGGTAGCTCCATGGAGACTATCCCCGAAATGAATGTACTGTATGCTATTTTGAATTAAAAGAGCTGTTAAATGACAAGCAATCAATGGAAAGGAACATGCCAGAGGGATAGGAAGATTTCCAAAAAAGAATGTGCCTAAACCAGCTCACAGAAGGCCTTCTGTCTCAAAGTTCTTACTTTAATCCACACCTCTCCATCTCCTCTTTCACCAACCCTTTTTCCATTTTGTCATCTTGGATCTTTTCACTTGTGTGGTCTATTTAGAATGGAAGTGAATGGGGCCAGTTTATGAACTTTAAAATACACATTGTTTCAAAAGTATAGTCAGAAGATGTAAACAACATGCATGTTAATATGATTTAAGTGTGATAAAATCGCTTATAAACCTTTTCTGTGTAAATTGCTATCCAGTTTTTCAACTTTGTTGCCATGACAATGTCACACCATAAACCCTGAAATGACCTTAAAAACAACAATTAAAACAACTTCACAGTTCAAATAATACACAAGATTTCACAGAAGAATTAATGTGTGCTTTTATAAAATTATAAGCTTCACATTTCTCTAAACCCTCTAAAAATTGGCGCCATTTCACTTCCATTGTAAGTGCTTCACTGTAACCTTAAAAAAAATAAAATTAAAAAATTAAAAAATTAAAATAAAAAAAATTAAAAATGAGGGATGTTGAAATATTTTTTTGTATTAAACAACATTATGCTGCAAATGCTGTCGATTGAGCTTAACTTGTATTGAACCCGGAATATTCTTTTAAAGAAAAAAAAAAAAACCCTGTACTTTATTCACTATATTTGTAAGCAGGCCTAATTCATAGGTTTCTGCAGCTGTGGTACTAAAAAAATAAACCTCCTCAAAGAATAGCACTCCCATTTTCTTCTGTTTTGTGGAAAATCCCTCAGAAAATTGTTGTAGGATTCTGTTTGAACAATTCAAGTTTTTCCAGTTGAGTTACCTTTCATAAGATTTCTGCAAATACTAGATAAGACATGTTGGATGATGCTACATGAACAAGATGTAATGCTGTTTGCATGGCCCGGGATAAGCCTCAATTTCTTACCAAATGGAGAATGTTTCCCTCCAACCAGTGTGTCCACCCCCTACCCTCTTTCTCTCCTCGCTGCACGCACACCAATTTATCACCGTCCCAGTCCACTGTAGTCTGAAACATGTGGACAATATTACTCATTAGCAGCACACATACGACACTTTCCCACAGTCCTTTTGTCTGGCTTTTATTACTTCAAAAGGAGCACATGTTCTCATAAATACATCACAAATGAAACAAAAAAAATAAAAATAATAATTTAAAAGCAAAAAGCCAGTAAAAATCCCACATACCTGGCACTTTCGCCCATCAACCGGCCCAAGGTCCTCTGTGAATTCCTGTCCCAGAGTGAAATCCATGTCGAAGTTCCTAAAGGTAGTGGCTGTCTTTATTTTCATTTTGCCGGTGTTCACATCATGCTCAATATGTTTACTGGGTTTCAGAATGCAGACGATTTTCCTTAATGCATAATTAACATCTAAATGTGAAACATTACAAAAACAGACATGGTGGAGAGAGAAGGATGATGGAAGAGATTATTACATGATATGATGACAGATGCGTAATGTTAAAGTAATGCACATTGGCAGTGCTCAGACATTCAGATTCAGTTTTCCATTTGTATTCTTTACACATTAAAATGTTACAATCTTGTTTATGCTTTCTTCCCCCATGGCAATTAAAGTAATACTTCACCCAAAAATAAATATTATCTCGTCATTTTCTCACACCCCATGCCATCCAAGATGTGTATGACTTTCTTCTGCTGAACACAAACAAAGATTTTTAGAAGGATATTTCAGCTGTGTAGGTCCTCACAATGCAAGTGAATGAGTACCAACATTTTGAAGCTCTAAAAAGCACATAAAAGTAATCCATACGACTCCAGTGGTTAAATCCATGACTTCAGAAGTGACATGAAAGTTATGGGTAAGAAACAGATCAATATTTAAGTCTTTTTTTTTTTTTTTTTTTTTTACAAAGAATTAGCCTCCCTGCCCTCTAGGTGGAGATATGCACGAAGAATGCGAATCACCAAAAACATATGCAGGGTTGGGAGGGTTACTTTTGAAATGTATTCCACTACAGATTACAGAATACATGCTGTAAAATGTAATTTGTAACGTATTTCGTTAGATTATTCAAGGTCAGTAACGTATTCTAAATACTTTGGATTACTTCTTCAGCACTGGTAGATTTTTTCACTTGTTTTGACTATAAGAACTCTGCCACTACAGTAAGACAAAATACACATGTTAAAAATACATTCTCTGAAAAACCTAAATATCTTATGCAGTGTTGTTTCTAAAACAAGATAAATCTAATTGAAATTAAGGATTTTTGGATGTTTTAACATGAAAACAATAAAAAAAAATTATCATCAAGAATCTGATTTTTGCCCTAATATCAAAGGTCTTACTAGAAAAGAAGAAATTATTATCCAACGTGAATTTTCTTGATAAAAAAATATGAGCGTGCCTGGTAACATGTGCATGTAAAATGGCTAGAAATAGCATTTTAGCTTAGCATAATGCTGACAATTTACACAAGGTTTATTTCTATTTCTTCTGCTCCAAACTTACTTCAAACTTACTTCTCTGTCTGCTCGTATGAATGTAACACATCATAAGAAAGTGTTTCACCGCTGTTCAAATGCACTTTGGATCGCATCATTTATATGTATAAATGTTTTCCATCTGAAAGGACTAAATATTAAATGAAACAAATGACAATAAAATGCAAAGTAATCTCTTCAGTAATCAAAATACTTTTTGAATGTAACTGTATTCTAAATACCAATTATTTAAATTGTAACTGTAGTGGAATACAGTTACTTATATTTTGTATTTTAAACACGTATTCCCATTACTTGTATTTCGTTACTCCCCAACCCTAAACATATGTGTGTATAACTGAAAGTGGAGATTTATTGTGTAAAAAAAAAACAAAAAAAAAAAAAAAAAAACAACTTAAATATTGATCTGTTCAGAACATATGGATTTAAACACTTGAGTCGAAAATGTTGGCACCCATTCACTTGCATTTTGAGGACCAACACGACAGAGCTGAGATTCAATAACTTCATTTGTGTTGAGACGGAAGAAATAAAGTCATACATGTCTGGGATGGCATGAGGGCGAGAAAATGATGAGAGAGTTTTCTTTTTGGGTGAACTATTCCTTTAAGAAGATGATTATATTTCATTGAAGCAACGATTAAAGTAAGGCGTGTGACCGTTTTCATAGAGCTATGAGGACTGGTAGAGAGGGTAACAGTGAACACAATTATTAAGTAACTAAAAAAGTTAAAGGGGCCGTTCACACCGAACTCGTCTAAGTGTTCTCTGTGTAAACATGCGCTAGAGGGATGTCTTTGACTTTTAAACCGCGTCTCGAGATACTTGCGTTCTGATTTATTCGTTGTGATTCGTCTTGCTTTTTAGCGCAAGAACGCATTCGGTCTGAACGCCCCTTAAAATTGTAATTTGAGTGACTATGTTTGGTCGTGAATAGATTTATTATATTCTTGGACAAAATCAGTTGCGTTCACTCATCATTTTAACTTAGTTTTCCAAACTGTCAGAGAAAGAAAAGAAAAAGATATTCTTGCTTACCCAAAGCCGCCAGATATTCATCGAAATTGTCCTGGGAAACCATGTGGTAAACGCCAGTATAATCAGGTTTAGACATTTTCTCCGTTTTAGTTGCAAATTGACACGAATCCGGCTAAACGTTGTCTGATGTGTGGTTCTGTGGACTTTCCCTTTTGTTGTCCGTCCTGATCGCTATCCGTGTCTCCAGGCAGCGCTATCGCATCATTCGCTATTTAATTTGGTTATAAAGAACAGCGCAACTGACAAAACACAAATACTATCAGTGTAGAACAAAATGCAGAGCAGAATCAGAGCCGGAGAAGCTGCTCAGTGTTTCCGGGAATCTATTCCTTGATGTTCTGTTGCACACACAACAATGCTCTAAACCCGATCCACGGTTCGTCCTCACTCTGTAAGTAAACCCAAAAGTAGCCGTGACTCCTCCCAAACCAGCTCAAATCCGAACAAATCCAACCTCCTTACTGAGTTTTGGGCTGCACTGAGGGCATTAAAATATGCAAATGATGCTTAATCTTATTAAATATGCACACTTTTGCATATTAGAACAAAAGTAAGACAGCCTATAGCCCAAAGAAAATGTTGTAGCTGCTTTTTGTTTTAATGTGATCAACAAATAGTTTATATTTAACCAAACTCAAGAGGTTAGAATATAACGGATAGGCTTTTTAAAAAAAAATATAAAATGTCTCATAATTGTTAATAATAATAATAATAATAATAAATAAAAATAAAAAGATTAATTTTTCATCAGATCTTATATCTATTAGTGGTCTCTACTTATTAATATATATATATATATATATATATATATATATATATATATATATATATATATATAGTTTTTTTTATATATATATATATATAGCATTTACTACAGTATATGAGCAAAATACTGAGAAAAATGCCAACTGAAAGGTAAGAAGATAATAGGCTACACAATCCTAAAAAGCCTACCTGTTAATATATTTTGTTAGGTATTATTTTGAATGTTTTCTGACAGATTTGGTATGTTGAAGTTGCAAAATATTGCAAACAAAATACTGTTAAACAAAAACCTATTTGAATCTGTACCTCAAAATTAAACCAAGCTCTCTTTCTCTCTCTCTCTCTCTCTCACCAGGAGCGAATTATGACTAGCAAGTTATTTTTTGTAATGTACAGCAAACATGCAGTTTAGCAATGAATAGAATAATAAACTTTTTTGTTCGACAGCCCTTTTATACAAAGAATAAAATTTAACCATATAAAGCCTAACATATGAAATAATAGTCAGAAAATTATATTTTTAAACCTGTTTAAACCTATTTTTCTATAAAATAATGAAATTTGAAGCACGTGTTGTTTGAAATCAATAAATACAAATTTTGAAATATCAGTAACTAAATAAACGTTGTTAATTTTACTTTATCAAAATCAGCAAAGATTTCACATAAAAAGATGAGTGCATCAAAACATGATGGTAGCTATTTTGGAAAAATATATAACAAGGTCTTCTACTTCCAGTACAGCATGAATACTTTCACCAGGAGACAGCAGATATCTCATACACATCGTGATGATGATGTAGGCTTTAGAAAGTCTTAGGTAAGATTAAAGAGTTGCTCAAAATTTTTTATTAGAAACAAAATGGCAAAAGGGTCCTATAAGAGAGCTGGGGGCCCTCATAGTTACAGGGACCTGTTGAGGGGGCCTTGAATAAGCTGTGGGGCCCATATATTTACAACCTGGTCTCATAGTGAAAACATGTCTTTATATACATTTTTGCAAAACTTGTTATACGTGTCTCCAGGAACAATTCCCTGCAGTTTCCAGGAGAAATGACAATAGAGGTGCTACAAAAACTGTGTGTTTTATTCACTTTCACTCAAATCATGACTTAAATGGCTGATTATGACTTTATAAACACTTATTATTCTCTCTATTACTCAGACCATGTTATTTTATGATATTGACACACTTTTACTCAAACACATCTTTTAAAAAACAACACATTTTAAAACTTTTATTACAGACTCACCCACATATATACACATTCCAACACAGACAGCTTGTGCGGTAGCTCACCTGATAGGGCGTTGGACAGAGTCGGAGAAAGTTCAGCCATGAACTCAATCTGACACGTTACATTACAGAGTCATAGAAGCAGCACACAATGGGGTGGTTGCTTCAGAAAATGTGCTTTTTCATTTCACTTCTGCATTTTAAAACACTAATGGTTAGATTTAGGCATTGATAAGGTAAGGATGTATTTTTAACTTCTCATATATACAGTATTTTAAAACACTAGTGTTTAAGTTTAGGCCCCCCGGTAGTCAAGGGCCCCTGAGCACTGCCCTGGTTCATAATTCACCTATGTCTCTCACACACACACACTCTCTCTTTTTCTGTGGCCCACTTTGTTCTGTTGCTCACGCAGCGCTCTGTGAAGTTCATAAATTGCTCCTAATATTTTTTCCTGCTGTGCCTCGGTGTTAAATGGGGTCAGCACTGTATGGGGTTCACTGATCAAGAGCCATGTTTGACCCGTATGTGTACAGCTCTGTGATGTAAGAATATGAATGAGAAAGTTCCCTCTCACTGGCATCAGGCCAGGGTTTGTGCCTATCATCTCTCCAGGACATCAGCCTTTCATTTCAGCCTTACCGCTGTAATAATATCTAGGAAAACTGAACAATCTATGCAAACACATCTTCATTTTATTACCGCAGATAAATGTAATGGCCAGGGATAACTTTGAACAGCAGGACTTTTATTGAAACTGAGAACAACATGGGAGAAAGCAGATCATGGTTCCTTTTATATCAAATAAAACTACAAAAATACGGTTAATTTATTTGAACAATAATTTTTTGCTAAATAATAGAATAGAAATGTAGCAGGATTTGTTAAATACAATTATTTTGGCTTCTTGCAAAAACCCATGGCTCAGTTTTATTTCAAACAGTGTGTCTGTAAAACAGCTGAAGATTTATTTTAAAATAAGCTGTACAACAATGAAGTAAAATTAAATCTCATCTTTATTCTGTTTTATCGTTTTCTGACAGATCCACTCTTCTTATCTTCAGATTTCTGCTTTTTGACATCTTTCTTGCCCTTTGCTCCTATATTCTCATAAACCTCTTCATTTTTTCTGAAAAAGAAAGTATTACCGATTAATCACAAATATTTAGAAGTCCAGTCAAAAACATCCTTAATTCCAAAGAAGCAAAGGTGTTCAGAGGGATGTAAAGCCATCTGCAATGCCTGGATTTGCCTTCTTTTTAAGGGATAGTTCATCCAAAAAATTACTCACCCTGATGTCATTCTAAACCCTGTATGACTTTCTTTCTATGCAAAACACAATGGGAGAATATTTCAGTACAATGCCAGTGGACCGTGCCTCACTTTAAAAGCTTATAAAAGGACCCAAAAGTATCATAAAAATAGTCCAACTTGCATTATTTACAGCAGCACTAAAAACAAGTCAATTTCATGTGTGAACTTGCATGATACTATATGTTTCCATCCAAGTTATGAATTTAATTTATGCGCAATATAGGAATATCACAAAAATAATTAGCAAAAAAAAAAGCAGCATTTCCATCCCACATTTAAATGAACAAAATCCTCCTTCTGGGGATATTACCGTAAAATAAAAATGTAAATTGAAGTTGAAGCCACTGTGGCAATTTTATTAAATGTAATGAATTACTTTAGAGCATGCTGACAAAACACATTGATCTTCGTGTTTGCTAGCGTTCAGTGACAGGTGCCTTGTGTCTGGGAGTGAAAGTGTGTCAGACAGTTCTGGGAGGCCTGTCAAGTCAAGTCAGTTCGATTATATTTGTATAGAGCTTTTCACAACAGACGTCGTTTCAAAGCAGCTGTACAGGAAATTATGCAATAACAGAAAAAAAAATAGCAATAGTAGCCAATCATTTCCATGCCATGCTCGTGTCTGCCATTTCAAAACAACCAGAGCAACATTTCAGATGCTAGTGAATTGGGTATTCACATGACTTTTTTGATGCACATATATGGTATATATAAATTCTATGAACTCTAAGGTTATCTTATCCTTATTAAATAAAAAATGATCCTCAACAAGCAAGCATACATGTTTTCTGTGTGCATTTTGAGGATTTTATAAGCATCTTGGTGTTTCCGTCCAACATTTTTTATGTGATATCCCATAATTCACATAAAAATATGTGGATGGAAACTCGGCTAGTGCAAATGAGCTTCTCTCATTGGGCTCATGAATGTCTAACGGACGCCAAATTTTTCACTTTTCAAACTTTGTTTTTCTCCAAATCTATCATATGCACTCGGAAGACTTGGAATATGACACATGAGTTGCCTGGACTATGTTTATATACCTTTGGGTGCTTTTTTAAGCTTTAAAGTGAGTCACTATCAACTGCTATTGTAAAAGACAGGCTGTGGTATTCATTAAAACATCCCCTTTTGTGTTCTGAATAACAAAAAATGCATACAGGTTCAAAAGGAACAAAATGAAAATTTAAAATTTACTTAAATGACAGAATTTTAAATTTCTCTGTGAACTATACCTTTAAGGTTCTGTTAGATTTTAATATGTAGATATTCATGCCATCATGTTTTTAATAAGTGTTTTATTTTCAGTCCACAACAGATTAATGTTTCAAAGTTAGACAATTAAGTAAGAACAATTAACTGAACCAAAGTGAAAGAAAGAGAGAGAGAGAGAGAGAGAGAGAGAGAGAGAGAGTGAGAGAGAGACTTGACAAACATTGTCCTGTAAGCCAATGATTAGTTCAACTTACGGCGATTAGAACAAGGTCAAGCTGAAACAGTGCTCGATCTGAGATAAAATGCCCAACTCAATCCCTCTCTTTCTCTATTCAATGGGATGTTGCACAACAGTTCTAAGGCTTTCCAAATGCTTGCGTAAGAAAAATGGCCCGTGTGACAGAGAACTTTGAACCGTCTCCTTAACTGGTCATCGGTTTGGAGAAGATAAGGGGATGTGTGGGGAATGTTTCTGGACTGTTGTGGGAGTATTTGGGGATACAATGCAAGCATAAGTCTCTGACGCATAGGGCGTACTCACTTTGCAGAGGTTTTGCGACTGGCTTTCTTGTGTTTGGGTTGAATTGAAAGGTTTCCATACTCCGTTTCTGTTTCCTGTAACAGAAAGTGAAAAAATAAGAATCAGCAGCACTGAACACAACAGACTGGAGACATAGACAGAATCAGATATCATTCTTCTTGGTCTCTCTTCTACTTTTACAATTTTTACGTTGATAAGATATGATCATAATGTTTTCCCATATACTGTAGCTGATGATAATTGTCTAGTATTCAAAGAAACATACTATATACAAATACCCCCCCCACACACACACACACACACACACACACACACACACACACACACACACACAAATATGTCTTTCCATCCATTATTCCAGCTTTTGCCTCTTTCCCTCCAATCTATTTTAATAACATCTCACCATCATCCCCTCCACTCTCTTACCATGACAGCCTTTTGTGTGACCTTAGTGGACTCTATATACTGGAGCACAGCCAAGTAGATGAACTTGTACTGGGCTTCAGTCTGCACCATGCCGGACCGCTGCTCTCTAACCATCTGAATACACTTCTGGATGTCAATGTCACAGTCCAGACCTGACATCACAGTCAGACAACATCATCAGAACCATTTTCAAACACCAGGATGATTTGCATTTCAATATTTGATCTACAGATTAAGTCCTACCCTGAGGTGTCCAAGTGAAATGTGGTTGCAAGAAGCAAAAATAAGCCTCTTATACAATTTTAAGACAGTGGACAATGGACTAACTATACCAACACTGAATTATGTTCCTTATGCATTTCTGGATGGCATTGATTGGTGTAAAAAATATCTGGACCATCTGAATGGGATGGAGATTAGTCAAACATAGGACATTCACAGGTTATTTTGCCTTAATCAATTTGATTGCATTGCATTAACCCCTAACCTACAATAAAACTGATGAACCTCCTGCTGAGTGGGCTGATCTGTAAATCAAATAATCTCACAGCAATTTTAAAGATCTTCATCTAAAATCTGGTTTGTTATGGCAAGGTTTCATTATTGTTTTGAGATGAAAGTTAAAATTGGGACAGTGCTGACCACACAACCAAGGCCTGTAGAATTTATTTCAATGACTTTCATGTTGTCACCATAAAACAGCACAATCCCCCTGGAGCAAGTGCCTTGCTCAAGGGCACAATGGTGAGGGCTAATGTCTTGTTTCTGGTTGGTATTGGACCAGCAACCTCACGGTTACCAGCCTGCTGAAAGCAAAGTTTCTCACACAGGAATAAGGTTCCTGTAGCTAAATTGATAGAGCATGATGCTAACGATGCCAAGGTAATGGGTTTGATTCCCAGAGAACACACAAACTGATAAAATATATCCACACACACAGTACCTTAAATTTACTTACAGTATATATCATAAAGGGATAATTCACCCAAAAATGAAAATTCTCTCATCATTTACTCACCCATATGCCATTCCAGATGTGTATGACTTTCTTTCATCTGCTGAACACAAATGAAGATTTTTAGATGAATTTCTCAGCTCTTTTGGTCCATACAATGCAAGTAAATGGGTGCCAAAATTTTAAAGTTCCAAAAATCACATAAATCAGCATAAAAGTAATCCAGACGACTCCAGTGGTTTAATCAATATCTTCAGAAGAGAAATGATAGGTATGGGTGAGAAACAGATCACTTTCACTTTCTTCTTCTTCTTCTTGTGTTTATGGTGATGCACATTCTTCATGCATACCACCCCCTACTGGGCAGGAAGAAGAATTTCAAGCAAAAAATGACTTAAATATTGGTCTGATTCTCACCCACATCTATCATATCACTTCAGAAAATAGGGATTAAAACACTGCAGTAAAATGTATTACTTTTATGATGCTTTTGGCACCCATTCACTTGCATTGTATGGACCTACAGAGCTGAAATATTCTTCTAAAAATCATAATTTGTGTTCTGCTAAAGAAAGAAAGTCATACACATCTTGGATGGCATGAGAGTGAGTAACTGATTAGAGAACTATCCCTTTAAATGTCTGTCAAATGCATAAATATTATATAAATGTAAAGGTACAAAAACCTACAGCGCCAGTGCTGTAAACTCACCTTTAGCATCAATTATCTCTAGAAGCATGTCGATCACCACAATGGTTCCTGTCCGTCCAATACCAGCACTTAAAAAACACATTAAGAAACAACACTCTGAACTCTTTATCATGCAGCTTGTAGAGGTCATGAGATACTGAGTGTTCCAGAGTACATTAATAATAAAGAGTAAACAGACTATTAACGTTTATTGTACAAATTTAGTGATCATGGAAAGTTTAAGCATTTACTATGATTACTTTTTGCTGAGTGATGTGACTACTGCATAAACCTCCCTGCTTAGGCTTTTTTTTTTTTTTTTTTTTTTTGCATGTAATGCATTATAAACTAAAGAAGAGGAGTACTTGCAATTCTGCCTTTGCATGCCAAGACATTCAAGAACAAAGAGAACAGAGAATATTCACTTCCCTAGACCATTTATACTTTGGTGCTCTGTTGTATTTGGCTCAATCCACCAGTGGCCTGAGTTTAATGCACCCCATTGTTAATCTCCTAGTATGTGAATCTGAGGGGTTAGATTAAAATGATAAAGTAACAATTGTCTTAGTTACTACCATCATCTGTGTCTAGACATACTGAATAGAAATACATCCCAAATTACTCTAATCACTAGGCCTGGTTTACAGATGTTCAGTGTCCAACAAAAAGGTAAAGATTTACAAATGTCTACCAGTCAAAAGTCTTCAAAACTACAAAATGACACAAAAGGAAGTAAGAAAATTATGTAGTGACCAAACATTTCTATATTACAGTAATGAAAACTAACTTCACAAGGTATCCACCGGGGATGCTTTTAAACAGGATGTATGCTGGGTACTTCTTGGCAATGTTTCCTTCACAATCTGGTCCAACTCATTCATATATATATATATATATATATATATATACTCACATTACCGGTCAAAAGTTTTGAAACACTTGACTGAAATGTTTCTCATGATCTTAAAAATCTTTTGATCTGATGGCGTGTGCTTAAATGTTTGAAATTAGTTTTGTAGACAAAAATATAATAAAAGTTTTTGAAATTGATGACATGGACCAAATAATAAAGAAAAGCAGCCAATAAGTGCCCAACATAGATGGGAACTCCTTCAGTACTGTTTAAAAAGCATCCCAGGGTGATACCTCAAGAAGTTGGTTGAGAAAATGTCAAGAGTACATTTCTGCAAATTCTAGGCAAAGAGTGACTACTTTGAAGATGCTAAAATATAACACAGTTTTGATTTATTTTGGATTTTGTTTAGTCACAACACAATTCCCATAGTTCCATTTATGTTATTCCATAGTTTTGATGACTTTACTATTATTCTAAAATGTGGGAAAAAAAAAAATTATAATAAAGAATAAGTGTTTCAAAACATTTGACCGGTAGTGCATATATATATATATATATATATATATATATATATATATATTTATTATTTTAATTTTTAATTTATTTTATTATTGAAATGTGGCACATTTATATTTGTCTACAAAACTAATTTCAAGAATAATCCTTTTTACGATAATGGGAAACAAACCTTTGACTGGTAGTGTATTTTTTACATGAAACCTGACAAACTTCATGAAGCTCATGAAGCCCCCAAGTGGAAGAAGAGGTAATCAGGGGCTCTTTTGTTAGCAGATGAGTACCTGCAGTGGATGACCATTGGTCCAGATGTGGAAAATTCATGCTGTTTGACGTTGACCTGCTCCAGAAAGCTAAGCACTCCACCTGGCTCCTGTGGCACACCGTGATCCGGCCAGCTCAAATATTGGTAGTGCCAAATGGTCCGTGCTGGCTCGTTCTGGAATCAGAAAAATAAAGAGAGAGAGGGGCTACATTAATGCATATAATTATCACATCTTAACAAGTGCACTAAAGATTCATTTTTGAATGTTAATGGTAGCCACATTTGTTACTTTAAGACACAGTACTGACAACATAAAACTGAAAGGAACAGAGTGACATACAGGGACAGAATCTGGGCCACAGGTGCTATACAGATAAATGTGCTGTGTGTTAGTGTGAATGTTTGCACAGATGTATTGAAAAAACACAGTTCTTACCCGATGTGGAGCTGTGAGCTCCATCAATCTGACCTTATAATCGGTGGCATCTTTCTCAGACAGTAAAGTCACTATGTATCTGCCTGCTTCCTTGCTCTCTCCTTGAGTTGTTGGCCAGTAAGGCACACACTTATTCTGCAGAGAGCACATGTCATTTTGTTCATTTTACAATAGGGAAATTGTTGGTGTACATTAATAGAAAATATTATAATACGAACAGAAATATTACACTTGGAATCATACACTTTGTACTATTTTTTTTAACAGCATGGATGTAAGCATTTTTTAAAATACTTTTATAGACTGCACTGACAAAAAACAATTTCTACTGACAAAATATTTAAGAGCTTAGCATTGCTAAAAAAAATATATATATTTTTTTTTTTTTATTGTATATAAAAAATATACAATATATTGTAAAATATATATATTTTTTTTTACTTTAGAAATTTCCATGACTTTCCAAGACTTGTTTTATTTTTTTTTAATTTACATGACTTTGCCAGGCCTGGAAATCACTTGTCACACAGGAATTTAAGATTTTTCATTAATTATCCAGTAACATTTTAAAATAAGGTTCCATTTGTTAACATTATTTAACAACATTAGTTAACATGAACTAACAATGAACAATATTTTTACAGCATTTATTAATTTTGGTTAATGTTAATTAAAACATATACTAATACATTTTTAAAGTTGTATTAGTTAACATTAGTTAATGCACTATGAACTAATATGAACTAACATTGAACAATTGTATTTTTATTAACTAACATTAAATAAAATGAATAAATGCTATAAAAATATTATTGTTAATAGTTTGTTCATGATACCTAATGCATTATCTTATTTTAACGAATGGAACCTTAAAGTTTTACCAATTATCCTTAATTAATAAATCTTCATAAAAATACAGTAATCTAAAGTACTAACCCGTCCTTTTTCAACCTCCCTTGTTGTCATGACAATTACTCGTGTCTCTTCCTGCCATACCATTTGCCAAAAATCATTTACAGTTGTTGCAAGACAGCCTTGACAAGCAATGTAAACTTTCTGGTGATCAATATCCATTAATTTGTTCTGTAAACAAACACATTGTGAAATGGAGAGATAAGAAAAGTTTAAAAGTGATACATTTTACAAATGAAATTTGAAAACCATGACTTATTTTGAGGACGTACTATAACATAGTTGGCATTAATGTAATCAGAGCCGACAACATTGGAATCTGCATTCTGCAAGACAACCCTTGTTTCATCAACTGAAAGACAAGAAAGGTGAAATATGAGTTAAGAAAAAAAAAAAAAAGATTTTTTTTTTTTTTTTTTTTTATATTTGTAAATTATACACTACAAGGCCAAAAGTATATGGACATCCCCTTCTAATTAACATGTTTGACTATTCCAGTCATTTCACTGAAGACAAATATAATGCTACAGCATATAATGGCAATAGTTAAGGGAGGGCCCTTTTCTGTTCCAACATGATAATGCCCCTTTGGGGGGTGAGGGTGAGTAAATGATGAGAGAATATTCATTTTTGGGTGAACTATCCCTTTAATGCCCATTCTTTTGAAATTATATGTTCAACAAGCACATGCTGTTTATATGTATATGGAATTTACAGTAGGTGTCCACATACTTTTGGCCATGTGTAATGAGGGGGAAAATATATATGAAATAAAAATAGTAAAACAAACTATCAAACAACAAATAAATGTGATTTATCCTTATTAAACTGTAATCAAAATACTGCAAAATGATTCAATTAATTTCTTACAGGGAAGGATATTCTTGTATCTGTTTTTGCTTTTGTTTTCTGGTCTCATGCCTTCGTCTCTACTCTTCGTTACCTTAGTTTCGAACTTCTGCAGTGCCTGCAGACAGAAAAATACATCTAAAGACCAAAAATATAAAAGACGAGCAGGGAAATTAAGACAGAGAAGATGCATCACCACATCCTGCCTGCTCTGATCGACCGTTTGGCTACTGTGGTCTAACCTTACTCAGACCAGAGATCAGCTTAGTAAGAATGCACTAATTTTAGAAACAGTTGATCAAACTGTAATTCATGCTTTTTGCCATGCTGTGCTATGCATTATAAGCATAATCAGGATTATAATACATATGCATAAATACATTATTTAACCTGACTCAAAAAGTTGCTGCAAAAACCGTTGGCTAGAAAACATTTGCCAATACAATGCCTACTATGTTCTCTTGTCATTTACGTAAAGTATTTGTCACAATATGCTTCTGTGTTTAATTTTTTTATATGTATTTATAACATTCATATAATCAGTCGTTTCATTAGATCTGATGGTTTTGGCTGAACAAAAAGTGGGGCAAAGGGAAAAAAGGGATCAAGAATTATGCTACATGGGATACAGGGCCTCTGTTGTCGCCCAACAGACTTCTGTTAGGGGGTGTGAACGTATTACCTGAAGCATATGACCTCTCAACTACCACACTAAGACCATTCAGAACTTTGACCATGGGATAGAAATGTTTACTCTACATGCATTTGCGGTAAGACTACCGTAGTCTACAGAACTCTTCGGTTTTGTTGTATATGATGGCCCCAGAAGATATTTGGACAATTTTGGACATTAAAGTCACACTTAAAAATATATCAAACAAAGCGTCATTTGCAAACAAATGATGACTTTTTCACCAAAATAACTACACCTCTCTATGTATGAAGTCTGTTCCCCTCAAATTCAAACAAGTGTCTTAGCCAGGCTGGTCCTAGCCGAGTTACCACAGGTGTAGTTTATCACATTAAAGGGATAGTTCACCCAAAAAGGAAAATTCTCTCCTCATTTAATCACCCTCAAGCCATCCCAGATGTGTATAACTTTCTTTCTTCTGTAGAACACAAATTAAGATTTTTAGAAGAATATTTCAGCTCTGTAGGTCCATACAATGCAAGTGAATCGTGGCCAGAACTCTGAAGGACCAAATATCACATGAAGGCATCATAAAAGTAATCCTTACAACTCCAGTGGTTTAATCAACATCTTCTGAAGCAATGTAATTGGTTTTCGGTGAGAACAGACCAAAATGTAATTCCTTTTTCACCATAAATCTTGACAGCAGTCTCCTTGAAGATCATTATTTCAAGCTCGATTACGCTTCCTAAAGCGCTATCTAGCGTTCTGCACATGTCAAGCACTAGGAAGTGTAATCGAGCTTGAAATCATGATCCTGCCTAGAAATTGCAATGGCAAGATGTACAGGGGAAAAGGAGTTACATTTTGGTCTGTTCTCACCAACTGGATCACTTCAGAAGTCATTGATTAAACGACTGGATTTGAATGGATTACTTTAATGTTGCCTTTATCTGCTTTTTGGAGCTCTGAAATTACCTATAGAGCTGAGATATTTTTCTAAAAATCTTTGTTTGTGTTCTACAGAAAAAAGAAAGTCATGCACTTCTGGGACGGTATGAGGGTGAGTAAATGATGAGAGAATTTTCATTGTTGGGTGAACTATTCCTTTAACAATGGACATGCTCCACAATGTTTGACAACCAGAAAGTGCCTAAATATGTTTTGCCATAATTTTGAACAATATGTGAAGTGTTTTATAGTTTGAAGCCTAGTAAACATTTTTGGGGCAAAATGTTTTGCTCAAAATGTGTGTTTGTGACACCTTTTTCCAAAGTAAATGCCACTCAATTTGATATTTTGTTATATAATGCAAGCATACTCATACTGTACATATTAAATTGTGGGTTAAGTATAAAAATACTTTTTGGGGACATTGTGTATAATATATATTGTAATTTCTGTTTGTAATTATGTTATGTGTTATAAATGAATTGCTGCACAATTTTTAAAATGCATTGTCAAAATAAAATCCACAATGAGCACATACAATGTAGTTGTGATTCCAATGAGTGTAGAACTTGGTTGATCCAAAGCTTATTTTACTAGCACTGATGTAGAACCTTTAAATATGCCACTCACATCAAACTCTTCCCAGAAGCCAGCTTTGAGCTTTTTATCAGCCCCATCCATGTTCTCTCTTTCTGAGGTCTGATCGAGCTGCTTTACTCTACTCTCAATGTCAGCTGCATTCAACCTCGTGGAGTAATATGGCTGTGGAAAAGAGAAGTGGGTAGACACCAAAAGACACAAACAGAGGGAGAAAAGGCAAGATGTCAGCACAGACAGACAGCAGAGAGTAGGAGAGAGACAGACAGAGAGGGCAAAGATTAATCACAACATTAAAGGTTCTTCCCACAGTCATTTGTGATGTACCATTGTGTCACACTGTAGCACACAGTAAATAACAGAGTTTTACAAATATTTTCCAGTCCAATCTGTTTATGTAAGCAGAACAAATGTTATTAAGTTTACATTTAAGTGTAGGTTATCACTTAAACACATATTGGGACTAGATAAGAAAAACCTGAAAAGTTCTTTACCTGTTTGAGGTAAACCTTTGTGCCAGATAACTCCTCGATACCAGTGCGTTTGAAATGCTCCACAAGGTCTGTCAGAGTGTCAAAAATCTCTTTACCACCAACTGTGTAGCGGTCATTCTGAAAATGAATAAACATAAAATAAATTCAGAGGGATTCTTGCATATCTAACCTGCTCTTTGGGTAATTTCAGTTTCAGTGGCACCTTCCAACGTATTCGCTCTCACACATTAAGAACACACAAACAGTTGTTTTGCAATTGATTCTACATTCAATTTACAACCTCAAAACATTTCTGTAAATCAACTCAAATATAAGTCAAATATATCAACTGTATATACGTGACAGTAATGACTGCATCTGTCCGTGCTGTGGAGTAAATGGTAGCATGTTTGCATACGTTTGATTTTCTGTCTCTACTGTCCCCTAAATGAGAAAGGCCGCCACAGTTTTTCGAATAACATAAATGAAAAAGTCACAGAGAAAGCTCTATGTGTCTTTAAATCAGATTAACAGAAGCTGGCCATTGGTGAGGGCTTATAGCTTCTTGGATAAAATAGGGTTAACTTAGGCTGGTTTAATAAGTTTTAGGCCTTAACTGCATTGTTTGGTTCTCTGAGCTGATTAGAACCTTCTTCACAGAACTGAGTTTGTTCTGTTAATCTGTTCACAGGGCATGACAATGCAGTGATGGGGTTTTTTTCTGGGTAGAGCACTTTGAATCTCTGGTAAAGTACACACACTCACATACAGTGCTTACTAAATTAATATATAAAAGAGTAGCAGTGTGCTGACTTGATTTTGCCTGAGACCTTGGTCATAATCTTCCACTCACATTTCAACAGCACAACAATATAACTCTTTAGAGCCCACAAGGTTCTGAGTCCTGAGTGGAGCATAGCCTCCCCCACTACCATCCACACACACTCATGACTCATGTCCAGTCCAGTTGTTTAGGTAAGTGAAAATCTCTAATGTCGATGTGTGTGTGTGTGTATATATATATATATATGTATATATGTCCTATAACTATTATAAAACAATTTTTGTTATTTGCCTTTTTTTTTTTTTTTTTTTTTTTGCCGTTTGGTTGGTCCAAAACAGCAATTGCAAGTAGGGTGGCCAATGGGGTGGGCAGGCTTCGGCCCATGTTGGCCACGGCCACCCCTGGCCACCCCCTAGCTCCTCCAGTGTTACCGATGCTGCTGAATAAAATGCACTGTTCACAGTCATCCATGATTCATTTCAAAGTTATTTTTTCTCATTCATTTTTTCCATGGGGATTTCATAAAATTCTTCATAAAAGAGTTTCAAGTCATGAACAATATTAACAGCGAGGTGAATCCTAACGTTGCAAACTTTAATTTGAACCAAAAATCATTAGAAAATTGGACAAAAAGTCAAGAGTACAAGACTTAACATCTTTAATGAAGTAATTAATTATTATCCCATGAAGTACTCCGAATTATGTAATTAAAAAGATTGAAAATATAAAACTATTTATTTCAAGTTTTTTATTAGTAGTATATAAACAATATATTTACATTTTATTAAAAAATGTACAGATATATGCAAATATATAACTAGTTTAAGATTGTAGGGAGACCGTCTTGATGTGTTTTGTCATTCAAAGTGCGTCGCTCGTTTGTGCGATGCAGGGCTCCTTTGGCACGCTTTGTTCGCTGCTATTCTCTGATTGGTGGATTGTTTCCCTTCAGGATCATGGGTAGTGTAGTTCTTCACCAAAAAATATATGCCATTAAACACAATTTTAAAAAAAATATTATGCTGAAATAACGCAGACTGGTGGCCTTACCAGAAGCATCTACCCTCAATTAACAATGTCGGCGCTCATAGTAGGTCCGTATTTAAAGGTTTATAAGTTATCGTTAAAAATCAATTTGCCTATGGATAAAATGAATAGGATTTTAAAAATATATTATATGGGGTAAGTTGTCATAATGGTACCTGCCACTGAACAACCTAAATTTGTAACATATAAAACTCTATTGACAACTTGCCCCAATGGAAAGTGACAATTTGCCCCGACCTGGTATTTATATATATATATATATATATATATATATATATATATATATATATATATATATATATATATATATATATATAGGTCTGTATGTAAAGGTTTATAAGTTATCATTAAAAATCAATTTGCCTATGGATAAAATGAATAGGGTTTTTACTTCTGGAACCCTACTGTTGTGTTCTATAACTGAGGGGTTACTGACATAAAGTGAGTACTATTTGGCTGGTTATGTGATTTCAATTTGGCAGCCTCCATGAGGCAGCTCACCTCAGCCTCATAACAGCCTTTGTTAGGGTAATGATATGACTGGAGTCTTTATATCATGTGAGTGTACATCTTTTTATATAATAAAAAAAATTAAATAAATACTATTAGTTTCTTCAGTAGTAAAACTATTCTAATTAAGAAAAAAAAAAAACATGCCTTTGATCAAGGTGCTAAGATGTATAAAAATGTAATATAAAAAACGTAATTTTTTACGACACTCAAGAAATCTTAGTTGATCTAGGTGACCTAAGAATTCATTCGTCTCCTCAACATGTAACAGGTTTCACATTTAATTGAACCATTTATGCTGTCTGACAAGACTATGTCAAAGTAGGGTTGTGTAACTCATTATTGTCCAGACGCTTGCTTTTAAAATGATATCACAGCAGTAAGCTTTGCACATTTGGATGTAAAAAGCCACAAAGGAGGACACATTAGTGGCTTTCTTTGACTCACAATCATACTGTGCACGTGTATGAGCTCAAACACACAAGCACTTACATTGCACATAACCTTGATATGGGAGACCCTCCTGCCAGCACTGGTCTGATCATCAGTGAGTGCAGACAGCACAAAGTCTCCTGGTTTAGAGAGCGATTCCCTCACCAGGAACGTTCCAGGTTCATTACGCTCACGGAGCAGTTTCTCAGCGTTTGGCCCTGACAGGTGACCATGATACCATCTGAACAAACACACAGAGCATACAAAAAGGTTTGGCCACTGCGATGTTCATATTAGGTACTAGTTATGTTGTTCTAGATGTTCTCATAATAGAAACGTAGAAAGTAAAATAATGTTATTCATATGTGAAAGTGAAAGATGTTTTCCTGTACTGTATACTGTAGACCTGAGCTGAGACCTGAGCTAGCTGTCGCAGATTTTACTCCAGTGAATATTTCTCAAGTTTGGTTATTTTTCAGTCAGTTTCTGTACAGGCACATACCTTAAATTCTAGGCTACCAAAAAGCTAATAGAACATTCACACTGTTATTTCCCAGGACAATAGAAACAATATATAAATATATGATATGGGGTAAGTTGTCACAGTGGAACCTGCCATTGAACAACCTATTATAGGCTTTTCAGCAAATGTAAAATTTGTAATATATAAAACTCTTGTGACAACTTGCCCCAATGGAAAGTGACAACTTGCCACAACCTGGTATTTATATAAATAAATAAATAAAAATCCAGATCAACCTTTCAATTAAAATGTACCTTAATTATATAGTTGACTTGTTTACCCTAGAGCCATAGCAAAAATATTGTGATATTGTAAGTTTAATTTGTACTGTAGCAAATTAGTAAAAATAATTCTAAATAAAGAGTGTTTTGAAGTATATATTTGAAACCAATATACAAAACCTCTGCTATTGAAAACATTTGTGTATTTGGACTTTCAACTCAAAACCTTACAGTTACTGAGATATAGCACTTGTCAGGGCCGTAACCACAATATAATTTGAGGGGGACAAGTCCCCCCCAAATAATCAGATATGGCCAGACTGTCCCCCCAATAACTGATAACCTTGTTGCTGTTCTGCTGCAGTCCATTATGCACCGCTGTCTAATTGTCATTAAGTTGTTGCAGGAATAACATAATGGTTTAAAAAAGTAAAATTTTTACCACGTTCAGCAGTCTAACACCTCTCGTCAATGTCATATGAGATCGATGAAGGCAGGACTCAAATTTAAGACGCTAAGCGGGAACCTCGCGGATTATTCCACCGCTGCGCATCAGCAAGCAGTTCAGGTTAAGAGTGTTTGTGTCATGTGAGATTTAAGTATCTAACTAAACATGCAATATTTGCCCAATACTCTATGATTGAAATGTTGTACAGGCCAACAGTAATTTCCAAGGGTGAAAACTATTCAGCAATTTGAGAAATTCGCCGTTTTGAATTTAAAATATGTCATGTACAGTACGTTATTTGTATGTCATTCATAGTTTTCAGCATATCAGGCTTAAGACAAAGAGCGAATGTGTGTATATTGTAAAGGAATTGAATGAATGTGGTAATCTGGCTGGCTTTTGAAGTAGCTTTTAAGAAAATTATCATTAAAAAAAACACAAAAGTAGAGCATTATCACCCAGATAAGAACTAGAACATGGTGAGACCAGTGACTTGTGGCTTTTATCACAAATATTTTTTGCAAATATCATTAGGTAATAGTTTAAAATCAATTAAAGTTTTTCTAAATCATTTATTTATGTCTAATTAATTCTGAATTTGGTACAGCATCTCCTAAGTGTCTTCTTTTTAAGAGACCCTTTTTATTTTGAGTATGTCTTGTCAGGTTTGTGCTCAAAAATAAGCCACCAGTTAAAGGAGTAGTTCACCTAAAAATGGAAATTGTACTTTTACTCACTTATTTACACACCCTTATGTTGTTCAAAACCCATATGCTGGGTTTTTGCTTGGAACATAAAAATAGATATTTTAAGCAGCTCTATACCACAGAATAACAGTTTATAGTGAGCAGGAGCTGTCAAGCTTCAAAAAGGACAAATACTATAAAGCGCTATTAAAGGTTCAGTATAAAGACAGAATACTGTAGTCCATATGACTTGTGCACTATATTCCAAGCTTTCTGGGGCCATAAAATAGCTATGTGTTGTATAGACTACTTTTATGCTATTTCTTATTATGAGCAGTGGTCAATATGTTTTTGTATGGAAAAGAGCAGCGTTAGGATTCTTGAAGAAAATATTGTGTTAAGATTCTACTGGGAGGAAAAAACAATGAGGGACAACTTGAGGGCAGGAAATAATTTTGTGTATTTTCTTTTTGCTAGCCAGCTGACACAGTCATGTCATTTTACAGATACATCAATGATGAAAAGTAATTCAAATTATATTCATCTTTTCTTTGATACAGCACAAAAAAAGAAAAGAAAAGATGACTGAAATTGCAAATTGCTAGCAATGCTGACAGTGTTTGTCTTGTACTGTGTGAACTTTAAAAATACATGTATATTTTAAAACCAGAAACGATAACATTTTGGGCCTTTATTGCATTTCAAGCCTTTATTCAGAAAATTATTGCATTCAGCACCTTTACTATACTAAAGGACAAAAGAGGCCCATTATTTTTGTGACTTCAACACCCGTGACCCCCCACCCCCAAAATGGTTTGCTCCTCCCCAATATTTAAGACATGGTTACGGCCTTAGTCCTTGTGACATCTTCCCCATGTGACAATTAGTCCCAGTCTCCTCTGTTTATTTTACTGAAGTGAATAATTAAAAATTTTGACAAAATATAAAGAAACTGAAGCCTCTGATGCACAAAACCCAAACCAGGATATATAAAGGTTAGCATGGCTTAAAAATAAAAGCCCTTAGATCCAAATTCAGATGCACCACTAACCACAGCAGCCATAGACTCAAAACAGAATAATACAGAAGCCTCTTTTTCCTAGATCTACATTTGCAGTGTAAATATGTTTTAATTTAATAACACCGTATTTCGGGATCATGATGCAAAAGTACGATGGTCCTTAAGCACTGGCATGCTAAAATGTGAGCTAACAATTAGGTTCAGTTCTCAATTTCTACATCTCAGCTTCCTGTACTGCGGTCGGAAAATTTTCTGATGACAAGATTTCTTGACTCGAGACTATGGTGTATTTTTAGCTTGTCCTTCCTTCTCTTTTCTTTTGAGAAAAAAGGCCTGCTAAATCACCCTTCTGGGGGTTCTTCCATGATTGCTCTGACATCTACAGCCAATTAATTGTTGTCACTGTTGAATAATATTCAAAAAATCTTGATTAAACTCCTGAATATTAAACTGAACAATAAAAGGGTAGTTCAGTTAAAATTATATTCTAAAATAAAATAAAATCTATTATAAAATGCAAAAAAAAAAAAAAAATTTTTTTTTTAAATAAATAAATAAATAAAATAAGGAAATAAATATTAGCAATTGATAATATTATAGTGCAAACTGTAGTCAACTGCATCTTGTTAATGCTGATTCTGAAGTTCCCTAGCCCTGGCTAAAATTGCCTGCTGAGACTGAGCGGTAATAAGCTTGTAATAGAGCTGTTACAAATAGCTTATTAAACAATATGCCAGTCTTCCAACTTTGCATTACAACATAAAGTGAAAGTTCTCTATAAGTTAGTTTAAGCACACAAAGACCACAAACTCATTGAAAATGTGAAGCAGTGTCATTCACATTTTAAGAGCTGTGTGTATTCTGCATCTCTGATAAGCATGTCTTACTAACATTTGTAAGACAATTTTGTTTTAACATCATTACAAATTCTGCTCTTATCAGTCAAAAATCAAGACCAGTCTCTCAGAGTTGTTCATTTACAGTCGGTTACTTTTGATAAACTTGAACTTTCCCATCTCTTGTCTGATGGAAAGAAAAAGCATTTTTTCCATTTTGATTCAATGACCAGCCAATTAGAGGAACCGAGGGTGGAAACATTTTAAAACGGCAAGCTCAGGTTCATCAAGATTTACATATGGCGTGACAGTATGAGAAAATATTCTCATCTTAACCAAGAAACAGTGCTGTTAAATTGAAGTCATTTTAAACATGCATGAAATCACTGACAACATCTTTAACATCATTTATGTAATAGTTTTATGTTTTTATATATATATATATATATATATATATATATATATCTCAGTAACACTTCACAGAAAGGTTGCAGACAGGTTTTGTTTTACATTAAGATTAGTTAACGCATTAGTTAACATGAAATAACTCTAAACAATACTTTTACATCATTAATAAATGTTGGTTAATGTTAATTTTTGTTGTCTATTTCTACATACTAATACATTTTTAACATTAAAAGTTGTATATTTTAATGCCAGTAAATGCATTATGAACTAACAATGAACAATAATATATTTATATATTAACATTATTAATCAAGATTAATAAATGCTGTAAAAATTATTGTTTAATGTTAATTCATGACACCCAATGCATTAAATAATGTTAACTTATACAACCTTATTGCACAGTGTAACCAATATCTCTAAATTTTAGAGAATGCCAGAAAAGCTTATGAAACATAACGTGACGAAGAAGAAAAAACCTTCGGAGAAGTTCACAAATGGCAAACATGGTAACATGAGAACTTGACATTTTCAGTACCTTGTGCACACTGACAATTTTCTATATTCAGGTATGGCATTTATACTCACAGCCAAACAGACAAACACATATGAGTGCACTTTTATGGCTTATGCATGTCGAAAAGTGTCACACTGGGCTTGGCTGTGAACTGACAGACAGCCAGGAGTAGACAGTTTGTATATTCTGTATGTTAAAAAGCACACCCATCAAACAGGTCATCATGAATATGACTAAAAAAGAGAAAGAGATAGACAGAATGGTGGAGGATAGAGTGAGAAAGAAGAGGAGAGATGAAGAAAGGCCTGAATGGGTCTGGTCACTGTTTGCAAATGTGTCAAAACTAAAGTTTCCAACCGCAGAACAGAAGAGGAAGTCAGATGCATTTCAGAGGGAGGGGTAGAGTTTGTTTGCGATTCAAGGTGCTTTAACATGAAATGAGGGGCAGTAAAATTTAAAAATGAAAGTCCAAGCTTATTAGTGGTTAATATGTTTGCATGCTTTTACCTACATGTGAGTTGTCCTGATATGTCTTAAAATGAGACAATTTAATGCACCATGTCCAGGAGTTACAGTCCAAGCATGAACTGCTACTTCATTAATAGAGCAGGTGATCAATAATTAAACAACGAGCATATGCTGTGTAACCATTTTATCTTACATTAATCATTAGATAGGCCTAGCACGCCGACGTAGATTTAGTATGACTGATAGAAGCATTATGGAGGTAATCGTATCATACAATGACCTATAATCAAATAATGTTTTCTCTTTATTTTTACTATCCTATATAACATTTAAGTCCTTTATCTGCATCACAATGTCATTAAATAACAATAGAACTATTTTATTTAATAATAAAATAAAACAAAACAAAATGAAGATCTTTCACACACATTAGGTAAATTGCCTCACTTAATTAAAGGAATATATTCTGTAAATTAGTAAAAAGTAAATGAGGTAAAGTGAGTATAAATGTGAGTTTTTTAAGTGCTATTTTAACACAGTAAAGAGGATTTGTGATTTGACCAGTTTAAGAGAGAACTGAGAAAGGAGAAAGATTGATTAGGAAAAGTTGCACGAGTGCAGGTTTTGTTTTGTTTTTTAGTTGTGGTCCGCAATATCCAGTATTTTCCAGTGCCATTACACACAACATTAAAATGCTCATGGGTGCATGGTCAACTAATGCAAAGTGCATCTTACATCATGAGCCAGATTAAAGCTTTACTTTAAACCATGTGGTCAGTAAAAATGCTGCTCCTGGAAGGATTCTTAGTACCTGACTGACAAGGGAACAGTCAATTATTTATGGTCATGTTTTGTTATCACATCTAATAATGCCCAACACTTTAAAATAAATCTGTGCATGCAATGCGGTCTAATCACTAAGCAAAACGTAATCCTTAAGTAGTATTTATTCTTGCCTCATGTCATCTATGTTTCCTGTCAAACTGTGTAAATGCGCTGCTGTTAGTAATTTGTCAATGGGCTGTACTGTTGTGTGCCTTGGTGTACCTTAAGTGGACAAAACATTGAAAACACGTCTTTCCAAAAATATTCCAGTGGGCATAAAGTCCAGGAAAAATCTTTATTTTTATTATTATTATATGAGAGATGTGACTAAATGTGCCACATGGACAGCAATAATTTGATTATGGGGTCCACTTTAACAGTTATCTGAATATGAATTCTCTAACAGCATTTTCCAATTACCCAAATAATCCTATGCCTCTTAATATTACAGTTAACATCACAAAATGAAGTTGCACAATACAAGGCATGGAAATACCATGTTCTGACTACATTTATTTTTTATTTTTTATTTTTTTGACGCCAAAACAATGACAATGCATACTTTATTTTCCCAGATGTGAACACATACAATTTAAATATGATAATTAAATAACAAATGAAACCTTTAAAACCATTCAAAGTTGTGTTCCACAAAATATGCATGAAGAAAATATCATGATTGCAGCCTAAATAATTGCTGTTACATATTGCTGAGAAACTTGAATTTAAGAAATGTGCATAAATGTATGAGTGTGTACAGGGGACCTCATTAATTTGGATATAATGTTGTAAAAGAGAATGTGTAATGAGTTCTATAAGCAACTTTGTCAACACTGTAATCATAATATTTTACATTGTCATGACAGGAGTTCTGCATATATCTTTGCATAGACAAGGTAGGTAAGTGATTTTATCACAGCATAGTCTCAAGTTAAGGGTGCATATTAAAGGCGCAAATGTCCCCACAAAATCTGTGTTGAACGCAATTTGCACGACAAAATTTACTGATCTTGTAATCAGTTTTGCAGCAATGCTACCACAACCTGGCATACTTTGCTAGAACTTTACAGCATTGCTCCACCACTGTGATTTAGGCACCTGAATCAGCTCTTCAAATTCAGAAAGTGCTATTGTCTATACTGCGTATCTGGAAATGTCCTTGGTTACAATGCTCTTCCCCATGATTTGATCATCATTTGATGAACTACTACTTCCATGATCACTAAAAACATGTACAAACATCTCTTAAATTCCATTTACCGCCCACTTTCCAGTAGCACGGCAGGAAAATAGTGCTGAGGTTTGTGAATGAGGAGCAATCAATGAAAACCCTAATTTAGATAGAAAGAAGCCCATACAGCAAGTGCTTAATTTAAACACAGAACAGTGCTATTTCAGCACATTTAATTTTGTTAAACTGGACTGGGATTGGTCACTGAATAAGATGCAGGTTTTTGCACTTTTGTACACAAAAGTGGCTGAACTGTTTTGTGAATTTGCCCAAGTGTTCCCCTGCTTAAAAGATTGGCAGGCCTACTTTCACCAAACTAATACCACCATGAAAGATTCAGGGCTTCATATTATTTTCTGATGAATACAAGACAACTGAGAACAGTGATATATCTCTGACATATCAATGAGTCCTATGGTGTGTTGTTGTTATTGTCCCATTAGGCCAATGTATTTGAATTTATTGGTAAACTCATCTTGAAGACCTTTAATGGTAATGATGTTACAGAAATCCTTAACACAAAAGTCACTGGAGTTTTATAGGTGACAATCAGTGGTGATTTCTCAGGACCAGCAAAGCCTTCTCTGCTAGCCTAACATGCCAAATAAATACATATTTTTCATCCTTTCATTCTCAATCACCTTTTTGCCTATGTATTTTTAATCGCTTTCCACTGTTAATTAATCTACAAACAACTAGAGAAAAATGAAAAGTTTATCCAGTCAGAATTTATTCCTTGATGCTTACAAGCAAAGTGTGACAACCGTTTCACAAATCGTATGCCCGAATTCGAAGCAGCGTGTGAGTCTGAGCTCCACCCCCTCAAGCCTTCAGAATTTCATCAGAATCCCTCAACAGTGCAAATAAATGGGCAACTAAAGTCAGATTGTCAGATTCATCAGCCAATCAGATTGACTGATTTGTTCTTGGTGGGTGTGATCTTTAGGATATGTCCCGGTCGAGGCCTTCTAGCTGGCCTTGAGTGACACACTCGCTTTAAGTGATGAACGTAATTCAAGAGCGAAAAGCGTGAGATCAAGCTGTCTGATGAGTCGGCTGTCATCACTGCTGGTATTGAGATGTTCTGCATGACCATGTGATTGCTTAATTAATTAAACAGGAAAGGAGGACTGATTTTCACTTCAAGTAAATTGGTAAGTGCTTTTTGCATTGTTATAGCAACATCAGGAGTTTTCATTCAGTGTCGGATCAAGTTTTGAAAAGTAGTGCTGCATTCCATTCAACTCGGAAAGTCGGATTTTACAGCTTCCTACTAGGAAAAGTGCAATGGAATGCATCTTGAAGTCAGAATTACAACTTGTAGGCTCGTGCAGAAATTCTCAACTCCGATTTCACCGAGATGCAGGGGCATGATATCACACAAACACGTCGACACTCAGGGAGATATACAAAGTAAGTGATAAACATTCACTTTATTTATTTAGTAAAACGCCTGCAGAAACAGGTGTATAAAACATGGTAAATTATAATCTCTTTTGATAATCGTACACCTGAAGCACAAATGCTAGCACTGCAGCATTGTTTATCAGTTGGGTTGCTAGGAGACATCTCTAATGAGAGTCAAACCCCTGCTAAGCTAACGGGAATGTTGCAGTTTTGTTTCCTTAAACGGGGATTGGAATGCATTTATGGTTGGAGATATCAAGTAGGAATATCCCACATCCAACTTGAATGGAACGCAGCATAACCGTGTACACTGATGAAACAAAATGTATTGCAAGCAACATTTAAATCACAAATATTATTAGATCGATTTTTCCAGGTATTATAGACCTCCTTGGTAGATTCATATGAAAAATTATGATTTTGAATGTCTGTCCCGGGAGATGTTCATTTCACAAACAGTCATGCTGCAGTTAAAATTAGGCTTGCTTGAGCATTAAGTATCATTTCAAGTTCTGGCTTTCGTGAGTGGACATGTTTTTAAAATGTCAATTGGTATTATTAGTTAGGTGCGACATAATGTATGATGCCCAAAGGCATAGGGTGTCTTATTCATTGTGAAACTGTGTTTTCTTAATGGCATGAATCACGCTGAAGGCCTAGACTTTAAATGCACGGCCTGCCACTGGTGACAATACAATATTGGGGACAATTTATGATGGTGCAAGGCCACCCATAATCTAATAAAACAGACTGTATTTCATTTCTGCCTCAGTACATTATACACATATACTCTGATTTTTCCTGGTTAGGGGTCAAACGTGATGTCTTACCTCTCAGTGGTGGGGTCTGAGCAGTTTAAAGGGTATTTGAGCTCAATAACAGTCCCGTCTTTATCCTGTAAAACTCCATGGTCTGCGGTGTAGTATTCCACAAGCTCGGCCAATGTTGCAAACTTCTCCCCACCGTACAGGTCATAATAATCGCCTGTGTTCTGAATCCGGATGTGTGTGATCATATCCCCCAATCTGAGAGAAAGTGCAAGAGAGAGTAAGGGAGATTGAGGCTGCATCATGCCAACAAAGTAACATTGAACTATTACTATTTATTGAATCTGGCACGTACTATTCTTTGCATGTACAAGAGATGGAAAGGAAAAGATGGACTGAACATGGCAACTCAAAATAATTAATCCAGAACCCTAGTCATAAATAATCAGAGTGATTTAGGCTTTCCAGAGGCAAAATCCAAAACTAGTTAAGCATTGACATCAACACAAAATGCCAGAGGAAGTGGAGTAATAGTAACTTCACATAGTGTGTAGAAACAATATGTGTGTAGTAATTGCTGGACCTGAAGTCTTATTCAGAAGGGAAAGGTTGCAATACACAAGATAATGATTATCCGGATATGTGAGCATTATTAATCTAAATGATTCCATAACCTAAATATGTGCCAGCAAACCATCACTGGTTGTGTGATTTGGAACACATAAATATCATGCATTAATTGAACTAATCAAAAGGGATTTTACACCAAATTAGAATGTTACTGAGATCAGCTGATTCTCGTGATTCTTGTGATTAACAAACTAATAAATCCAGTATGCTGTATACTCAGACCATCTGTATTCATTACTAATCTTTGTCATAATTGTTGATAATGTTGTAACTTGTCCAAAATAAAGGTTTCATATACTACAAATGATATAACAAATAAAAAAGAAATGGAACACAGGACAATACAAAAGCAAATGATTTGCAGATATCAAAAGTAACCAAAGAGGCACAGTCATTTATATATGTACTGTATAACTGCAATAATGAATAAACTGAACAGCAAATCAAGATAAGACAAGTATTTTCTGATTTTAAGCCAAATGAATACTCTTTTAATTAAGAATACATTACAACATGTTTATCCTATCATTGATGTAGCTTAATGGGAGCATACTGTACTTTAGAATAGAATAGAAACAATTGTCAGAAACTTTTGCTTGTAGCACTAAATGTGCTTCTTTTCAGCTGCTAACCATATCTTTGCCCTTTAAAAATTAAGTGCAGTAACACCCAACTTTCTATCCGTTATGCGACTATTTACAGGTCACTTATTTCCAGTAATTTGACCTGATAAACTTTACCTAATTGCGGCCTCATTACTGATGTTGTTCATTATTTAACAGACATGTTTTATACAAAGTTGATCTAAGGAAATGCAATAAATTGTATATTTAATCTAGTGTGAGTTTTAGTCTCTTGTACAGACACATGTCTGGGAATTCGGCAGTCTACTAATTAAATAAACAAATTAGGTATAATAGTGCAAGGAAATGCATGTAGATAAATATGCACATGTAATATTGCATTATGAAAATTCAACATCTGTTGATGGCAGGTGTATGCAAATAATGAGTAAAATAAAGTTTAAAAAATAAAAACAAAAAGGTTGAGTTTAAGAATGTGTTATGTGTGATTCTACGGTGCTAACTCAATAAGAATATTTGTCCATTCATATATTTGGAATCGAAGAACCACCCACAAAACACCTCCAAAAAGAGGAAAATAAATAGCAATTTAGAATATATACATGCAAAACCAAATTAGTGCCACACAGAAGAGAGACATCTGTCTAATGATAAAATAATTGCATGCTATTTATCCCAAAAATGATCTATTAATCGGTTTCATGGAGAGTAGCATGTATAGTGGGGTTTCCACTGAAGCTCACGAG